>NC_090923.1:1026624067-1026933971 GCF_040938575.1 Ambystoma mexicanum | reverse complement strand
GGAGTGGGAGGAATTCAGGAAAAAGATGATTAGCGTCTTCGAGAAAGCAGCCTCGACCCCCTCGAAGACTGCTGAGGGTGATAGCCTGGGTGAAAGACCCGAAAAATTAAAACGCTGCGAGTCGCAGCACCTGGCGAAAGAAGCTACTCGAGAGCATCACAAACCCTCAAGCAAAGGCAAGGTCGCGTCTTCAACGCCATCGTCGAAAGTCCCTTCGACGCATAGATCTGCATCTTCAACGCCATTATTGAAGGGTTCTTCGACACACAGGTCAGTCGATTCGACGCCGTCTTCGACACCGACGTCGACGCCGAGAAAGGACAAACCCACGGCCACCTCACAGCCAGTGGCCATAGCCAGAGCCTCGATCACGAGAATGTCGTCAACAACCTCGAGTAGAATTCCGATACTCTAGAGTTCCTCGAGGCCTCTACCAACTTTCTCGACGCCTTTTCCGATGGCTTCGAAGCCTTTAATGTCCGCGTCGACGACGTTGACGTTTTCTCAGCCAATTATGACGAATTTGGCCCCTTCTGCTCTGGAAATGGGATTTATACCATTTCCAAGATCTGATCATTCCAGAGCCATCTATTTATGAAGGGGAGAATTCAGACCAGGAAAGACCTTTTGAGTTGCAGGGATCTGCAACTCCTGTACCAGAGGAATTTACCTCTGATGAAGGTAGGTTAAAAGACCTCCAAGAATCCTTACATGAAGCAAGTGGGTTGGACACTTCCCCAGAAGTGGAATTTGCCAAACCAGACCCAGGGGAACATGCTGAAACCCCTTATAGAACCTTGATGGCAAGGATAATAGAGTTTATGGGGTGGTCTACACCCTCACCTGCTTTTCAGCAAGACGACCTCACACATTTTGGTTAAAGGTCCACAGGAGGATCCTGTGGTGCCATTTCATGCGGCATTACAAAGGAAAATATTGGCAAACTGGGAAACCCCTGAGGTTATCCCGGCGGTTAACAAAAAATTGATCAGCCAAATATAGGGTGTCTACTACTGACCCTGAATATTTATTCCGACACCCAATTCCAGAGAGTCTGGTTGTTCAGGCAGCAACTTCATCTGGTAGTAAATCGGCTTACCCTACTGTTCCACAGGACAGGGATGACGAGATATGACTCTATGGCCAAAAAAGTCTTTTCTGCAAGTAGCATGGCGTTGAAATCCATCAATGCTACTTGTACTCTCGCAAGGTTCAGCCACACACTTTGGGAGTGTGCTTCATCAGCGGCTGACTGCCTCCCAGAGGGAGAAGAAAGGGAAGCGTGCCATGATGCCTACCCCTGGGGAACCAGACCAGGTCCAGCAACCCCGGAAGCAGACATCAAGTTATTTTGAGCAAGCCCAAAAACCCCTGCTAGGGGCTGTTTGGGTGCGGTCCTGGTGCCTATGGCGTCAGGCTCATATGGAGTCAGTCCTGGCGCCCCAGGCACCAGGCTCATAGAGTAGAACTTACCTGATGCAGACCATGCTGCAAGCTTACCTGTTGCAGACCATGCTGCAGAGCTCCAAGCCAAATGAGGCTTGGAAGGGACTATTTTACCTAGGGACTATTTTTTACTCGGGTGGGGCTGGGGAGGAATACTTGCATGGGTCTACTTTGGAGGCTATTTAAACCACGCCCGAAGAGCAGCACACGCTTCGCATTATTCTGCATCCAGCAGCGTAACGCTCACCGTGTCTGCAAGCCTGCATCCAGTCTTCTGCCACGCCAGCCTCGAATCTGCAGCTCCTGGAAAAAGGGAGGAACAGAAGGAGAAAGGTTAGAATAAGAGCAAACCTTCGATCCTTACCTGGATTCCAGTTCCACCGCCCCTTCGAGCTGGAAGAAAGAAGCGTTTTACATGCGCCGCCTCGCCTGCTGCAGCGCCGCGCTGAACTCACCGGCCTTCGCAGCATCCTCACTATCCACTGCATCCTTCTGCACGTTCCCGCCGCATTCTGGCACCTAAGGGGAACACAAGAACAGCAAAGGTGCCAAGGAAATAAACAGAGGCAATAGTAACTACCCCCATAGACTTACCTGATTACTGCCGGGGGTATTATTCCTCTTCACGGGTCGGCGCAGTCTCCATTGCATCCTCGCCGTACCCCGGCCCCTAAGGAGAACAACAGGACAACAAGGTGAGACAATGGGACAAATAAGGGGAACTCCTCTCACCGCAATAGACTTACCTAATTTTACCGCCTGAGGCATAATTTCCCAAACTTCATATTTTCTCTCCACACCTGAATAAGGGAACAAGCAACAGGTTACATTCTGGCTTTATTTTTTTGAACTGTGTAGGATAAGCCAAATCCTTACCTGAACTTCGTCAGCTACCACGAGGAACTCTTCGCTGGGGTCAAGCTGCAAACTGCGGAATCGGCCAAGAGTGAAAGTCAGACATGTGAACTCTTACGAACTACATACTTTTCGGAGTCAATATTGTTCTGGAACTCACCAATTCCTTCGAGCCAGTGAAGCAACTGGTTATCAACACGCCCCTGCGCTCAATGCAGGATGGAGAGCTCATCTTTTCAAACCATCAGGTGAGACTATAAGAGGGGACATCAAAGGTGATCTGTGGGGAGAACAGAGGGGGTGGGGGGATTTACACTCAACTCCACGGGTGGATAATTCCCTGTCTCCATTTGCAGAAGAATATTCCTACGGGCCAAGCAAACGAAGCTAGGTGGGCCATTCCAGGCCGTCATCTTGGCCCTACGCGTCACATTGGTGGAGACCGCAGCTGTCCAGTTCAGATCGACGCCTCTGTGGGAGCCAGGTGAGCGTAACAAGCGTTTCTAAACATCATTAAGGATGGTAAAGACGCAATGTGTGAATCCCTTCAAACTGGCATCGATTCTGCTGACAGCATCAGCACGGCCATGGTGGCAAGTACAACAACCAGGAGATTTGCTTGGTTGCGAAAGTCTGGTTTTGCTCCAGATGTGCAAAGCAGGGTCTTGAATATGCCCTTTGACGGCTCTTCTTTGTTTGGTAAGAAGGCGGATGACAGTTTAGAAAAGCTACAAACATCAAAGGCAGCAGCAAAATGCCTGGGAGCTGCAATCCGTCAGACACCATATCGCCCCTCAGGAACCTCTTGGAGAGGTAAGTCCTTTCGCTTCTATTCAGCATTCGGAAGAGGCAGAGGACAGCCGGTTCAAAGGGGTCAGAAAAGATTCACCCGAGGTGGACGGGTTCAAAATACAAAAGCCGCAGCAGCAGGTGCCTCTTTACCCTCGGCATCTGCATCAGCCGCCTCCAAACCGCTCTGAGGACTCTCCTCACAGGACACCAGTAGGGGGCAGGTTAACTCAACATCTGACGGAATGGAAGGCTAGTATGTCAGATGCTTGGACATTGGAGACAGTTGCCCAAGGTTACTGCCTGCCTTTTCTACGCATCCCTCAGAGTCATCCACTGGGGAACAGCTCTCTGAAAGTTCCAGATCCACTCCTCTTGCAGGAAATTGTAGACCTGCTAGAGAAAGGTGCCATAGAACCGGTGCCTGTAGCGGAGAGGAACAAGGGCTGGTACTCCCCCCTACTTTCTCATACCGAAGAAAGACGGAGGACTGAGACCTATCTTGGACTTAAGAGAATTGAACAAGTTCCTCAGGAAGGACAAGTTCAAGATGGTAACTCTCTCTCAGATCCTTCAGGCCCTCCAGCTCAAGGACTGGCTGGTATCTCTGGACTTCCAGGATGCTTATTTCCATGTGCCAATCCATCTCAAACACAGGAAATACCTGAGATTCACAATTGGCTCTCATTATCAATTTCGAGTTCTGCCATTTGGGCTGACCTCCGCCCGAGGGTCTTCACCAAGTTAATGTCGGTAGTGGCTGCAAGTCTAAGGAGGGGAGGGATTCACGTCTACCCCTACCTGGACGATTGGCTGATCAGGGCTTCGGAACAAGCTCAGATCCAGCTAGATTATGTCTGCCACTTCCTTCACAAACTGGGCTTCTCCCTCAATTTAAAGAAGTCACAGATGATACCATCACAGAGACTCCAGTTCATCGGAGCGGTCCTGGACACTTCTCTGGGAAAAGCCTCGCCACCAGAGGTGAGGGCTCAAGATATTCTGCAGATGGTCACCAAGTTTCAAAATGCCCAACATCTCCCAGCCTTCGACTTTTTGAGGTTGCTAGGCCTCATGGCATCCTGCATCTTCCTTGTGCCAGAGGCTCACCTGAGAATGAGATCTCTCCAGTGGGCAGTAAGAACCCAGTGGTCGCAGTTCTCAGGAAAAATGACGGATCTCCTTCGGATTCCGGACAAGGTAGCCCGAGACCTTCAATGGTGGGCTTATCGAGAGAACATTTTGAAAGGAGAACTGTTTTGGCAACCATGGCCAGAGATAACAGTAGTCACGGACGCCTCACTCACCGGGTGGGGAGCCCATGCCAACGACTTGACCATCAGCGGACGTTGGTCTCCATCGGAGTCCAGACTACACATCAACCTATTGGAGCTGAGAGCGATCAGACTACCGCTGAAAGCTTTCCTGCCATCAGTACAGGGAACAAATGTCCTGATAATGACCCACAACACAGTGGCCATGCACTACCTCAACAAAAGTGGAGGCGTGGGATCACTGCCACTGTGCAGAGAGGCAATGCAGCTCTGGTTTTGGGCAATTCAAGAAGGAATCTCTCTATCGGCAGTTCACCTAGCCGGAGAAAAGAACTTGACGGCGGACGCTCTGAGCAGGCAGGGCACAGTCTCCCACGAGTGGGAACTAGCTCAGGAAGTCCTTCAGGAGGTCTTCGCCCTTTGGGGAACCCCTCAAGTGGATCTGTTCGCCACCAGTAACAACAGGAAGTGCGATCTGTTTTGTTCAAGGGTATTTCCCCCGAGAGGAGCTCTAGGGGACGCGTTCGTAGTGAACTGGGAGTTTCCACTCCTGTACGCGTTTCCACCAGTCCCTGTCATTCCTCAAATGATCAGGAGGTTGAGAAGATTCCGGAGGACCATGATCCTAATTGCCCCAGACTGGGCCAGGAGAATGTGGTACCCGTGTCATGATGCCTACCCCCAGGCATCCGGACCAAGTCCATCAGCCCCAGGAGCAGGCATCTAGACATTTAGTAAAACTTCAGCAGCCCTGGCTAGGGGCTAACTGGGTTCAGTCCTGGCGCCTTTGGCGCCAGGCTCATAGTAGAAATAAGTCCTGGCGCCTAAGGCAGACCATGCTGCAAATGACTCCAATCCAACATGAAGCCTGAAAGGGACTATTTTTCTACAGGGACTATTTTTTACTCGGGTGTGGTTCTAGGGACTTCTTACCTGGGACTACTTTTGAACCACACCTGACCAGCAACACACGCTTCGCGTTATTCTGCATCCAGCAGTGTAACGCTCACCGTGCCTGCAGCCTGCATCCAGTCTTCTGCCACGCCCGCCTCGATTCCGGACCTCCTAAAACAAAGAGAAAAGAAAGGGACAAGGTTAGAAAACAAACTTATTTCTATTCCACACCTGATTCTGGATCCATCTCGTCTCCGGACCTGTAAAGAACATCATTTCTGCACGCGCCACACCTCCAGCTGCAGCGCCGCGCCATACTCACCAGTCTTCACAGCATCCTTCGGGTCGATGCTGCCTCCATCGTTTCTTCGCCGAACTTCGGCACCTAGGAGACAAAAGGTGAGCCGAGGGAACCAACAAATATAATTCTTACCACCATAGACTTACCTGATTTACCACCGGAGGCATCCTTTTGTGACTCTCCATATTTTCACGTGCCGCATCTGTAAAGAGAGACAAAACAACACGTTTTCCACGTGCAACATTTACCGGACAGCGCCGGGTAATACAGACTCTTACCTGAGCGCCACCAGCTGCCATAAGAGCATCTTTTCACGAGCCAGCTGCAAGACAAGAAAGGAAGGGGGGAACAAGAGTGAACAAGCGACATATTGAACTCTATGAACTCTATGAACTTAATACTTACTGCTCCACACCAGGAACCTCAGAGTCAATACTCTCCGGAACTCTCCCGAGCCTTCAAACCAGTGAAGTAACTGGAATTGACGCGCCCCTGCAAATCCACACAGGATGGAGAGCTCATCTTTCAAGAATATAAGGTGAGATTGCTGTGAGGGCATTTCGGAGGTGATTAGTTGGGGAGGACTGTGGGGTGCCATCACTTGAATCCACAAGTGGCTAAATCCATCTCTCCACTTGCAGGAGAATATTTCTACGGGTTAAGCAGACAAGATTAGGAGGGGAGATCCAGTCAGTCATCGCTGCACTACGCATCACGTGGGTGGAGACCGCAGCTATCCGGGTCCGACCGACGCCCCTGTGAGAGCCAGGTGAGCATAACACCCGGACCTTCTGGACATGTCCATCTGCCCTCCAATTCGCCTTCCACTCAAGGAGAATCTTCTCTCACAGAAGGGAGGTCAGGTTCTCCATCCAGATATCAGAACCCTTAACCTTCACACTTGGCTTCTGAAAGGTTGATATACAAGGATTGGGACCTCCCTGATGACGTCATGGAGGTGTTGCTTTCGGCCAGAAGGGCAGCAACAAAGTCTTTATACCGCTGCCGTTGGAACACATTTTGCAGCTGGTGTAGAGAAGAGAATATCGACCTCTTTTCATGTGGTACACCAACGGTGTTATCCTTTCTACTCTATTTGGCAAATTCAGGCCTTCAAGTTGGCACTATCAAGGGCTATCTCGCAGCGCTATCGATCTTCAAGCGCACTGCAGAGGAGCCATCGTATTTCAAATTACCCTTAGTAATACAATTTCAAAGGGATTAACGAATGTCTATCCTCCAAGACCATTCCAGGTTCCCTTATGGGACTTAAATTTAGTCTTAAATTTCCTGATGTGTACTCCTTTCGAACCACTCCACTCTTCTTCACTAAGATTTCTCACCCTTAAAACTGTCTTATTAGTGGCACTAACCTCTGCTAGAAGGGTGAGCGAATTACAAGCTTTATCTTGTAAACACCCTCATACAATTTTTTATAAAGACAAAGTTGTCCTACAGTTGAAGCCTAATTTCCTCCCAAAGATGGTTTCTGAATTCCATATCACTCAGAAAATTACCTTACCTTCATTCTATCTTCCTCCCCATCTGGGGAAAGAGGAAGAAAGGCTACATAGGCTGGACCCAAGGCCGGTTTTAAGCTTTTACATCAGCAGACTTGCTAGGATTAGGCAAGCAGACCAACTGTTTGTAGGTTACTCAGGGCACAAATTGGGACTAC
Organism: Ambystoma mexicanum; assembly: GCF_040938575.1. NCBI lineage: Eukaryota > Metazoa > Chordata > Amphibia > Caudata > Ambystomatidae > Ambystoma > Ambystoma mexicanum. The sequence continues at coordinate 1,026,926,734 of NC_090923.1, read as the reverse complement.
CGATAACAAAACAGAAAATTTCTAGATGGATTTTTTTGGCCATTCTGGAATGTTACAAACTAGCAGGAAAAGAGCCTCCTCAAAATCTTAGGGCTCATTCAACCAGGGGTATTGCAGCATCTTTGGCCTTCCAAAGAGGGGTTCCGGTTCGAGACATATGTGCGGCTGCCACATGGTCATCCGCACATACCTTCACAAGATTTTACAACCTGGATTCCTCCTGTAGTCAAGAGACTAGGTTTGGCAAAGCCGTATTACATTCTGTTCATTCCTAAAGGGAAACATGGCGTTTTTTACTTCCACCTCCAATTACATGCCACTGCTATGGGAGTCTATCAAAGATAAGGAATACGTCGGAGGACACAATCCCTTCGAAGAACAAGTTACTTCTTACCTGGTAACGTTCTTTCGATGGGCTGTTCCTCCTCCGTATTCCTTATCGCCCCTCCCATCCATCCCCGCAGTAATACTTCCCTTGTGGTTGCAGCTTACGCTCCTTCAAGGTCAATAACCAATTCATGCAGGACTTATATTATGCTACAAAACGGAACTGAGCAACGGACGCTGCGCGTGGCTATTTATGGGCATGGTGATGTCAGCGCCGATACGGTGGCTGTCGAGGGACACCGACTCGACGGACGACGATGCGCAGTGCCCTCTGCTGAGAAAGTTTTTTTCCCCAAGGCCAGCAAGCTGGAGACGAATTATCAAAGATAAGGAATACGTCGGAGGAACATCCCATCGAAAGAACATTACCAGATAAGAATAACTTTTTCTTCTCTGCCTTGTCTTCAAATCCCTCCATGGTCTTGCTCCTCCTTATCTCTCCTTCTACTCCCCCTCCCGCTCCCTTTGTTCCGCTGACCATTTCTTCTCACTGTACCTCCATCCCCCTGCGCTTCCTTCCGTTTCCGCTCCTTCCAATTCCTTGCATCTCTGCACTGGAACTCGCTCCCTCTCACAATCCGCTCTACCACGACCTTCGCCTCTTTTCGCACTTCCCTTAAATCCCTCCTCCTCCATTCTCCTCCTTGAAAACTCCCCCTCTCTACTTCCCCTCTCCCCCTCCTTTTCCTTCATCTGATTCCTCTCCCCCCTCTCCTACTCCTCTCTCTCTCTCTCTCCGTTCCATTTTCCCTCGCCCTATCCATCTCTTACTCCCCCCCACCTTTTCTCACTCCCCTTCATCCCCCCGTCAGTTAATTGTTCTTTGCACTGTTTTGTTGAATGATTCAAGATGTAACTTTTCCTCCCATTGTTAAGTTTTGTTGTTGTTATTTTGTATCTTATTGTTTCATTGTACAGCGCCTTGGTGTAAAGCGCTCTATAAATCAATCAGTCAATCAATCAATGTCGGTGAGAAAACATTGTAATGTGCCTTTTAATGTTTGTTTGTTCCCTCATTGCACCGGCACTTGACATTTAATGTCGTTCGTGTAACGTTTATGCGGTTGTCATGGCAACCTGGGTTTGCAGTCTCAAAATGGTGGCACGTACCAGACGTTTCTTTAGGTGCTTTACTCTCAACTCCGATCACCGTTGGCCACTTGTAGATCAAGCACCGTTCATAAAATGCTGCGCCTCACAAATCTCTGATTACAAGGTATTTTCACCATTTTCTTCTTTCCTTTTCCCGCAGCCGCACTTACGTTACAGTCTTGACTTCTGTTATCTTATTCAACCTGATGTTCGAGATTCCACATTCGGCCCCTGTTCACTCGCGGTTGGGTTCGTTGATACAGAGATGCTCGGCCACGGCCAGGGACTCCCTTGTTAAGGCGAACTGCTCCTCGTTGCCAATTGTAATAAATAATACGTTCGCCGACTCAGTAGATTGTGGATTTATAATCTAGTTTATTGTAACAAGGAAGTCCCCAGCGGGGCAGACTTCTCACCGCCAGCTACGCTTTGTGTATGATTCTGGAATGGGCATTCCAGAATCACACACTGATGCGTATGCATCAGAACATAGAACTATTTACATCATGCAACTATAATACATTTCATTCCTGTGAGGAAGCAACATGCACTGTCTGAATTGGAATACCATTTCTTCCACAGATGGATATTTCTTGGTGGTACACAGAGATAGTATTAACTGAAAAGTGCTGATAGTTATGTGTTACAATATATATAGGAGGTTACAGTTTATTTACAGGCAACTGTTGGTGTAATGTATTTATTATCGTTTAAGATTCATTCAGGCCCTGCCATGAGTGAAATGTTAAATGGGTTAGTCATTTTAGTGTGGATAAAACGTTGGGCATGTATGATTGTGTGCTGAGCCTGGCTGGGAAAGTGCAGAATGAATGGAGGAAAGTGGAATTTGAGTGCACAATGTGATGTTGAAATGCAAAATGTAATATGGAATTTTGACGAAACCTGTGCTAGTTTTGTTAACTTTTTTTTAGGAATTGCAGGGTAAAGGTGCATGGCACCTATGGACTTATAGGGAACTGTGATAGATTAATTTAGGAAATGAAATGCACCCTTATATGAAATGTTATTATGAAATGAGTTGTTAAATGTAGGACTTGAAATGTATTTGTGATATTAAGTGATATTGTGAAGTGGGCGTATTTAGATATTGATGGAGTAGTGACACTTTATGTTCGTAAATTAAGTGAAATGAAATGCTAGGTGTAATGAAATATGTCATGAAATTATTTTGGGTAATGGGCGTAGTTTAGGAGCGATGAAGTGTAAGCTCTGATGAAATTGTATGATGCTATGTTGTGAATAGTTGTATGTAGTTTTGATGTATTGGAAGCCCAATGGAATCAGAAGCCCTATGTGATGTGTAAAAATGGTCTTGTTTATCCATGAAGTCAAGTATGATGTAAATGATATGTATATGAACTGGTTATGTATCCTACGAAAGGATGTGCGAAGGATTGGCCTATTCAATGTGCGCATGAGTTTTTTGTTAGTGAATGCATTCTAATGGTGATATCTTTGCATATGACAACGTTTCTGATCAACTCCCTCTTGTGGTGGTCTTTCACATGCTGTGACTGTGCAGCCAAGTTTGTTTGCATGTGCTCTTTGTTGTGTTTGTATCTTTTCTTTCTTTTCCTACTTTTGTATGTTCTCTTGGGGGTAGTTGGAGTATGGGTGTGATGGTGCAGATGACTGGTTCTTTGTTGGTGGTGTTGTATGTGGACATGTGTTGATATGGTTATTTGAATGTTAGCTGTGTTTCCTGAGGGGTTGTGTTTGTGCTGTGGGCGTGGCAGGTCCGAGTCCCTTTGTGGCAGGTAGGGTGGAAGGTGAATGTGTGGTTGGTTGTTGAGTGTGGTACTCACACATCAAGTACATTAAGGTTCCAGGACTGACAGTTATTCAGGATGGGAGATACAACTGGATAGGATGTGTATTATAGAGCTCCTGCCTCCCTTTCATGAATTGCCCTGAAACTGAATAAAGACAACTTCCTTTTGTACTTACCTGCCTCCAGCATCATCTCTGATTACCTGTACCTGAATCCAGAACCCAAATACTACAATCCTTCGGATGCCATTTGAGTCTTTTGGGTTCTACACTTTTGAGCTCATCAGTAAGAGGATGTTACTCACCGAACCGGAAGGAGTAGTTGATTCCAACCTGGATCGAGATGTGAGGCGAGCCGTGGAAGTCTTCGGAAAACCCAGATCCCCAGATCCCCTGATCTCAAAAGAATCAGGCTTCCTCTAGAGAGGGGCTCTTTTCCACGACATACCACTCTGCTATTATGTAAAACAAGACAGAGTAGTCTATAGTGTTAAAGAGCGGAATTGAGCACACCACCAAGCAATGCTGCAAAGAATACAAAAACTGTTTTGAGTATAATGCCAACCTGGTGTGAATGGTATAGAATTATTGAATACAATAGAATCGCTGGTACCTGAGATAGTGGAAATGAAGGCCTTGAGAGGAAGTTCCGTGTCAGTTCAGAAGAATGTTCAGAGTTCCAAATTATGGATGACAACGAAAGGATAAAATAACAAATGGGATGGTTAGTATAGGTAGAATAACCCGAACGACACGAGGGACGCACTAGGACAAGCGTTGGTGCAAGACTGGAAAGCGTTCGTACTGCACTTTAGTGGAAAATACACATCATCTTCACAGGATGTAACACAGTCAATTAGATGAGGTAAAAGTAAATCCTTAATTAGTAAGCAGGACTGGAATAGGACTAAACTGATAGGAGACTGAATTCCGCTGTAAACAAGGCTCTTGCTGTAAGAAGAAAACTGAAGACTGGAATCCGTTTTCAGCGGGGAATGGTGTGTTAAAAAACCTGGTAGAAGAACAGGTTGAGCAGGGCTCAACAGGAGCTCGGCAATGGAAGGAAACTGCGAGCGGATTCAAGAACCAAGGCAAGGTACTGAAGGACAAATCCAAGAAGCAAACGGGAGACAGAAACCAAGGTCTGGTACCGGTAGATCAATTCACAAAGCAGGATACTCGAAGGGTGATCCGAAATGGAACAAGCCGTAGGAAGGCTACGAAAAAGAACGCCGTAACGATCAATTAGCAGCAACGAAGCTCCCGCGGCTGACCGCTTTTAAGGAACAAGGAGGCGTGTCTTCCGTGAAAGCGAGGCATGTCTGGTCAGCTGACTAGGAAATCTACGTGACCCAAACAGTTTCCAAGGCAACTTGTAACGCTGCCAGAACGGATTCCCTGATTGCGAGATACTCCGTGGGAACGATCTTTTTGGTAACGTACTTTGTTGCTGCCCAAGCGTAACAGCGGAGCAGAAATGGTAGAACATTTGGGAATTAATTAATGATAACCCTACTAATCCTAAAAAGGCCCTTAATTCCTTTTTAATTTTGGGGATGGCGTTTCCATAACAGCTTTGACTTTTTCAATTTCAGGCTGAACTAATCCATTCCCTACAAAAAAGAATTATATTTTACGGCAGATCTAGCCAGATCACATTTCTTCAGGTTTCGAGTGAGCCCAACTTTTAAGGCTCGGTGACTTGGTATAAATGTGACATATGTCATGGCCATCTTTTGCTGTGAATAATGATGTCATCAATATATGCCCCACTAAATGATGAATGGTGCCTCAAGAACTGGTCCATTAGTATCTGAAATGTAGCAGGGGTCAATGTTACCCAAAAAGCAATACTTGAAAAAACCCAACAGCACCCCCAGGGTCAGGAACAGAAAGCGTCTGCTTTGCCCTGGCCACATGAGAAGGGTCCCAAGTCAGGTTTCCTGGGTGAATCATCTCTGACTCATCACACTACATAAAAAGAAAGGTCAGGCAATGTGCTAAACAATGCCACCATTACACTTATTGCAAACCTTCTCATGGAAGGCAGCAGACCACTATACAGTGAGATCAGATGATTTGTCTACAGTCTGATGGCAAAACAAGAATATGAGCCTCAACACTTTGGGGCTTGAATTTGATTACTTAATCACATCTCCCGCCTAACGCTTTATGCTATTTATTGTTTGGTGGCTGCCAGTTTATTCAGATCTTGTTTGGAAGAACTAAGCTCCAGACATGCAACTTATTGGTTTTATATTACTTTTCACAGCTAGCGCTATCTGATACAGCAACGTTGTTTTATAGTGCTGTAGGTGTTACTATCACAACATTATTTATACATGCAAGTTTCTCAACCTCGGCCATAGGAGAGGCTGAATCTGTCTTGCTGGAATTTGGTAAAGTGACCTGAAATTGGAACCCAAATCTCTGTAATGAGTACATACCACACTTTAGAAAAATGATGGCACTCCCAATTTATCAATATACATTTCAACTTTCAGGATTGCACTTGATCAATATATTTTCCCATAGAAGGGTGAGACTGTTACAGGAGTTGTGCTATAGTGAGGGGGCAAACTGGAGCAAAAATGATTGCAGATGAAAAAAAGTGAGGAGCATGCACTTTTTTAATTTTTGCTCATTTCCGAAATGCACAGGTCACCTTATTGTCAAAGGTGACCTGCGCATTTCAGGGGTGGCTGAACAGTAGCGCAAAGATGTGCTGTCCAGCCCCCTTAAATACATCAGCGGTGGGAGTTTGCTCCCAGCACTAAGGTATTACTTTTTTTTCTTTATTGCTCATTTGGTTAAAAGATAAAAAACCTTAACAACATCAACAATTACATAGACAGTAAGACTCCAAAAGATAAGAAGGAAAAACCCACATAGACATTGATCTGAATTAAAAATACATTTCCTCATTTTATGCTGCAGTGCCTAAAATTTCTAAAAACAGAAAGAATATCTTTAGGGTGAGTAGAAAATGGCAAACAAAAAGATGGTGGGAAATAAAATATTAGCCACTCTTAAAATTACAGGCTTTTGCATAGTATCTCTCTCCATATGTAAAATGTGGCTGCTGCATATATAATAGGTTCTGCACCATATATACAGCTCCACAATTAGTCTGTAGTGAAATTATCCAGACTGGAAACTAGGGTAACATAGCCTTTTGCATAAAGACCGAGCAGCATGGGACAGCAAGTAAGTAGGTGGCGAGAGGTCTCCACTTCTTCCACACAGAAACAACAAAGCCTTTTTTCATGAGGCACCCCTGTCCAGTGCCCAAAACCTCTCTCGTGGGGAGAATATTAATCCGCACATAGGTGATAAATCTCCTAATTTGAATAGTGCAGTAGATAACTACGGGGCGTGTCAGAAGTAAAACCCTGTTTTGAAAATTCAATAAGGCCTGCCTTATTATGAAAAAAACAAAGGGGGCCCTGGGAGTCCCTCTGTCGGACATTAGTTCTGAGTACGAGAGATTTACCCAGAGTCTTTAGCTCACTATCTTTCACAGAGGAGAAATATCTAAAACCTATCAGTCTTTGTCCTGCCATAGGGCAGTCCAGCACCAAAATGCTAAGCAATTCTCTTCTGAACAAGAGTACCAACAGCAACCCGGACCCGCCCCCTCCCCCCCCTTGTTTTTGTCTTATTATGAAGCCTAGTGAGATTGATTTGCATCCCATACAGCAGTTTTTCCCTTCAACTTCTGCATGTCCGTAGGGGAATCAATCAAATCAATGTTTACAGGAATCTCATTCAAGAATTTTAGTGTGGTTTCACAAAGATAAAAATTAGAGGTAGCCCGAGAATAATGCCTGCAATGAGGCCTTTCAGGGAATTTGAATCTTTATTGGGAGAAAGGGGAGAGACCACAAATATACAACATTGAAGTGACCAGGTAGCTCTCAGAGACAACAGACCAAGCTCCAGACGTAGGGCTTCAACGGGGATCGAAACTCCAAGATCTTTGCCTCCAAGGTCTCTAGCCACCTTATTTTAGGCTCTGTGATGGCCACAGTGCTGTACAGAATTCTAACCGCAATACTAGTTCTATATACCAAAGTCAATCGTCAATATTGCAGACCCACTTACTACTTACACATTTCTTAAGGGTCCACCATTTTTTTAATACCTTGGACATAATGAAATCTCCATAATAGGCATTAATAGGATGTTCTTTGACTGGGATGCTAAGATATAGGTAGCTCTCGACTACTTCAGTGCAAGGTATTACAGGCTCACAATACCCACAAAGGTGCTTGGAACGTGTTTGAGTGACATGCCCTTAAAGGGCCGGCCACTGTGAAATGCGGTAAAAAATACAAATGCAATTCTATCCTTGTTTGAAGTTTAGAAATGCAAGTGGGAGAGCAGCGGTTAACATTGCTTCTCTCCCACGTAACTAAAATGTGTGAAAGTTTCAGGATGAGCCCGTTGTGCATTGAGCCTTCCCCTGTGCCTATTCCAAACAGGTGCAGGGGTAAGTCTTTCATTTTTTGCACATTTCAAAGAACATATACTTTGTGGCTTTCTGATGTGCATTGACATGCGCAAAAGTACCCCCTTGTTTTCGCAAATGAGCAAAGGGAGTGAAAAATGGCATCTGAACATGTGCATCTAAGGCGCTCACACTCGGAGGCTCTTTGTGTATTTGGGTGCACCTTTTTTTGGACAAGTGATAACATGAGCTGGCGCATTTCCTTATGTGCACCAAAAGAAAGTTTAAGAATCTGGCCCACTGTAGGCACTATATTGCATACAGAAAGCTTTCCACGATTTATTGATCTGAACAGAATGTACTTGAGAACAATATCCAGGTAGATTGTTTAGAGTTTTTGCAGCGCACCATAAAACATCCTATCATGTTTTGTTAAAAAAAATTGGCACTGAGCTATGTTGGCCCCCAAAATGTAGGGGCCCAGTCCCCAGACTCCTTTTGCCCTCCCATAAAGACGTCTCTTCAGGAATAAAGCTACTCACTGTCCTCGCTGCTCCAGTTTCTGTACTGCTTTGTGAGTCTATTCAAGATGTGAAATCTGTGGGAGGAAGAAGACCATTAAAATAACAATTGTCTGAACTCTTGGTAATGTTGTTTTTAATAGATTAGTCTCCACAGACCGATTCCTGATTGCCTTCCCAGCTGTCCCTTCATGACTGTGAAATTGTTGCCCTTGTTGTTCTGTCGGCCCCATCAAGGGAATAAGGTGGAACTATGGTCATAGGGTACAGTTGGCTCAATATATTCTGCCCTCAACATCCCACCTGGAGCCATGGGCGCTGGACGGAGCGTATGTCAGACCCCAAAGTACACCCTGCTAGCTGAAAGAGTTTTTGAAGACGGGTGGCACTGGAGAAAATATCAAAGATGAGGAACCTGTGGGAATAAGGACTAATCCATCAGGAAGAACATTAAGGAGAGGAAAGTAATTTGTTATTTAGTCTTACTTCGTCTGATTTGTGATTGTGAGAACCAATATAAAAAGATGTCTGTAAAAATATATTTGAGAGTATTTTGTTATAACAATTGCTGCACATAATCTTGTCTCCCCAGGAAGCGAGCGAACAGGAGAGCATTGGAGACTTTAACACTTTAGCCCTTCCTGAGAAAATGAAGACTCCCATGAAGACGAGCAAAGCCGAACTTCAAAATATCTCATCCCCAAGGTCTGTAGCTGATCCCTTGGAAAACCTGGCCATTGTACATATCTTTCAACACAAACCCTAATCCACCTATTCAGATTATTACCTCTACACCTTTCTACTTAAGCAACTTGGATAGGACAGTAATTTAGAGACGCTAACTTTTAGTCTACTAGCGCAAATCTGACCCAGGTCGATATCAATAAAAATGATTGATATCTCTTGGGAAGGTTGTGAGGGCTGTCACTTTAAATATAAGTAAGCAAACCCTAATGTTATGCTTGTGATATCTGCAGAAGTGTCCAGAGATGTAGGAAGCATACGTTATACTTCTAATGTCCTCCCGCAAATTCCTCATCTTTGATAGACCCGATAACCTGCCTGCAGCTTTGGACATTTTTCTACCGCAGATGGCGCTGTGCGTCATCGACTGGAGGTTCCTCTGCAGCTTCCGTTCTCGCCCTTGGCTGAAACTTCAACACTGGTATAAATAGCATGCATTTTGCCCGTAGTCTCAGTTCTGTTTTTCCGCATGTTTCGAACGGTTCGACTGCCATGAATGTCAACTCCGAAGAAGGATTTTAAGAGGTGTGCCCATCTTCGAAAGTGTTGATCACAGATTTTGCCTCTGGTGTCTTGGTACGAAGCATAGGGTCGGCGATTGCGTGTTGTGTCAATCCATGACCGCTAAGGCATTGAAAAAGGGGAAAGTCAAACTTCTCCACTTCTCCAACATGGGATCTTAGATGGATTCACATTATCATGAATATTCGCCATCAATAGGCTGGGAATCCTCTGTAATATTAAAAGCAGTTCCACTTTAAAGCTAAAAACTGCGGATCGCTTATACAGCCTATTGCTGTCACTTTTTGGTCACGCTGCCCAAGCCAATGGCATTCGCTTTTTCCTTAGCTCCACCTCTAGTGGCCATCTACAGGTTTTTACCGCACAGTTGCATGTTGGGAGTCCTCTAATTTGCTACTCGAATATCTCAATACTTGTTCTTTTGTGAAATGTCTATCGATTTTCATCTCCAGTCACATTGGTGACCGGCGTCGAGGACCCATTGCCGGTTAACATCCATTCCATCATCTGATCTTTATTCATGTGAGGCCTTCTCCTTGGACCTGGGCCTTCAACATGCGACATGGCGGATGCCAGCAATAGGAGTCTCTTCAGGGCCTGTTTCATGTACAACCTGATCAACGTGTTCATGGAGGATCGGCTGGCATATTCCTCTATTTCTTGCACCCAGACCATGATAGGAACAGCTGTTCCAACTGCAAGTCCTTCTCCTCCAAAACTTGACAGGATCATAACAGAAGGTTGGTGACTTGGCTAGGGGAGGGTGCCAAGACCTTTGACATGGCTTCAGTGCGAATTCATGCCTCCACCTGGTAGACCCGTTGAGTGTAGTTCCTCTAAGAGTTCAAGATCAGTTGAGGATGCTTCCCTGGTGAAGAGACCTAAAAATGACAAGAAGCCCCACACTCCCAACTTTCTCTATCAACGGATCCCAAGGCTCCATCTACGATGGCAGAGTCCACTGCCACAACTCCGGCGGGCACAGCGTCAATAGTCGGAGCACCGTCCACAAGCAGTCACTCCAAAGATCACGCTGATGTTCGTATTCCGTCATCGAAACTCAAGTCTCTGTTGGAGTTCACGACCAAGACATCGTCACCGGTCCATCGACCAAAATCTTTGTCTATCACCTCGTTGACCGCTCCTCAGTCTACCATCTCGTTGACGGCTCCGACTACATCAGCGACTGTCCCGTTGATGGCTGCTTTGACTGCGAGCACCGTCCACAAGGTTGCTCTACCTCCACGCCTGTCGTCATCTGTCCCATCTGCAGCTCCGTCGACACCACAGGCTCCTGTCATCGCCTTCTTCCCCAGGACTGCGAGTGTGGACCAGGAGATGGCGCCAGCTCTCCTTTCTTCCAAGACCAACCAAGGCAAGACCACTTTCACCCCGTCATCAGTGGATTCTCCCAGAGCGTAACAACATGCTCAACGACTACATGTACCCACTCTCTCAAACAACGAGCCTCCAGGGTTTTTCTCATCTGATCTGGAAGCGGTTGAGGATTCTCCTGACCCCATTCCTCCTAGACCTCATTGCTCTCCACATCCACAACCGTCTCGTCTTTCTCTGCAGCCACAACTGCCTCATTGCTCTCTGCAGCCACACCCAACTCTGCCAACTGTGCCCTTGCCCGCTGCTTCTCAACCAGCTTTACCAACTGTGCCCTTGCCTGTGAATCCCATGGGAACAGCACATAGAGACTTGTCCTTGGACATCCTGTTTAATCTGCTCACCTTGGTTTCCAAGCTGCAGCAGCGTCTGTCTCCAACAGCTCCCCAGGCTGCGCCCTCTAGGAGTCCACCATTGCCCTCAAGGCCTCCGCCTTCTGAGGCCATCATTGCCCCCCAGGCGGAGGTCACTATTTAGTGCCTCCTCCTCCTCCTATGCCTAGGCTGTTTTCCATCCCTCTGGCTGCCCTCACTGACACCTCACAAGGTACTCAAGTACAGATGTGTTTGAGGACCTGATTTTGGTTGATGGTGAACTCCAGGGACACTCTGTACCGGATGAGATTTAATCTTTTCATGCACTGTTGAGCTGTGCAGCAAAATTATTCAACCTGATCCCTGAAGAGAAGAAAAAGGAGGGTTTATTTTCTTAAAGGAGAGAGTCCTCTAGAAAATCAGCTGTATCAATCCACCTGCTTGCGGACATAGGGGAAGATGATTTATTGGTCATGAAAATGCTTTTCTCGTCCCCTTCATAGAAGGATCTCTCGGCTGCCATCTCGAAACTGCTGTTTCCTTGTGTACTTTGCCTCACTCAGAGTGTGCTCTTGTGCTCCGCCTTTTATCCGTGTGGGGAAGCATAATGGAAGTCAGGTGTGTGTGATGGTCAGTAATTGCCTGACCTCGCCTGACCATTGTATTATTATTTTATTTTTTTACTTTGTTTATTGAGTGCTTGACATTACAGCAGGTATAGACATAATCATTTTCGACTACAGCAAGTACATTACATCATGTTCATTGGTATTAACTGTGCGGTGATTACAACATAGGAAGCAGTGAAAATGGGATACAACTATGAGCGGAACAGCGAGTCAGGCATTGGGGACAGAGGGACCTTAGTTGTGGGACAAAGTTTGAGCTATTTGTTCTTGATCTTGGGTTGCCGGCAGTAGCTATGGAAGATGGGCCATGTGTCTCTGGGTTTACAGTTCATGGGTTGCAACAAAGCCCAACGCTCTTCAATATCAGAAGCCCATGTAATAGCCCGCAGGCTTTGTGCCACAGTAGGGCTGTGTTAGGGAGAATTCTCATTCTATGGCTATTTTCCTTTACCTATAGAGTCCCCCAGCAGCGTTGCTGGATTTGAAGGGTTTGTTTCTTTTTCCTGTTAAGAGTGAGACTCTTTTTCCCACTCTTAGGCATTTTTGCTATGTGTGTTCTAGGCTATTTTTGTCTTTAATGTCTATGGGATTTTCTCACCCCCATAGAAACCATCTTTACTCACATGTGTTACACAGCACCCTCAGTGCAGTGACACAGGGGTGTCCTAGCGACCCCCAAACATAGACTCCATACCCTGGGACTGACTACTGTTTCCCAGGGCATGTAAAGTCCCAATTGACTTTACTAGTCAATTATTATGAACTAAACCAGTACAAACCATCTTACTATGGAGAAACTGGAAAGGGTTCATAGTTTTTCCCTTATGTTCATTTTCGAGAGGGTACCGTACAGTCCCTCTCTCAAAGGTTTCTGGCTGGTGGCAGTGGTTACTACTGTAAATATTCGACCGCGAATATTTCCCTATGGGATTTTCCCATTGTTTGAGGATACCACTTTTTCTGACAGCCTCTAACATACCACCGGTGCATTTTAATATTAACTTGACTCCGGTAGGTTTTATTTGCCAGAACTTTAATATAACTTCTTTCTCGTGTCTTTCTCTAAACTCCTAACCCAGGTCGGGGATCCTTTGTTCGTCCTTTTGGCGGGCTTCTACCGAGAAGCCCTCCTTTCGGCGCCACTGAGTCTGGGGTGGGTCCATTGTGTGGGAGGGGGAGTAGGACCCCTGGACAGGGTTGCCTCAGCAACCCATGTCGCACTCTATCCTGATAGGCTGGAGGGTCTCCCACCAAGATGACCACTCCACTGTGTGAGTGACAGCTAGGCTGTACGAATGGGGATCTTTTTGCATAAAAGCAGGGTCCTGAGGACTGGAAGAGCAAGACGTTGCCACTGGAACTAAGAAGCCAAAGAGGAGAGAAGCCAAAGACATCTGCAACGAATGAACCACCGGTGAAGCCCTGCTGCAGCGTCTCACCACTTTTCTCCACACGACGAGAGAAGATCTTCATCTGCAAGAGCCTTCTTCCCTTGAGCCGTTGGGACCAACCAGTTTGCCAATCGCCTTCCCGGACCTGCCTTGGTCGAATCTCCCGTACCCAGTACTCGGAGGCCGGATAGCCAGGCACCAGTCCACCCGGACCGCGATTTAAAGGAGCGTACCTTTTATTCGTCGGGCAGCACCGCGGCTGGTTTCATCCCTGGGTAGTGCAGTAACTCGAACCTTCCTCCTAGATGAGAGTCCCTCTTCCTCTGCTGGAACACCCGAACTGCAGGAACTACCAGGAACATCCGCCAACGCAGGAGCCACTTCTTCATTTACAGGTACATTGTTCCGCCAGGCTGCCCTTTCTTCGCGGTAGCACTAAAGGTGTTTTAAATCCTTTACCTACCTGTTGGGTTGGCCGCCCTTCTCTCTTAACATTGTCTTTTCAACTTCTGCATCCACCTTTTCAAATTCGTTAACCAAAGACTTGACTACAGCTACAAGAACATTTCGCTCCTGGGCCCTTGCCCTGTACCGCTGACTCTGGCACAGGCCTACCGACTCTGGCTACATTTGTTAGACCTGCCTGCTTTAGATTGATTTTCATCTAGAACTGTGTGGTGCACCTATTTCTTATAACGACCCTTTCCTTCCCATTTTTAGACCTTGTGAAATGCCATTTTGCTCAGTTTTTCATTGAATTATTGCCTATACTAATGCACTGTCTTGCTTAAATTGGTCCACAAACTTAAGGGAAGTGTTGCCAGGGTGTGTAGGACACTATTTCTATATAACTTGTGCTTTCCCCTCCTTGTAAGGAATTGATTGAGTATCCCTTGTGTGTGGTTTTCACTTTGCCATTTTGCTCAGTTTTCACTCTGGTTCACTTGGTCTAAAATTTAACTTGGGAGTGTGTATATTTTTCCTTTGACTTAATTTAACTTGCTTGATGACTGTGATACATGTGTTTAATTAGAAGTGTATAAAATAAATATATAACTACTTTTCAAATACAAAGCTTTGGTCAGTGTTTCCTTGTGCCATAGTACTGTAGGCCTATTTTGTAAACCCTGAATACTGCTCATCTCCCTCTTGAGATGTCTGACTGCTCAGCCATAGCTACCAACTAAATCTTTGTGGTACAAACTGATACCAAAGAGGATTTTTTGCTCTCACCTGTAGTCTGTCTTCTGTAGTGCTCCCTAAGGGAACTGCACAGTATTCTGCCTAACAGGCTGGTGGGGCGAAGCCAGAGTAGCAACACTTCACGGACAGCCAGCAACGAACAGAGGCTAGCCAGCTTACAGGATTTACAAGGTAGTTCATATTGATGGAACAGACAATTTGACGGGTGGGTTCCATAGCACAATTAAATATCTCTGACATGACCTCGCAGACCACCTTCCGGTAGTCTCCCAGTTTAGGGCTGCTTCAGAGCATGTTGAGGTATCTGCCCCCTCAGCATGACATCTGGGACATAGATCGCAGCGGGAGTGAGAAAATGGGTGTAATCTGGCTGGGGTGTAATGAAATCTGTGTAGAACCTTAAATTGTATTAGCCAGAACCTAGGATTGAAGAACACTGTATGGGTTTGCGAACACATAGATTCCCAAGTTTCATCTGTGATATTCATCTCAAGGTCCCTAGCCCAAGCATCCCGGAGCCTAGTCAATGGATTATTATTGCGGCTTTGCAACAAATGATATAATGTGGCTACACAACCTCGTATAGTGGTCCCCCTCATTATGACGTCTAGTATTGTCTCATCAGATGGTTGTATTGGGAACTCAGATGAGGTTCTTTTAGTAGCACGGTGGATCCCTGCGTACTGCAGCCATCAATGTGTCCGGCTGCTCAGGGCCAGGTAGATCTTGAAAGGTAATAAAGGTCTCCATCCTATACATGTCGCCCATCGTCATGTATCCATTTGAAGCCCACCACCCTGACTATAGCTTCTCCAGCATGGGTTCTGGCATGGATTCACATGCTCATGAATATTCCCCGTCGTCAGGCTGGGAATCCTTGGTAAAGAAAAAATCAGTTTAGTTTCTGAACTGTCTTTCTACTAATAACCAATCCCTTGTCTCTGGGTCATACTGCCCCCAGCCAATGACTGCCCTCTACCTAAGCCCCTCCCCTGGCAGCCATCTTCAGATTTTTACCACACATTCAAGTGTTGGGAGACCTTGTGCTATAGCTCCCGAGCTTTTACTGCGTTTTGCGTTTTTTCGAAGAGTTTACTCTTATATTTTCGGTCAATCGAGCCTCAAGCTCCACCGATTCTACTTCCGATTAACGGGGACCTGTTTCGGAATTTTCTATGCCCCTCAAGGGCGAATTTTCATCGAGTTTTCACTTCTTGGAGGATTCCGGAAGATCTCTGAGGCCTACCCCGCGTGGTCATGGACCAGGACAAAGGAGAAACAACGCCTGTTGGATCCAAGCTGTTCAGGAGCTGCCCTGGATGTGGACTACAGAACGTCTTCAAGGAAGATGAGCAATCCCGGTGCCTCTACTTCCTTCACGACGACAAATCGCACATGGAGAAGGACTGTGCGGTCTGTAAGAACATGCCCGACCAGACAATGAGGGATCGTCGTACCCGACTCACCAACTGGCTGGAGGGGAAGAGCCCAGCAGCAGGTGAGAAGAAGTCCAAGCAGTCTTCTAAGACCTTTGAGGGTGCTCCGGCGATGGGGGCCCAACAAAAGGCAAAGCACCGTGGGCACCAGGAGCGCCGATGGTTCGGGCTCTTCGGCTGCCAGGCAGGGCGCAATGTCATCAACGCCATCATCCACGAGCCAACGCTCTGGCTCGGTGAAGAGGAAGTCGGAGAACCCGGGTAAGCTTCGGGAGAAGCCCCGGTCGATCCTGACGGAAGCAGCCAAGGGGGAGCGGGTCAGCGACCCTCCCCCTAAGGTGAAGGCCTCAGGCACGCCTAAGGTCGTGAAGGCCTTGATTCACCCGGCGAAGGCCTCGATTGAAGGAGTCGTGGCGGCCCTAACGAAGCCGGTGGAGGCTACCCCAGTGGAGAAGACCTCCGGGCCTAGAGTTTCCTGGCCACCCTGGAGGGAATCCTCTTTTCAGCCTATTGAGAAGACCCCCGTGAAACTCCGGGAGGAGAAAGAGGGGGGGGGCATGGTAGCCATAACGGACACAGATACCACCTGCAAAGATGAGCTGGATGGCGTCGCAAAGATTCTGGACAAGAGGTTTGAGGAAGTCCGGTCCTACGGAAGGGATCCCGACGAGGCAGATGTAGAGAGCAACGGTGGAGCCGACGTGGAGCCACGGGCCGTGGAGGAGACGGAGGACCCCACTCCCCAGCCGTCGTTCCCGTCGCAACCGATGCCTATGCCACAGGACAACTCAGGAGCAATCTTGATGGGTATCCAGACCCTGGAGAGAAGGACAAGGTTGCCCTTACCCCGAGTGGACGATCCAGCGGTGCCTGGACCATCGGGAAGCCCACTGAACAAGCGGAGGCGAATCCATCCTCCCCCCTCCTTTCCAGCCTTCACCTCCTTCCCCTCCACCGAGGGATGAGATGGGAACGGAGACGTCAACGACTGGGACGGACGACAGTGTTGACGACGGGACATATCTCACATCACCCCGTGCCCGTGCCTCCCCTCCCGTCGAAATTGGCTCCTTTCACGCCGTGATCGCCTGGGCGTCAGAGCTTTTCCAGCTTTGTCCCGAAGAGCAGAAGGAGGGTTTCCCATACCAACGACGGGAGGCCAAGAGAAAGACCATCCTTTCAGTACCGTTAATGGACGACATCTGGGAAGAAGGACTGTCGCTGCTAAAGAACCCGTCCACGGCTCCTGTGAAGAGGGACCGGTATGAGAAGTAGTACCGGCTCCCAGATTCCGCCCCGATATGCGTTAGAGCTCAGCCGTCCCCAGGTTCAGTGGTCTCCGCAGCAGCCAAGAAGAAATCAGCAGGGGCGACGGCATCAACTTCTACTTCCCCATTGGACGGCAAGGGGAAGAAGCTGGACGCCATGGGATGACGAGTCATCTCGTCAGCGGCGACGACCATCAAAGCGACCAACGCCCTCGCGATCGTGATGCGCTACGACAGGGTGCTGTGGTTCAAGATCGCTCCCCTTCTGGATTTCCTGCCAGACGACAAGAGGGCGGAGGCCCTCGAAATTCTACAGGAAGGCGAGGTGGTGTCGGACAGTGGCCACGGACATCGCCAACACCGGGTTTCGACAGATGGGCAACAGCGTTTGCCTTCGCCGACGCGGTTGGCTCAAGGCAACCGACCTCCGTCAGGACGTTCAGACCAGGGTACTGGACATGTCCTTCGACGGGAACAACCTGTTTGGCAAGGCAGTGGCCGAGTCACTGCAGACCATCAAGGCGGACACCAAGACAGCCCGGCCCTTGGGTTCTCCATCGACGACGGCCGTCCTTTCGCACCCCCGGAGTCAAGTCTCAAGGTGCCTCCAAAGGATGTTGTGGCGGTTGCTCGTCTTACCGCCAAGCGGCCTGCTCATCATTGCAGGAGGCCTACAGAGGCCTCAGCAAGGCCAGAGGACATTGTCGCCGGCAAGGTGGCCAAGGCGGCAAGGCCTCGGCGAAGCAAGATTGAACCGGCTGTGAAGTTGGGCCCCCACCCAAGCACCCCAGTGGGAGGCCGGCTGACGAAATTCGCCAGCGCGTCGGAGTCCATCTCCACCGACCCTTGGCTGCTGGACGCGTGGGCCCATGGGCACACTGTGGAATCCCAAAGAAAGTGTCCCCGTCTACCACCCGTGGCCAGGAAGGAAAACCACGTGCCACAGCTACTTCAGAGGTACGTGGAATGCTAAAAAAGGGCGCAATGGAACTTGTCCCGAAGAGGCCCCAGTGCTCCGGAGTATACTCGCGGTACTTCCTCTTCCAAAAGAAAACTGGCTTTTGGCAACCCATCCTGGACCTTTGTCTAAAAAAAAATACATCAAGTCCCAGAAATTCCGGATGGTCACCCTTCAGCACGTGCTGGGACAGCTGGAGGAGGCCGACTTCCTATTGTCGCTGGACTTGGAGGATGCCTACTTCCACATCCCCATACACAAAGGACATCGAAAGTTCCTAAGATTCGTGGTTCAAGTGCGACACTACCAGTTCAAGGACCTACCCTTCGGTTTGAAGTCGGCGCCGAGGGTCTTCAAGTGTCTGGCACCGGTGGCAGCGCAGCTGCACCTGCAGGGGATCCACATATACCCCTACCTGGATGATTGGCTCATCCGAGCAAAGTCAAGGGAACTCGCTGTCGACCACACAATGAAGACCGTCCGACTGCTCCTGGGAGCCAGACTTGACACAGTAGCGCGATTGGCTTCATCGTCGGAGGAAAGGCCGAAGTCCATCCTGGGCAAGGTACAATGGCTGTTGACCATGGAGACAGCCAGGGTGAGGTCCATCAAGTCCCTACTCAGCATGATGTCATTGTGCATTTACCTTTTGCGCCTCTGCAGGTTGCGGATGCGGCCAGTACAGGAGTTCCTCGACGCCCGTTGGATGCAGGCAGCTTCGAAGACAAGATCTCCCTCAACGAGACGTTCCGCCAAGCGATCCGGTGGTGGGGCAACCGCGCGCACCTAGCGGCGGGTATGGACTTCCAAACCCTGGCACACCAGGAAACATTGACGACAGACGCCTCCCTGGAAGGATGGGGAGCACACACCGGAGATCTCCACACAAGAGGCCTTTGACTCCTGGAGGAGTGGTCACTACACATCAACGTCCTGGAGCTCAGAGCCGTGTTCTGGGCCCTCAGGTCGTTCCTCCCGTCCCTCAAGGGCAAGTGGTGAAGGTCTTCACTGACAACACCCCCACGATGTTCTACATCAGGAACCAGATCCCCAGCCCTATCCAAGGAAGTGCAGGATCTGAGGCACTGGGCTGTTGCCCACGGGATGTTCCTGGTACCCTTCCATCTGGCAGGAATAAAGAACACCATCGCTGACTCACTCAGCAGGGAGCTGCGCTCTTGCCACGAGTGGGAGCTTCGGCAGGATCAAGTGGATCGCCTGTTCCGATGATGGGGCAATCCCCAGATCGATCTATTCGTGACGGCGACGAACACCAAGTGCCGGATGTTCGCCAGCAGGTTTCCCCAGCCGGGGAGTATGGGCGATGCATTCTCATTCCCCTGGGATGGCCTGTTCCTGTATGCGTTCCCACCGCTGCCGTTACCCCTGCGACTTATCAGTCAACTCAGATGGTCCCTGTGCAGGATGATACTCGTCGCACCGGCGTGGGCGAGGCACATCTGGTTCCCTGATGTTCTGGACATGTCAGCGTCCCCCCCCCCCCCCAAACTGCCGACGGACGCGGATCTTCTCGCCAGGGAAGGAGGTGCCATCCTCCATCACGACCCAGGATCGCTGAACCTGCAGGCCTGGCTCCTGCAGCACTAGAGTTCGGAGGATATGATATCCCGGCAGACTGCAAGGAGGTGCTTGCAAAGGCCAGGCTGTCCTTGACTCGTACGTGCTATGGACACAAATGGAAGAGGTTCTCTGTCTAGTGCCGTGCACAGAAGATCAACCCTCTATGAATTACCGGCCTTCAAGTGCTACCGTACCTGCTGTTGCTGGCCAAGGCGGGGCTGGCACATGCCTCCATCAAAATCCATCTGGCGGTGATCTCCCGCTACACCAGAACTCTGGGGCGGTCATCTCTGTGGTCTCATTGCCTGGTGAAGGAGTTCATGAAAGGACTGTTCCGATTGTTCCCGCCGGTGAAGGCTCCAGCCCCGGCGTGGGAGCTGAACGTGGTGCTGACCAGGCTCATGGGGCCGCCATTCGAGCCTTTGCATTCGGCACCGTTGAAGTTCCTGCCGTGGAAGACAGCGTTGCTTGCAGCCATCACCTCCGCACGACGAGTGGGATAGATCCAGGCCCTCTCCTGTAAATCTCCATATCTAACTTTCCACGAGATGAGGGTAATGCTGAGGAAGCACCCCTCCTTCAGGCCCAAGGTGCCGTCGGACTTCCATCTCAACGAGCCCTTGGTGATACCTGTTTTCTTCCCGTCGCCTTCGTTGCCGGCTGAGAGGACTTTGCACTCGCTGGATGTGGCTAGAGCGCTGAAGTTCTACGTGGACCGCACGAAGAGTCTTCTGAAGACATCACATCTGTTTGTGAACTTTGGACCTGTGAACCAAGGGAAGGCCCTCTCGAAGGCTTCCATTTCCAGAAGGCTCTCCGGCTGCATCATGCACTGTCAACAGTTGGAAAACCGACTGTTGACCGGCCATCCGAGAGCCCATTCAACCATAGCAATTGCTGCTACCACAGCGTTCCTGTCTGGTGTGTCCCTGCTCGACATCTGCAGGGCTGCTACATGGGGGTCGACACACACCTTCACGAGATTCTACTGCGTCGACCGGTATTCCAAGGAGGAGTCCAAAGTCGGCCAGGCAGTGCTGCGCAACCTGTTCGCTTGAAGTTCAGCCTGCTTAATGTTGAGTTTTTTAAATGCTTAATGTTGAGCCTTGCTACCTCCCGTGGTTGTGCATGTGTGTACTGCTATGTATTCTTGTATTCATGAGCATGTTAATCCATGCCAGACCCCATGCTGGAGAAGGAACAAGTTACTTACATGTAACTGTTGTTCTCCAGCATGGGTCTGGCATGTATTCACATGTGAACCCTCCCTCCAACCACTATGCGGCTCTTCTCTTGGTCCTACTGCCACTTTATGTGCTACCAAATCTGAAGATGGCTGCCAGAGGAGGGGCCTAGGTAGAGGGCAGTCATTGGCTGGGCGCAGAACAGTGATTGGTTACTAGTGGAAAGGCAGTTCAGAAACTAAACTGATTTTTTCTTTACCGCAACTTGTTCCTTACTTATGTTGGGAAGAAGTTCCGTAAGGGAAGATTTCTGTGATATGGGTGGGGGTTGCCTACGAATTTCCTTATCTTCCCCTAGGGAAGTGCAGTCACCTGGGCGGGGTCTGAGGTGACAGTGTCCACATGTTTTTGTGGGAGTGTCAACGAGCGGACATCGCAAGAGCCCGCCGAGAGTGGTTCAATCTTTACGTGTGGATACCTTGAGTCTGTGTCGAACCAATAGGCTGCGGATTGTGTCTATGCGGCAATCATTATCTTACAAAATCTGGGCTGGCAAGGCCCCCCTTGTGCATAAGAACACCTCAAAGTATCCCACTTAAGTCGGACTGCGCCAGCATGCCACATAAAGTTATTAATCGATGTCTTTCGCGTGTCAAAAAATATCTTCCCTCGCCACAGTGGTATGTTCGAGAAATAGTATAATAGCTTGGGAAGGATAATCATTGTAAGAAGTGCCACGCTACCCGCTATTGCAAGTGGGAGCCTAGCCAAGGTGTATAATTTGGCCTCGAGCTCGGGTAGGTATATCCCATAGTTACGGGCATAGAGGTAGGTGCTGTGACGCGTTACGTTCACCCCTAAGTATTTAATCTATGATGGAGAACACGCAAAGCCCATAAAGTATGGCGGTGGGGCTGGGTGGTGCAGTGGAGTCAGTAAGCGGGAACAATTCTGGTTTGGAACAGTTAACTTGTAGCCCGACAGTACACCAAAGGAGAGTACTTCCTGCATAATCGGTGCCAAGTGTCTTATTGGGTCGCGGCTAAAGGGCAGGGCATCATCAGCATATAACAAGATGATCTCCTGCTCACCCGTTAGTCGGACTCTCATCTGTGCGTGTCTTCTGCGGATTGAGTCTGCCAACGGTTCCATTGCTATAGCGAATACTAGGGGAGACAGTGGACAGCCGTGAGTCCCACTATTTATGTTGATGGGAAGGAGAGAACTCGGCTAACCTTGACTCTTGCGGTGGGCATCGTGTATAGCAGACGAACCCATGATATGAATCCCGGCCCGAAGTTGCACTTCTCCAGTACCACCCACTGCGGCTACTTCCTTGGCCTCAGGGTCGATTTGTGCAAGGATATTAAAAAGGCGTCTTGGGTTGAATGCTGTGGAGCGGCCAGGAACGAACCAGGATTGATCCGGGTGGACGATATGTTCCATATATGGAGCCAAGCGCAGTGGCAGCACCTTGGCAAACATTTTAACATCGGAATTTATAAGCGAGAGGGGGCGGTATGAGATGCATTGTTCTGGGGGCTTATCTAGCTTAAGCAAAACTGTAATCACTGCTTCCTGAAGCGTGGTAGGAAGAATCCCTATGGGGCATGCTTCTTCCCATAGTGCGACCAACCTAGGGACTAGGGAGGATTTGAATGTTCATAAAACTGCATCGTAAGGCCATCAGGTCCTGGGGCTCTGCTAGGTGGGAGTGCATCGATAGCTCAGGATATTTCATCGGGAGCAATTGGGCGGTCTGTTTGTTTTGGCGCCCTCAGACAATATCGACAGTTGGAGGCTATCTAGGAATGTCTCTATCAGAGAGGGTGACTGTGTCTGAGTTGGCATACAGCGCAGAGTAGGAGTGAAACACTTGGTTCACTTCAGATGTAGAGTGGACCACCCGGCCCGACGTGTCCTGGACTGACCAGATTTGTTAATTGCCATGTGCTTGTTTGACCATCCCTGCCAGTAATTTACCAGGCCGTTCTCCTTTTGCCATAGTTCCTCGCCAGGCCCGGGCTGTCAAGGAACTTCAGTTCCCTATCGGCATGCGCTAGCTCAGTTTTGAAATCACCCAGTGAGGCCCTATACAGCCTAGATGCATATACCTGTTCTAGGTGGCGTAGATTGGATTCGCTGGAGTGAATATCCCTGCATATCATTTTGAGTCTGCCTGATTTTGTTGCAAGAGCAACACCGCGTATATAAGCCTTGAAGGCTTCCCATAGGGTTGCAAGACTGTCCATGGAACCAGTATTAATCTCGAAATAACTCCGGGTAGATGAAAAGAATTTCACAGTAAGGCGCCATCCACAGCATTATACTAGTTAGGATCTGCGTACAAGGATTAAGCAAGGAGAGAGCACATTAATTGAGGTCACCCCGTGAAGTGCTCATCTATAAATCTCATTGCTTCTTCCTGCATAGTGTAGAAGTTGCAATGTTCTATTCTCAGTTTAGTCGGAAAGATCATAGCATATTTCACATTGTGGTCTCTGAGTCTTTTTGGTAGCCAGGAAGGATTTTCCCTCCTGCTGCACATTTGCTGAGAAATCTGGGTACAAGTGAATCCTGTTGGAGCCCAATAGCAGTTCCCCTTTGGCTCTTGCCGCTTGCAGCAATGCATCCTTGTCCCGGTAGTTCAGCACGCAAGCTATAATTGGGCGGGTTGGGGCTCCATGCTTAGGCTTGGAGGTGAACGTACTGTAGGCTCGCTCGATTGCAAAGTGTGATGAGAATTTGGGATTGTCGAGTAATGACAGTAGGGCGTGCTCCACGTATTCCTCCATCGGCTCTGAGAAATTATCCTCAGGTACCCGTATAATTTGTAATTTGCTGCGCTGGGGTCTGGATTTGAGATCTTCATTATTTTTACCAAAAGACAGCACCTTCTTCGAGAGAGAGGCAATGTCCGCTCTTATGTGCTAACCACATCCTCAGTAGTTCCCATACGAGCATCGGGTTTATCTATATGTGATTTTATTGAACTAATGGTTCCGCTCATATAACCGAGTTTAGCGTGAAGGGCAGTAACCCCTCGCACATGTATTCCATCATACGATGCAGCTCGCTGGGTTCATGTTGCACAGCCGTACTGCCCGGGTCATGTTATCCTCTGGGGTCTATTGTGCGCAACTCAGATTATATACTGCAGCAAGATCAGGGACCACCAATGACCACTGCGCCCAGGTGGACGCAGCACCGGGGGGGGGCCAGTGCGGAAAATCAGCAGGTCCGGGCCAGCGAGGAATGGCGCGGGGTCCCTGTAGACACCACAGCTAGCAGATGCGGTTCAGGCTGCCGCACAAGAGGGTTGTCCCGAGGTGCCGTATTAGCCACCCGGTCCCAGTCTCCTCCGTCAAAAGCAGTGGACCCATGTGTGCATATATGTGGTGATACGTCCTCTAAATGTGGAGGAGCTCAGGCGCTAACAGTGACAGGGCACCACATGGGATATCCCAGACCCAGGTAGGGATGGGGCACTCCCCGAGGCCCACAACCAGAGCGGCCACACGCAACAACATACGGAGCCAGGGGGGGCACTAAAACCAAGGGACAGCCACCTCCGGAACCCGACACCTGAGAACAGCCCGTAGGCAGACAGACCGCTGTGCCGGAGCAAGGACGGCGATAAGGAGGGAGGCCACACAGAGGCAGGTTCAGGTGGCGCAGGAAGGATTAGCCAGTTATGCGCTGCAGCACAGGAATGGCCAGGCTCAGGCCACCTAGCTGTCAATCGGTCCAAGGGTTGCACTACAGTACGGGGACAACTCAATTGTAGCTCCAGCAGTAATGGGTGCCTGCCACACAGTCTCGTGCTTCAGTATGCCAGCGCAGATGGTCCAGTGCCTGCAGGGGTTATGCAGGGTGTTGTGCACCACGTGTGGTAGGGCCGGGGCATATGCTCCCCCAGGGTGATGAGATATCGGGGTAGCCGGTCTTCGATGCCACCTGGCCGGGGGCGCCGGGACCTCCGTATGGCAAAGTGAGGGCACTCTGCAGCATCACACGATCAGCAGCGGGTCCCAGATGGAGGTGGCGTACAGGCCTTGTCAACCCGCTCCCGGAGGCGAAGGAGAGTAATGAGCGACAGGTGTTTCACAGAGAGGGCCCCGGGGACCAGCCCAAGCACTTTAATGTCTGGCAGGCCTCCAAGGATAAACAGCTCTCATGCAGTGTTGTCAGGGTGAGGATTTAGCTGGCCAGCGACACCTGGATGCAGAGCTCCTCACTTAGGCAGCCATCTTCAAGCGCAACAGAGCCTCTCCTGACTATTGTATTAGGACACGTCAGGTATTCTGCTCGGGTATTGTTCTGTTTTCTCTCATAGTGGGCTGTCCGTGTGAAAGTGTTTGTGTTGTAAAAGGGAGGTGAGAGGGTCGTGTTCCTAAATATCCTACCTGGTAGGATGGGGAAAAGGTGTGACAGGGAAGGGGATACCGCGTCTCAGCATCCGATCTCCCACTCCCGAAGACCCCTCACCCAGGTGATCCTTTGCGCACTGGTCCACCCCCAGGAACTGGATCCAAAAATGACTGGCCGTGTTCTGACCACCTAGATGACAGATCCCCAGGGACTAGTGGGTGAGAGACACCTTCTGGTTTCTCACAGTAAGAAGTTGGATGCATTTGGGAAACGCATCATCACCACCACTTCCACCATTAAAGCAGCTAATGCTTTAGCTATACTCTCCAGATACGATAGGGAGCTATGGTATGAACTGAGGCCCATATTACACTTCCTCACGGAGAACAAGAAGACCAAGGCATTGCATTATTTCAGAAGGGTGATGTTGCCTCTGATCACACAATTACGGTCGCTTTGGACATTGTGGATTCAAGTTTACGACAAATGGGCAATGGGGCAATGCTCCGCAGGCAAGGCCAGTTGAAGGCCACTAACGTACACCCTGAGGTCCAATCAAAAGTTATTGATATGCCTTTTGAAGGTGCGAACCTTTTTGCCAAGGCTGTAGATGAGACCCTACAGTCCATAAAGGCAGACACAGATGCAGCACCCTCGCTGGGTACTCTTCAGCAACAAAGGTAGTCCTTTTGTTCGTCTAAGGGCCATTTCTTCAGGTCCACGAAAGAGTACAGGCCAGCATATCGCCAACCTTCGTGCTCTAGCATGCAAGAGGCATACATAGGATGTTCACAGGCCTACAGAAGGGCAACACTGCATTATCGTGGAATGTTTTCCCAGATGCAAACGACCAAACAGGTCTGACCAGGTCCAGCACCCCAGTTTGAGGCCATCTATCACAGTTTGTCAATGAGTGGTGCAGCATCTCCACCGACAAGTGGGAGGTCAGCATTGTCCAACAGCTACGCATCCTCGAATTCCTGGACAAATGCCCCTCCACCCCTCCCATCATAAGACTGGAGCAAAACCTGCTTCTGCTCTTGCAGTAGACCCGAGCACTGATAGAAAAAAACAGGGCAATAGAGACAGTGCCGAAACACCTCTTTGGCTCCAGTGTACTCCAGATACTTCCTGGTGAGAAAGAAGTCTGGTGGATGGAGGCCCACCTTCGACCTGAGACACCTCAACAAATTTCTCAAGTTCCATATGGTCACGTTATAGCATGTGCTCATACAACTGTAGCAGGAGACTTCCTGGCCTACTGAGACCTAGAGGATGCCTACTTTCACATGCCCATTCATTGCAAGCACCAATGCTTCCTCCAATTTGTCATCAACAGTGGACATTACCAATTCAAGGCCTTTAGCGTCAAGTCAGCTCTAAGAGTCTTCACAAAGTATCTGGCTCCAGTGGCAGCCATCTACAGCGTTCAGGGAATCTAAGTCAATCCCTACCTAGACGACTTGTTGATCCGCGCCCCCTCTGGTCCACTAGAATTGCAGCACTTTGAAAAGACCACCAGGTGCCTAATTTCACTGGGATTCTTGATAAACTTTTCAAAATCATCCATGGTGCTATCGTAGAACGCTCTCTTTCGAAGGGATTGTGTCCTCCGACGTATTCCTTATCTTTGATAATTCGTCTCCAGCTTGCTGGCCTCGGAAATCTTTTCTCAGTAGAGGGTGCTGCGCGTCGACGTCCGCCGAGTCGATGTCCCTCGACAGCCACCGTATCGGCGCCCACGTCACCATGCCCATAAATAGCCACGCGTGGCGTCCGTTGCTCAGTTCCGTTTTTCCGCGCTTCGTGGGGCCTCGGAATATCGTTGCTCAGTTCAGTCAGATAAACCCTCTACATTTACTCGAATATACCAACTTGTTCTCGATGGCTTCTTCATCGGAACCGACAAAGCCGCGATCCGGCTTCAAAAAATGTCGAGACTGCAGTAAAAAAATGCCGATAACGGATCCACACAGGATCTGCTTGTGGTGCTTGGGAGCCGAGCACCATTGTTCAGAGTGTGAGGACTGCATGTCCATGACGGCGAAAGCCTTCAAGGAGCGCAAGGGGAAGCTCGAGAGAGGTAAGTCAGTCAAAACCTCCTCGAAAGTTTCTTCGGCTGAGTCGAGGCATTCGTCTCCTCGCTGTCGAAAGCATTCCCATTCTAGATCTCGAAGTAGCTCCCACCATTCGTCGAGATCGAGACTCTCAAAGAAGAGACGTAGAAGATCCCCTTCCTCGTCATCTTCTGTTTCCCCAGAAAGGGTCTCCTTCCCCACAAAACATAGCTCTCAGGCTGAGTGGGAGGAATTCAGGAAGAAAATGCTAAGCGTCTTCGAGAAAGCGGCCTCGACCCCCTCGAAGACAGCTG
Organism: Ambystoma mexicanum; assembly: GCF_040938575.1. Classification (NCBI taxonomy): domain Eukaryota; kingdom Metazoa; phylum Chordata; class Amphibia; order Caudata; family Ambystomatidae; genus Ambystoma; species Ambystoma mexicanum. Next base: position 1,026,899,126 of record NC_090923.1, on the reverse strand, counting down.
AGGGTGATGCCCCGGGTGAAAAACCCAAAAAATCGAAACGCCGCAAGTCGCTGGACCCGGCGAAAGATTCCACCCGAGAGCGCCACGGGCCATTGGGTAAGAAGGCACCGTCTTCGATGCCTTCGCCGAAGATCCCTTTGACGCATGGATCGGCGCCATTGACGCCGTTGTCGAAGGGTTCTTCGCATCGGTCGATCGGCTCAACGCCATCGTCGACGCCGACATTGACACCGATGAAAGAAAAAAACATTACTACTTAACAGCCAACGGTAATACCAAGAGCCTCCGGCACGACACCGAGACCGTCGTCGACATCCTCAAGTAGGATCCCGATCCTCTCGAGTTCTTAGAGGCCTCTTACAGTTTTCTCGACGCAGTTCTCGGCGCCTTCGAAGCCTGTCACACCGGCGTCGACGACATTGACGTTTTCTCGCCCAATAATGACGAATTTGGCTCCTTCTGCCTTAGAAATGGGTTTTACACCATTTCCGAGGTCAGAGTACCCCGGATTATCTTCAATCTATGAAGAAGGGGAGGATTCTGACCAGGAAACCTTTGGGTTGCAGAGGACCACACTACCTGTTTCAGAGGATTTCACCTCTGAGGAAAGAAGGTTGAAAGACCTACAGGAGTCATTACATGAGGCAAGTGGGCTGGACACTTCCCCAGAAGTGCAATTTGTTAAACCAGACCCAGGGGAACAAGCCCAAACACCCTATAGAACCCTGATGGCAAGGATTATTGAATTTATGGGTTGGTCTGCGCCTTCACCTGTTTTTCAACAGGATGACCTTACAGACATATTAGACAAAGGTCCACAGGAGGATCCTGTGGTCCTCTTGCATGCAGCCTTACAAAGAAAGATTTCATCTAATCGGGGAAACTCCTGAAGTTATCCCTGCAGTCAATAAAAGATTGTCAGCCAAGTATAGGGTACCTGCGGCTGACCCTGAATACTTATCAAAACACCCGACTCCAGAGAGCCTGGTGGTTCAAGCGGCAACTTCATCAAGCAGCAGGTGCGCTTACCCTACTGTCCCACAGGATAGAGATGACAAGAGGTACGATTCTATGGCAAAAAAAGTATTTTCTGCTTGTAGTATGGCGTTGAAGTCCATCAATGCCACGTGTACGCTCGCCAGGTTCAGTCACACACTGTGGGAGTGTGCTTCATCAGCGGCTGACTGCATACCCGAAGGAGAGGAAAGAGAAGCCTTCCTTAACATTATTAAAGATGGCAAAGATCCCATGTGCGAGTCACTTCAAACTGGCATCGATTCCGCTGACAGTATCAGCAGGGCCATGGCGGCAAGTACAACAATCCGCAGGCATGCGTGGTTGCAAAAGTCTGGCTTTGCTCCAGATGTACAGGCCAGACTTTTGAATATGCCCTTTGACGGTTCTTCTTTATTATGTAAAAAGGCTGATGACAGTCTGGAAAAGTTGCAGACATCTAAAGCAATGGCAAAATCGTTAGGAGCTGCTATCCGCCAAACTCCTTTTCGCCCCCAGGAACCTCTGGAAGAGGAAAGTCCTTTCGCTATTATTCCGCATTCGGGAAAGGCAGAGGACAGCCGGCTCAAAGAGGCCAAAGGAGATCCACCCGAGGTGGACGGGTCAAAACTACTAAAGCCGCAGCAGCAGCAGGTGCCTCTTTACCCTCGGCATCTGCATCAGCCGCCCCCAAACCACTCTGAGGTCTTTCCACACAAAACACCTGTAGGGGGCAGGTTAACTCACCATCTGACGGAATGGCAGGCTATAATGTCAGATGCTTGGGCATTGGAGACAGTTGCTCAGGGTTACTGCCTACCCTTTCTACACATCCCTCAGCGTCATCCACCGGGGCATAGCTCTCTAAAAGTTCCAGATCCTCTCCTCTTACAGGAAATGATAGACCTGCTAGAGAAAGGTGCCATAGAACCGGTACCTGTAGCGGACAGGAACAAGGGCTGGTACTGCCCCCTACTTTCTCATACCAAAGAAGGACGGAGGACTGAGACCCATCCTGGACTTACGAGAATTGAACAAATTCCTCAGGAAGGACAAGTTTAAGATGGTAACTCTCTCTCAGATCCTTCAGGCCCTCCAGCTCCAGGACTGGCTGGTATCTCTGGACCTTCAGGATGCTTATTTCCATGTGCCAATCCATCTCAAACACAGGAAATACCTGAGGTTCGCAATTGGCGACTCTCGCTATGAATTTCGAGTTCTGCCATTTGGTCTGACCTCCGCCCCGAGGGTCTTCACCAAGCTAATGTCGTAGTGGCTGCGAGTCTGAGGGAAGGGATCCACGTCTACCCCTACCTGGACGATTGGCTGATCAGGGATGTATCTTCGGAACAAGCTCAGATCCAGCTAGATTATGTCTGCCACTTCCTTCACAAACTGGGCTTCTCCCTCAATTTAAAGAAGTCACAGATGATACCATCACAGAGACTCCAGTTCATTGGAGCGGTCCTGGACACTTCCCTGGGAAAAGCCTCGCCACCAGAGGTGAGGGCTCAAGATATTCTGCAGATGGTCAACAAGTTCCAAAATGCCCAACGTCTTCCAGCCTTCGACTTTTTGTAGGTTGCTAGGCCTCATGGCATCCTGCATCTTCCTTGTGCCAGAGGCTCGCCTGAGAATGAGATCTCTTCAGTGAGCACTGAGAACTCAGTGGTAGCAATTCTCAGGGAGAATGACAGATCTCCTCCGGATTCCAGACAAGGTAGCCCACGGCCTTCAATGGTGGGCCTATCCAGAGAACATCTTGAAAGGAGAACTGTTTTGGCAACCATGGCCGGAGATAACAGTAGTCGGACGCCTCACTCACAGGGTGGGGAGCCCATGCCAACAACTTGACCATCAGCGGTCGTTGGTCTCCATCGGAGTCCAGACTACACATCAACCTATTAGAGCTGAGAGCGATCAGACTAGCGCTGAAAGCTTTCCTGCCATCAGTACAGGGGAGAAATGTCCTGATAATGACGGACAACACGATGGCCATGCACTACCTCAAGAAAAGAGGAGGCGTAGGATCACTGCCACTGTGCAGAGAGGCAATGCAGCTCTGGTTTTTGGCAATTCAGGAAGGAATCTCTCTATTGGCAGTCCACCTAGCCGGCGAGAAGAACTTGACAGCGGACGCTCTGAGCAGGCAGAGCATAGTCTCCCACGAGTGGGAGCTAGCTCAGGAAGTCCTTCAAGAGATCTTCGCCCTTTGGGGAACCCCTCAGGTGGATCTGTTCACCACAAGCACCAACAGGAAGTGCGATCTATTCTGTTCAAGGGAATTTCCCCGAGAGGAGCTCTAGGAGACACGTTCATAGTGGACTCGGAGTTCCCACTCCTTTACGCGTTTCCACCAGTCCCTGTTATTCCTCAAATGATCAGGCGGTTGAGAAGATTCCGGAAAACCATGATCCTAATTGCCCCGGACTGGGCCAGGAGAACGTGGTACCCGGACCTTCTAGATATGTCCATCTGCCCTCCAATCCGTCTTCCACTTAAAGAGAATCTTCTCTCGCAGAAAGGAGGTCAGGTTCTCCATGCAGACATCAGAACCCTCAACCTTCACGCTTGGCTTCTGAAAGGGTGATGTACAAGGATTGGGACCTCCCTGATGACGTCATGGAGGTGTTGCTTTCGGCCAGAAGGCCAGCAACAAAGTCTTTATACCCCTGCCATTGGAACAAATTTTGCAGCTGGTGTAGAGAAGGGAATATCAACCCTTTTTCATGTGGTACACCAACAGTGTTATCGTTTCTACTCTACTTGGCAAACTCAGGCCTTCAAGTTGGCACTGTAAAAGGCTATCTCGCAGCGCTTTCAATCTTCAAGCGCTCTGCGGAGGAACCATCGTATTTCAAACTACCTCTGGTAATACAATTTCTCAAGGGATTAACTAATTTTTATCCTCCAAGACCATTCCAAGTTCCCTTATGGGACTTAAATTTAGTCTTAAACCTCCTAATGGGTACTCCATTCGAACCACTCCACTCTTGTTCGCTGAGATTTCTCACGCTTAAAACTGTCCTATTGGTAGCACTAACATCTGCTAGGAGGGTGAGCGAGCTACAAGCTCTCTCTTGTAACCCCCCCCATACAATTTTCCATAAGGACAAAGTTGTCCTACAGGTGAAGCATAATTTCCTCCCAAAGGTGGTTTCTGAATTTCATATTACTCAGAAAATTACCTTACCTTCGTTCTACCCTCCTCCCCATCCGGGGAAAGAGGAAGAAAGGCTACATAGGCTGGACCCAAGGCGAGCTCTGAGCTTTTACATCAGCAGACCGGCTAGGATTAGGCAAGCAGACCAACTGTTCGTAGGATACTCGGGTCACAAGTTGGGACTACCCATAACAAAACAGACCATTTCCAGGTGGATTATTTTGGCCATTCTGGAATGTTACAAACTGGCAGGGAAAGAGCCACCCCAAAATCTTAGGGCTCATTCAACCAGGGGTATTGCTGCCTCTTCGGCCCTCCAAAGAGGGGTACCGGTCCGAGACATATGTGCGGCTGCCACATGGTTGTCCGCACATACATTCACAAGATTTTACAACCTGGATTCCTCCGCTAGTCAAGAGACCAGATTTGGAAAAGCCGTATTACATGCGGTTCATTCCTAAAAGGGATACATGACATTATTACTCCCATCTCCAATTACATGCCACTGCTATGGGAGTCTATCAAAGATAAGGAATACGTCGGAGGACACAATCCCTTCGAAGAACAAGTTACTTCTTACCTGGTAACGTTCTTTCGATGGGATGTTCCTCCGACGTATTCCTTATCGCCCCTCCCATCCATCCCCGCACTAATACTTCCCTTGTGGTTGCAGCTTACACTCCTTCAAGGTCAATAACCAATTCAGGCATGACTTATCTTATACTACAAAACGGAACTGAGCAACGGACGCCGTGGGTGGCTATTTATGGGCATGGTGACGTCGGCGCCGATACGGTGGCTGTCGAGGGACATCGACTCGGCGGACGTCTACGTGCAGCGCCCTCTACTGAGAAAAAATTTCCGAGGCCAGCAAGCTGGAGACGAATTATCAAAGATATGGAATACGTCAGAGGAACATCCCATCGAAAGAACGTTACCAGGTAAGAAGTAACTTGTTCTTCTAGGCCCACGTCTCCACGCACTGATGAGTCTGGCTTCTCCCTCAGAGGAGAGGGTCGAGGCCATCTTGAGCAAAGTGAAACAGCTCTCAACTCTTTGAGTGACAACCGTCCACTTCATCAAATCTCTGCTATGGGTGAGGTCTTCATGCATCCCCCTAGTCCCTTATTTGCATGCTGCACATTGAGGCCTCTACAACAGTTCCTGGATGCCAGCTGGCAACAAATATCAGGTTCCCGGAACGACAACATCAAACTCATTCCAGTGTTCAGGAAGACCCTGCAGTGGTGGTCCGTTCGTCAGCATCTCATGCAAGGCGCTCCTTTTTCGCCTTCCAGCGCATCAGGCCACGGTGACCACCAAAGCCTCCCTGGAAGGGTGGAAAACACACCAAGTTCAACTTCACACCACGTATGGCAAACAGAGGAGGAGTTACACATCAAAGTATTGGAGCTGTGAGCAGTGTGCTGGGCTCTCAAGTCATTCAAACCCCGACTCCAAGGCAAGGTGGTCCGCATCTTCGCGGACAATCCGACCACCATGTTCTAGATCAGGAAACAGGAGGGTACATGCTCTCCCATTCTATCCACAGAAGCGCAAGCAATGTGCAAATGACCGATAGATCAGATGATGTTTCTCATTCCATTCCATCTGGCAGGCATTCACAATACCATTTCAGATTCACTCAGCAGGGAACTACGATCCTGCCATGAATGTGAGCTTCATCATACTTGAGTTCTTCTGCTCTTTGCCAGGTGGGGTCGCCCTCAAATCATCCTGTTTACCCCGGCAGCAAATGCAAAGTGCCTTAAGTTTGCCAGCCAGTACCCACCACCAAGGTATCTAGGGGACGCCTTCTCATTCCTCTGGGAGGGCCGATTTCTCTGTGCTTTCCTGCCAATTCCCCAGATTCTGAGCGTGATAAGGGCACTCAAACAGACCCATTGCAAGACGATACTCATTGCTGCGGCATGACCCAGGCATATCCAGTATTCAGATCTTCTCCACCTGTCTGAGGCCCCTTGCCTCAAGCTGCCTCCTCTTCCAGACCTGCTCTCCAGAGAGGGTGGGTCTGTCCACCACCACAACCCAATGTCTTTGAAATTGGCAGCTTGGCTCCTGCAAGCCTAGAGTTCGTCCATTACTCATTGCCCACTGAATATAAAGGTATTCTGGCTGAAGCTAGGGCACCGTCTACCCTTGCATGCTATAAGCACAAATGGAAACAGTTCTCTGTGTGCTGTAATTCGCAGTAGTTTTAGCCGCTTCGCATGAAAGCTCCACAGATCCTGCTGTACCTGCTCTTCCTAGCAAAGGCAGGTGTTGCTCACGCATCCATTAAGGTACACCATGCAGCTATCTTTTGATCCACTCAAATTCTTGGTAGGCCTTCCTTGTGGTCTCAAAGGCTTGTCAAAGAATTCCTAAAAGGTCTAGTCAGAGCGTTCCCTCTTGCAGAAGCTCCATCATGGGAGCTCAACGTCGTTCTGTCAAAATTGATAATCCTCCTTTTTGATACTTTTCACAGTGTTTCTCTCAAGTGTTTGTCTTGGAAGACTGCTTTTCTGGTGGCTATCACTTCTTCGAGACGTGTTGGAGAGTTACAGGCTCTCTTGCAAACCACCTTATTTGTCTTTCCATCAGTCCAAGGTGGTGCTACGTACTCCTCCATCCTTCGGTTCCGTCAGACTTTCATTTGAACAAGCTTTTAGTTCTGCCAGTCTTCTTCCCCAATCCTGCCTCTCCTGCAGAAAAGTTTTTGCATTAGTTGTACGTGGCACGTGCTTTGAAGTATATGTTGCACACACAAACTTTTTTGCACAGCTTGTTTGTGATGTTTGCACCTGGGTGGTGGGGTCAAGCAACAGCCCTCTTCAAGGCTTCCATTTCAAGATGGCTCTGCGGCTGTAATACGTATTGCCCCCAGCTTGCAAAACGGCTGTTGCCAAGAAGTCCGAGAGCCCATTCCACCAGAGCTGTGGCTGCTACTACCTCATTCCTGTCTGGTGTTCCCCTGCTGGACATTTGCAGGGCTGCAACGTGGAGGTCGACTCATACCTTCATGAGATTCTACTGCATCAACAGTGATTCCATGGTTAAGTCTCGTCTGGCCATGGCGGAAGTGCTTTGCAACCTGTTTAATTGAGGTGATTGTGTTCCAGAGGTGAGTTATTGTATTGCTTCTGTTGAGCCTATACCACCGCCCGTGGTTGTGTATGTACTGCTGTATACTCTTGTTCATGAGCATGTGAATCCATGTAAGAACCCATGCTGGAGAAGGAACAATGTACTTACCTGTAACTCCTGTTTTCCAGCATGGGTATCTTACATGGATTCACATTCAATCCTCCCCCTGCTGCTCTGATTCTTCTTGGTTCCTACTGCCGCTTCTTTTTTTTTTGTTGCTTACTTATTCACAAGAAAGACATACAACCATTTACATTATCATCAATCCTCCCAATGTAAAAGAATGACATTTAAAGAATAAGTGGAGGAGAGAAAACAAGAGGAGTAAAAACAAGATCATAACGGGACAACATTTCGTCGGCTTTCCCATTTCCCACAATTGAAACACGACCCTCGTTAACTGTCATATTTGAGTTGGGCCTACACAGACAATTTACAGGTTTTTGCTACCCCTTTTCTTTGATCCTCGTGGTCCATTTACATGTCATTGGGCATGTATTTATCAATCAACTCAGGGTATACAATCACGCATTCCACCAATTTCAGCACTGCTAAGGCAAGGCGTGTTCTTTCCCCCAACAATATCCATTCCCACCATTGTCCAGCCGTCATTGTTGGGAGCTGTGGCATATGCGACTTCAACAATTTCAGGCGCAAATCTGTTAATGCGATGCAAGAGGTGACAAGATGCCATAATGTTTCAGCCATTCCACGAGTCCCGCAATATCTACATTCGGCGTCTTCTTCGCTGATCAACCTTAGTTATAGCTGTACCTCCTTAGTAGCCAGGATATTTAAACGGCATCTGAGTAGAAGATCCCTGTAATATGGAGATTAAAACTTCAAGAGATATTTAGGGGGATGGTTCAAGCCTCTGCGTTCTCTATCCAAACATTGCCTCAGTTTATCCAGATTTCTCATGTTAATCGTTTCCATCCAGTCTATATACAGTTTTTTTTTTCTCACTTTCTGGGGATTTGTGATAAGATCTTCAATCTCAACGTTCCTTTCTCTCAGAATTGCCTCCAATTTTACTCTCAACCGAGTTAGGCCTTTATATAAGGAACTATCTTCAAGCTTGAAGATTGTAAAGGGAGCCATTGTTTCTGCTAACCTGCATTTCCTAAACAAGGTTACAGATTTCCAGAACACTAGCAACTCCGATGACTGAAGTAGTAGCTCATGCCTGATTGTTGGCATTGCCAAATATCCTTGGATTTTAAGTATCCTGTGCCAAAAAAGACCCTCCAACAGAGTCGTTATTTTCCAGGACATATTCAGCATTGGTTACGATCCGTACGTCAATACAGATATAACTTTCTGCCGGTAGAATATTAATATTGGTGATGGGGAGTATTTGCAGTATTTACGATATATCACAACACCTTGAGCAACCAGTTTCTTTGCCTTCAATCTGAGGGATAAATAGTGAGCTCTCTCATCTATATTCTTATTAATGGTAACCCCCAGGAATGCCATTGTGTCCACCACCTCGTGGGCCTCACTACTCAGTTTCAAGTTTAAACACCTTTTCAGTTTCCCATACGCCGACGACATAAACATTAGATTTTATACAGTAATTTTTATATCTTGGGCCCCAAGATATTCCTCCAATTTATCAATCCATCTCTGGAGTCCAACTGGAGTTTGGTCCATAAACACCAGGTTATCGGCGTAAAGGATCCACAGAACTTCCGTTCACATTCGCGGGGAAAGCTCAGACTAATTCTTGCGAGACTCCCAGGTCGGACACATATAGACTAAAAAGCAGGAGCGCTAGGCTGCACCCATGTTTCAGTCCACAATATGTGGCAATTTATTTTGAAAAAACCCCTGCAGCAGACGGATACATATTGATGTATCGGAGTACAGTGCCCTAATTGCCTCCAACAGGAATAAAGGGTAATGCCAATTTATTTATTTTATCCACTACCACTCTATTCACACAATCGAAGGCCTGCTCCAGGTCCAAAAAGGCCATATAGACAAAGGGCCCCGACTCAAGAGCTCTTTGTTACAAGATACCAATCATAAAAAGGTTAAGTGATGTTCCAACTCCTTTTACAAATCTGGTTTGCCTTGGATCCAACCTCCCGGTCTCAGTTGCCCAGATGGCAAGGTCACGTAGCAAAATAGAGGCAAAAAGTTTTCCCAATGAGTTAAAAAGAGCGATCGGGCAATAATTTTCGGGGGTCACTGCGGTCGCCCCTCTTGTCGATCGGGACTATGATGGCCTCTCGCCAAGTCATTGGCAGTTGTTTCATTTACAGGATCTGTTTAAATAGCGACGTTGCCAATTTCCCCCAAGGAACCGGGTTATGTTTTAACATTTTATTGGATATGCCACCCGAGTCCATTGCCCCGGAGGAGCTGAGGTTGTTTATCATGTGCTCTATCTCTTCTATATCGATTTTAATAGACCAACTTGAGCAGCTCCCTTCCAAGTTAATACCCTCCGGGGCCCCAGTATCAGCAAATAGGGCAGAGTAGTGAGAAATCCAGCATGCCTCATTTACTTGGCCAAGCATGTGGCACAATCTAAAGTGACCACCATTATTTAATTGTTCTCAAAGATTGCGTGTGTTTTATTGGCAGACTGCTTCCCACATTTTCTCTGCATCTCTTTGGGCTCTTAGACTTCTTGTGGCTATGAGCCAGTTGCGTAACCTCTGTTTATGCAGACAAATCTTTCCTAATGCATCTGGTTCTCTGAAGGTCTTGATCTTTCTAATATCTGCTTGCATTTCTTTCCTGGCCATCACTACCCTAGGGTTATAGGCATGTTTGGAGATGATACCTTCATTTTTTATCATTTCTAGTCGGCACCTTATATTCTTTCAGAATCCACAAATAATCGGTGCTAGATTTGTCCTTCTTAATTCCTTCCTCATATTGCCCAGTGATAGCATTGATCTCTTTACTTCCCACCCTCAAACGATTTTTGGTCCAATTTACCTCTACCGGGCCGATCAAGGTCCTACCTCCCAATCTTCCACAGGCCCTTAATGAGATTGGCACCAAGTCGTGATCACTAAGGGAATGAGATTGCCACCAAGTCGTGATCATTAAGGGACTGCTTAACTTTTTCAAATTTGGTGACTCTTTCGGCTATACTTGCCGACATAAAGAAGTAGTCCAGACAAGATCTGTGTAAATCTCTACCCTAGGTGCAGGCCCCCCCGGTATGTCACCTTCTACCTGCGAATTTAACATGGATAGATCCTGCAGATTTGTCTCTTGGAACTACTGCAGCGCTCTTCCACATAACTCTCACTCTCTCTGGGGCCGACCCCTCTCATCTAGCAAACGCACATTCAGGTCCCCACACACAATTACATTTGGTACATCCCATTCACACATGGCCTTATCAATCACTTCCATTATTTATTTCACAGAGTTCAAGTTTTTACACGCATTGACCCTCCAATATACATTCATTAAGAGAAAATTCTCTTTCTTTCTTGGCGTCTCTCTAGCGAGCTTTACAACCTGAACATACGGGCTTGGATTTTCACAACTCATCAGTGTTAAGCCTGTGTCCACTTTTATCAAAGTCAAAAGCCCCAAGTAGGGCCTTCCCAGAATACTCTTGTCTGCTGGATTAAGATGGGGTTCATAGCCCTCACAGGAGAGGGAGTGGTTCTAAGCCACGTCTCCTGTAGGCATACAATGTTATACTTGCCCAGTACGTTTAAATTTTCATTGAATAATGTTTTGAATCCGCACATATTCCAAGCTAAAATGTGGAGTTTGGGATCATCGTTGTTGATGGGGCCAGTTTATTTTTTTATTACTGGCCAGTAATAAATTTGATGCCTCCACTCCATTTTGTTGCCTCCACTCCATTTTGTTTTCCATCATTAGGTTTGGAGAAAGTCTTCCCAAGCAGGTTGCAATTGTCTGCTGCGAGTTTTAACCGGGGCAGGTCTTCTTGGCAAAAGAGCCTTGTTTTCATGATGACTAGTTCACTTCTCTTCAGTAACCCCCTACCAAACAAAGCTGTTTGATCAGTTGATCGACTGGGCTCCCTTTGTTTGGGCCCATCCTCTGATTTCCTTTTGTCAGATCTTTTGTATTTTAGTTGGTGGCGATTCTCCTGATTTTTTTTTTTTCACAGATTCCACGATATCACTCCTTCCTCTTTCCTCAAAATCTCTGGGATCCTATTCCAGCGTTAAAATTTGGTCACTCTACGATAAGTTTTTCCTTGATTTCTAGAGAGTCTAGGTGGAGAATCACCCAATCCATTTTATTTTCAGCTGCAAATTCTACCACTTTTATATCATTAGTGGTTATGTGACGGAATACAGATACATGTCGAAGAAGCTTAATCACATTGCGTTGATTCAGGATCGGTGCATTTGGACCTTCTAAGATCCTTTCTAAGTGGACCTTTTCGATTTTGCTCTGCTAGACCTGGCCACCAAAGACATCCTTTTAGGTCTCAAATGGTTATCGGTTTCTACTTTAGATGCTCGAGATGATTCCAGTTGTCGTCTTTTATCTTTCATTGTCAAAAATTCTGCATCAATTGGTTTGGCCGGAACTTGCTTACTTTTCACCCTTGTATCCCTCATCTCAGAGGTGGCGGGATTACAGGCAATCATATCCGTCTGTGTTTCAATTTCCGCCCACTCTGAGCGACTCAGGTTATTCCACTCTTCATCTTGAGTTATGATTTCGAGAAGATCACTTAAACATGTATCATCAATCAAGTCAATTTTATCCTCGTATTCGTTAGATCTCTTTATTACGATTGGGCTCCTATTAATTGGTTCTCGACTTCTGCCGGGAGCATCAGCTCTTTCCTAGATCTTTTTTTTGTGACTGCTGCATGATAAGTGGTGGGGGTGTTCTAACGTTGCGCAGGAAAGCCCTTGATCCTTTAAATTTGTTCTTCTGCCTTGATGGTTGGTTCTTGCTTTTCCTTCCCATAGGCCGATGGGCTTCTTTTTGACCTTTAGATGTTACCTCAGGGGTTGGATTCTCTTTAAATATGGATAAGATATTAGTCTCCTTTCCTGGAGCAATAGCAGCAGGTAACTCAGTGGTCGTCATTTCAATCACTTCATTAACTTCCTTGATGTTACTTGATTTAGCTTTATGCGTAGACACATTCTGTTCTTGTTTCCATTGGGATCGCATCCATTTACAATCCTCTAGGATGGCTTCCATTGAAAGGAATGTATCCGTCGACTCTCTTCGCGCCATATCGCAGAGACAGTTCTGACATTGTAATGTTTCAGCTTCCTTGTTTAGACGATCTTCCACTTTGACGGCAAGCCCTTCTAGCGAACTCATTCTTGTTTGAAACATTGCAATAAGAGTCGCTTGATCTTGAAGAGAGCTGCGTATTGACTCATATCATTTAGTAAAGGGGACCAGAGATGTTGACAGGGCTACCATGATCACCCCTGGAGTTCATTAGGGTCCATCCGTTGTGTTCTCTTCTGATCATTTTGCTTTCCCCATGAGGAGCCCCCAAAGCTTGAATCTGAAGAATCCATAGAGACGTTACCTAAGGTGACTCTGGCCCTAGAATGGGTAGTCTGCAGAGCAGCCATTGAGGCTAGATAGGGCATCAGCAGGGGAGTAAGGTCTTCTTGATTTTCCCCTTCACGGTCCTCCTCCTGTGTAATTCTACGTAATACTACTCCTTGCTTTGTTGGATGCAAGTTTATAGCCCCTAAATCATCAATTAAATTCCAGAGCAGTTAGCCTGTCTTGGATCGTTGCAAGGCTTTTTCTCTTTTCGGTGTACATTTTTGCTGTGAGTTTAATTAGGTCACGAGTTAATTGGGCAGCAAGATCCACATTTTTGAGAATGTTCAGGGGCGGCTACTCCAATTCAATAGGATAGAAGCTTCTTGATGCCAACTTTCCGCTTTCCCCTTCCATTCACTGCCATAGCCTGGGGTTCACAGGACACCCCTTTTTCACAGGTGTTGGAGTAGTCCACTCCCATAGACATCTTTTGGCTTATATATTGAACTCGAGTCTCAGAGCTTCCAATGGCACCCACTTCCTACCTTTCCATTTGATCATCCTCCAATTAGGTGACTTTGTTGCTCCTTTGAATTAGCGGCCAAGTTCTCTTCCAGCAGCTCATTGGGCTTCTCCTTACCGGGCTTTCAAGTGAGCTTTCAAATGTGTGCCGCTGATCACCTGTAAATTAGTCCTGGTTGGCGCTGTGTGCCCCTGTTCCACAGATGTTATGTCATTGGACTTAGGGTCAAGTCTCCCAGGGTTTTCCTTTTACTGCTTATGGTTTCCTGGTGGCACAGGCATTGTGTGCTCACTAGCCTTCAATTTCTCCAACTCTGTATATTGGACACTTGAACAACTTACCAGCGCAGTGACTGCCCTGTCCCAGGTCAGAGAGCTCAGATTCCGGTTTGGGTATTGGATTAAGCATGAGATAGTTAAGCACTGTTAGTCTTGTCTGCCGCCCAGTTCGCGTTCTCAGTCGACTTTTCTCTTGCAGCATCGTTGCAGAACTCACAGCAATATGTAAGGAGGCTTTACCAATTTGGCCCGCCTTCGCTCAGTTCTAATCCTCGCACACCGACGTAGGCAGAAAGCCAGATGGATTGGTTAAGTTCTTTCGAGTATGTGACTAGGCCGAGCCACTTCAACCCGCAGTTGAGTATTGCTGCTTTATCGCAGCCCAGCAAGTGTGTCGCACTCAACTGCTGCTTTACATTAGTAGCAGATATATGCAAAATTGTCCACTATGCATGTATTTCGCAGTTCGCTTAGCAGCATACAGTCGTTCAATAGCTCCCCAGACTGCCACCTGGAGTAGCCCAAATACAGCCTTTCCTGATAAGACACCTGCGTGATTCCAGTGTATGAGAGTGTAGGTTCACTGGCCAGGTAGGCAGTTTCTAGGGTCAATACTTGTGTTCCCTCATTCGCTTCAAAGTAATTCGGGGTGTGTATGCAGGCAAGCTCTCTCCTTACACACTGTAATTAAGTACCGTAGAGCACTGGTGTACAGCATGCACGGTACACGGGTCAGCAATTCAGCAGACAACCAGCTGTCCAGCAGTCCACTGAACACCTCGCCAATCACTCGGGCAAGCGCTTCGCGTGGGGCTCCAGGTTATAACAGAATGCCTCCAGGTGTTGTTAAAGGAGCCGTGCAGCAGCTTTCCACGAGCGGTTCGCAGCAGGGACAAGGCAACAGTAGTACTGTCAGTAACAAAACGATTACTGCTCTTTCCTTCCGACACCAACACCAAACACTTTGCCAATCACTTCGCCACTTCACGGGTGCCTCTAAATATGAAGATGGCCGCTTGGGGTGGAGCTGTGGAGGACGAATGCCATTGGCTTGAGCAATATGACCCAAAGTGACAGCAATAGGTTGTATAAGCGACCAGCAGTTCTTAGCTTTAAAGTGAAACCGCTTTTAATATTACTGAGTATTCCCAGCCTGACAATTTGTGAGCATGTGAATCCATGTAAGATACTGGAGAACAGGCGTTACAGCTAACTTATTCCTGTTTTTAGGCCAGTCGGCTTCAAAGTCCCCTACATCTACACCTTCCAAAAGGAGGTCGTCCGAAGACAGTAGTTGTAGGGATATTTCTCTGCAAAAACCTAAGCAGTGCTCGAAACACTCAAAGTGCTCAAGATCTAGGCATGACTCTTGCCATTCTTCATCTCGATGAAAATAGAAGACGAGATGCCATTGCTCTTCATCTTCTGAATCTTCACCCGACAGGAAGCAGGTAAGCTTTCCTCACAAATCTGTTTCTAAAGCAGCGTGGAAAAATTTTGACATAACATTTTGAGGTGTTTTAGAAGGTAGCTCCTACCGGCCCCTTAAACCGGAAAAAGCTTCTGACCCCAGCGCCTAAGATGATTGACAGGGAGACGTCAAAGGCTACTCCTCACTCACTTAGGGGTCCGGGTAATATTCAGGAGGACCATTCTCAATAGGCTTTGAGACTGTCGTCTCGAGAAAAATTGAAGCATCTGGCTCCCCCTTCCTTGAAGGTTTCCGCTCCGACACCTTTCACGTTGAAGCCATCGACATCTACCACCGACACATCGGCAGCTTTTAAGCCTTTGTCGAAGGACTTTTTCAAGTCCATGGGATCTATATTTCTCCAGCATTGGATCTTTCATGGATTCACATGCTTGGAATATTCCCTGTCGACAGAATGGGAACCCTCGGTAAGCTTATAAAGCCTTTCCCATAGGAAAACGTTTGACACTTGTGTGTCCTATCTACGTCGTTTTGGGCCGTACACGCATGCCCCACTAGGACGTAGCGGTATAAATGCCCCGCCCCCGTGGCTCCCTTCAGATTTCAACCATCTCCAAAGTAGTGGGAGCACCTCGTGTAGTCTACTATTTTGTTTGGGTTGTGCTGTTGCAGTTTTCTCCTGATGTCGGGAAAAGCGCTGTTCCGCCCGTGCGCTACATGCCGGTTGAAGAAAGTGTACGAGGGGGACGGACATATGGATTGCATATACTGTCTACACCCTCATCATTCGGCAGACAAGTGCGACATATGTAAGGGCTTCTCCCAGAAGACTCTTAAAGATCGGAGTCGAAGACTTGTGGCATGGTTGAACGACGGAGCGGGGGCATACCCGCCTTCGGAGGTGGGCTCCACGCTCAGCGCGGCCTCAGTGTCAAAATCTTCAGGGCCCCCGCGCCGCTCAACGTCATCGGAACCCCCGGTGAAGAAATCGCGACCGGCGGAGAGAGAATCATCAGAAGGCCATTCCAAGGACTCTTCATCGAAGAAGGCCTTGTCATCCTCATCTTCAACAAGGAAAGACAGAAAAGAAAAATCTAAATCCTCCTCGGGCGATCGTCATAGATCAGCCTCGGGTCGAGATGCAGAAAAACGCAGGTCGAGTTCGGAAAAGGCAGGAACGCCTCATAGGCCTGCACGACCACCACAGTCGTCGACGGTAGGGCAGTCGTCGACTACTTCTCTGCCGCTGACGCAGTTGGCCTCAACCGTTCCTGGACCGCATACGACGACCGTCGATGACGGAGCCGACTATCGCTTCGTCGATGGAGATCCCGCAAGAGGCCTGGCGTCCAGAGTTATACGACCCAATTTTGCCAGAGATACTTCTGCAGCAAGAGGCCTTGTCGGTGTCCTCGGGAGACGAGGATGTGAGAATAGCTGGCCAGGCAGACCTAGGGTTACAAGGGGATACCAGGCCACTCTCTGGGAGAATTCAGGGTTCCACCCCTATGCTCAATCCACAGTCACTTTTGTCAATTGGAAGTCTTATCCATGTTGCAAACATTGCTGAAGACACTGGATGACAGACTACCTCGAACAACTCCGGCTAAATCGGTCGACGACGACCTGGGCCCGTCTCATCGACCGCCGCTGTCAACCCCTGCGGCAGTGCCGCCAGATGCAAACCTCTCAGCCCCACGCCGCGAGGAAGGGGAGCTGATGGATTCGGACTCGGACAGCAGAGCCTCGTCAGTTGTCTCCCTTTCCCCCTCCAGGGATCCAACCTGGGAGTCCGAAGCAGAATTGGAAACCCCGAGAAGCCTGGCTCAGCCGTCTTCCCCCAGACGATATTGGGTCATTTCACAACATGATGGCCAGGGCTTGTACAGAATTCGGGCTGGCCCAGGAAGAAGGGAAAAAGGACTGTTTTCTTTTCAACCACATGGGGGAAAAGGAGAAGGTCGGTGTTTTCAGTACCCATCCTGGATCATGTGTGGAAGGAAGGATTGCAGACCATGCACCACCCTTTCTCGGAACCAGCGATAAAGGGTCGTCTAGAGAAAAATGTAAGGCCCCGGACTCTATTCCCAAGTGCCTTTCCTCCCAACCAACTCCTGACTCAGTGGTATTGGCGGCGAGGAAGGCGAGGGCCCAGCACAAGTGCACGACCCCCCGGAAAGTGATGCCAGACGACCGGATGCTTTCGGCAAAAAAGTGCTGTCGGTAGGTGCTACCACAGTGAAAGCGGCCAATTCTCTAGCCATAGTTGCCAGATAAGAGGGGGAGATGTGGCACCGGCTGGTCCCTATACTGGACCACCTTTCGGATGAATATCGCAAAGCGGCTCTGTTGCTGGTCAGGGAAGGTGAAGAGGTTTCCAATCATGCCATAAACATCGCAGTGGACCTCGCAGAGTCGGGGTTTAAGCAGGTGAATAACGGTGTGGTTCTCCGACGGCAGGCATGGCTAAAATGCACCAACTTCCGACCGGAGGTGCAGTACAAGGTACTGGATATGCCTTTCTTCAGCGAGAAGGTGGACGAAGCCTTGAAGGGCATGAAAGAGGACTCGGACACAGCGCGTTCCTTGGGGGCCCGCCAGAGTGGTCGGAGTTTCTGTTCTTTTCGTCCCTTCAGGGGAGCATCGGGAAATTCCAGATTTTCGGCATCGAGGAACAGATCCTTCAGTAGGCCAGCATACCACTCCCAGGGATACAGACGGGCTTCGCAAGCGGCTAAATGTCGCCGGGACTACCAAGCCCCCAAAAAGAGAGCAGGTCACTCGTCGAGGGATAAGCAGACCAAGGACCAGCAATGACGGGCATCGGAACATTCTGGGGGGGCAGAGTATCATGTTACATCAACGAATGGGAGCAAATAACAACGGATCAATGGGTGTTGGACACTGCAAGATATGGACATTCCCTGCAATTCAAAAGCAACCCTCCGCACATTCCACCGGCGTTTGTAGCTCAATCCCATCTGAGCGTGTTGCAGCAGGAAGTAGCACTTATGCTACAAAAAGGTGCTATAGAATTGGTTCTGTCGTCACAAAGGGGTCAAGAGGTTTATTCCCGATACTTTGTGGTGAAAAAGCCAAACGGAAAGTGGCATCCCATCCTAGACCTGTGCGAGCTAAACAAATCTTTGAAAAGCATAAAGTTCAAGATGCTCACGCTCCAAGAAGTGATCCGGTCAGTTCAAGAAGGAGATTTTCTGGCGTCTCTGGACCTGCAGGACACGTACTTCCACATACCGATTTGTCGGCGACACAAGAAGTTCCTAAGGTTTGTGGTAGGGCGGACTCACTACCAGTTCACAGTACTTCCCTTTGGACTGAAATCTTTTCCCAGAACGTTCACAAAATGTTTGGCCCCGGTGGCAGCCTGGCTGAGAAGGCAAGGCCATCATGTATACCCGTATCTCGACGACTGGTTGGTAAGGGGGTCCTCCCCTATGTCGACGCACAAAAGTCTGCAGGCCACCATGAACCTCTTACAACGGCTGGGGTTTGCGATAAACTTCGAGAAATCCTCGTTAACACCGTCAAGAAGCTTGGTGTTCCTGGGTGCACAGTTCGAGACCCAGTCAGGGTTAGTGAGGCCATCCCTCGACAGGATCACCAAACTCAAGTCGATTGGCAGGTCAGTTGAAAATCAATATCAGGCTGGCAGTGAGAAAATATATGTCGATTCTGGGCGCTATGGCATCCTGCATTCCTCTGGTGGGCAACTGCCGCCTGTTCATGAGGCCAGTGCAACAGTTTCTGGCGGACCGATGGACGCAGGCTCAAGGCCTCTGGTCAGACAAACTGACCGTCGTCGACGACGAGCTCCTACTAGCTCTTCAGTGGTGGAAAAGCATCCAGAATCTATCCAAAGGAGTACCCCTACAGGAGCCGGAGTTTCGGTTAACCATGGTGACGGACGTGTCCCTAACTGGCTGGGGGGCACACATGGACACTGTGCAAACACAAGGCCGTTGGTCTCAGAGGGAATCTCTTCTGCACATCAACGTTCTGGAACTGAGAGCAGTGCGCTGGGCCCTGAGGGCGTTCCTGCCTCACATCAGCGGGTCCACAGTGAGAGTTTTGATGGACAACACCACGGCGATGTTTTACTTGAGGAAGCAAGGCGGCACACAATCCAGAACCCTTTCCATCGAGACTCAGAAGGTGTGGCACTGGGCTCTGAAACACAATATATCCATCGTAGCTCATCACCTTCCAGGAGTAAGGAACGAACAGGTGGACTCGCTCAGCAGAAATATGGACCAGATTCACGAGTGGGAAATAGACACCGGTCAACTGTTGAAGGTCTTCGAGAAATGGGGGCTGCCTCCGCTGGATCTCTTCGCCACAAAGAGGAACAAGAAGTGCGAGATGTATGCCAGCAGGTGGCCACAGGAAGGTTCGCTGGGGGAAGCGTTCTCCTTCCCGTGGACGGACAAGTGCCTCTACGCCTTCCCTCTGTTTCCTCTGATACGGAGAACCCTGCAGTGGATACGCAGGTACAGGTGCCGAGCCATCCTGTGTAACGCTCACCTGACTCCCACGGGGGCGCTGGCCTGGTTCGCGCTGCTGTGACCTCGTCTAAGGTGATGCGCAGGGTTCGGAAGACGGACTGGACCGGGCCCCAGATCTGGCTTGTCTGACTCGCAGAAGTATCCTTCTGTAGGTGAGAATAGGGGGTTAACTGTCTGCGGGGTAATGCAATCGGCCTCCCCCTTACCCCTCTCACCCTCCTCAAAACCCTTCTGTGCTTCCCTGTAGCGTCTCACCTTAGGGTCTGGAAGGACGAGCTCTCCATCCTGCTTCTGAAGCAGGGACGCGTTGGTATCCAGTTACGTCACTGGATTTTCGGATGGGTGAGAACCAAACTTGCTTGGCTTCCAGGTAAGTTTTTCTATAAGTGGTTCCCCTTGTGTCCATGCATTAATGTTCTAATGCTAGTGTCTTTTTCCCCATAGGGGCCGGGGTACGGAATGCCGGGGAACAGGCACCGACCCAAGGTGAGCGGTGAAATCCTTGTGGAAATCAGGTAAGTCTTCAATGAGTGTTTTGGTAATGTCTTTTCATTCACTCATTAACGCTGATGTCTTTTTCCCCTTAGGGGCCGGGGTCCGAAAATGCCTGGATGCGGCGCGGACCCGAAATGAAAAGGGAATGACCCAACAGGTAAGTCTTGACATGGAGTTTTAGCTTCCCTTTTCCCTTCTTTCTCTCACCTTTGTTCTTGTCTTTTTCTCCTTAGGCGCGGGGGCGCGACTGCGAATCTGGATGGTCGCTGCTGAACATGGAGGCGCCCTGTAAAGGTGAGTAGAATGCGGCGCTGCAGCGATCGATGCAATGTGCTTTTAAAAATAAATGTCTTCCTTTTCAGGATTGTCGGCAAAATGTCTCTGGGATGCAGATTTAGCAGGTGAGGCCTTTTCCTTCTTCTGTTCTCTTGTTCCCTTCCATTGCAGGTGATTCAGGATGCTGGCAGGTGTGGCAGAAGTCAAGATGCAGGAGCAGACACGGTGAGCGTCCAGCTGCTAGATGCAGAACAACGCGAAGCATGTGTGGCTGATCGGGTGTGGTTTAAATAGCCTTGGAAGAAGTTCCTAGAATGTGTCCTTCCTCCACGTCCGGGTGGTAAATGAGTCCCACAGGTAAAGTAGTTCCTTTCAGGCCTCAAGGAGGCCGGGGTTCTGCAGCATGGTCTGCATCAGGTAAGTGCACCCAAACATTTTCATAATGAGCCTGGCGCCTATGGCGCCAGGACTGACGTTTTCTATGAGCCTGGCGCCATAGGCGCCAGGACGCTGTCCAAAGGGCCCCTATAAGGGGTTGCTGGGACCTTCCCCGGGGACTTGATGTCCGCTTTCGGGGACGCAGGGCCTGAGCCGGCTCCCCGGTAGCGGGCATCGTGACATCCTGGTGGCACCGTGTTGGCCGAGGCAGCCGTGGTTTTCCGACCTGCTTCACCTGTCAGCGGATCATCCGATAACATTCCCAACCTCCTGTCCCGGGACGAGGGAACAGTGTGGCATCACAATCCAGACAGTCTCAATCTCACAGCTTGGCTCCTGACTTTTCAGAATTTGGTGCCTTGAACATTTCCTCGGACTGTCGGAGGATCTTACAAGCTGCGCGTGCCCCTTCCACCAACAAGTCCTACAGGTGTAAGTGGAGAAGATTCTATGCTTGGTGTCAAGAACAGACAGGAGTGCAACCTCTGAGGGTTACTCCGGAACAGCTTCTTCCGTATCTGCTACACCTAGCAAAAAGCGGATTGTCCTTTTCATCACTAAATGTTCACCTGGCGGCCATCTCTAGGTTCACAAGAAGAAGGAAGTCATCTCCCTTGTTTAGCGACAGGTTAGTGAAACACTTCATGAGAGGTTTGTTCCAGACATTCCCTCCTGTTAAACGTTTTCCACCAACGTGGAGCCTGAATATAGTGCTGGCAGGGTTAATGAAACCACCCTTTGAGCCAATGGCCACATCGTCGATGAAGTTCTTGTCATGGAAAGTGGCTTTTCTAATAGCTATAACATCAGCTAGACGGATCTCGGAGTTGCAAGTGTTGGTCATAGACCCTCCGTACCTAAGATTTTTCAAGGACAAAGTGATTCTGTCAACAAGTCCTCGTTTCATCCCAAAAGTTCCTACAACTTATTATAAGCACTCATCCATTGTCCTGCCCACCTTCTTCGCGACCCCCTCATCGGCTGCGGAAAAGGTCCTACATACCTTGGATGTCAAGAGAGCTCTAAAATTTTACCTTCATCGAACTCAACAACTTCGATCTACGCAGCAGCTCTTCGGTGCATATGGCCCTTCGGCAAAAGGGAAGGCAATTTCAAAACAGGGACTGGCCCAATGGGTCTCGTCAACGATTGCCTTCTGTCATTCAAAGCGGGAAAACTGCTACAAGGACGTCCGAGAGCTCATTCAACCAGAGCGACTTTGTCGTCGACGGCGTTGTGGGCAGGGGTACCACTGACAGACATTTGCCAGGCGGCAGCATGGTCAGTGCCTCACACATTTACCCGCTGTCAAGAACCGAGGCTTCCTCCCCCAACTCCTCACCTGATTCTTCTGGGAAGGATTCTTTAGGGTGGCCTCTGGCTTCTTCTGATCCCATCTCCTTGAGGGAGTCTTGTCCTTTGGAGTTCGGACCTTCTTATCGTGTAGGTAGGGTCTGGCCCCTACGGAGGCCACCTTGGCAGAGATGTAACTCTGACCTCGGGGATCCCCAGAGGGCCAGTCCTAATTTCCAGGGAAAAAGCACGAATGCAGAAAAAACCCGGTTTCCGGATGGGCTCAGATGGGGGACAATCGGTTCCTCTCAATCGACAAGGAAGGTATTGTTTGCTCTACACCAAAAAGGAATGCTGGTTGAATAGATGTCTGATTCCACAATTGTCCAGACTGTAGGGAGTATAAATGGAATAGAACACCAGAAGTTCTCCAAATTGAATGCTGATAAGAGTAAAGGATATAAGGTGGAAAGGCAACACCACGTGATAAGAGACCGAAGATGGATATAAATAGGATTAGGACAAAAAAGAATATCCTGAACGGTTTATGAAAGGCTGACCGAAAGGAAATAGAAATGTATACAGATCTAGTCTAAATAAGCCAGAGCAAAAGGTTCCCAGGGTGTAGTCAGAGCAACAGGGACCCAACAAGTGAAAGGCAAGGCAGCGCCGATAGAAGTAAGAAATACCGGTGCCCACAATAAAAGACAAGACGATGGCATTTAGGGGAGGCCGGTGGGCGCATGTGAATCCATGAAAGATACCAATGCTGGAGAAATGGAGTTACAGGTAAGAAACTATTCCCTTCAGGAAGAGGATGACACTGATTCTCCTTTTGGCTACTGAGAGAAACCAAAGAGTGTCTCACCCGCTAGTCCTCTGGGACTTTTCATTCAGGTGGCCAGGACACAGCCATCGCTTTTGGATCCTGTTACTGGTGGTGGACCAGTGTGGGAGGATCACCTGGGTGCGGGTCTCAGGGAGTGGGGGTGAGGCAACAGATGGTGAGATGCGGTATTCCCTCCTTTCCCGTGCTAATGACCCCTCCTATTTCATAGGATTCTCTGATGTCCAAACCCCCACCCCCTTTTCCACACAAACACTGGGCTGAGGAGTAGCAACCCTTGCATATCTCATTGTACATGTCCTGCTAATCTGGTCAGGCAAAGTCAGGCACTTGACTTTAATCACATATATATAAGGTACCCATTAGCTCTTCCCCACACAGATAAAAGGCTGAAAATAGAGACACACTCTGAGCAAGGTGGAAGACGAGAAGCAGCAGAACATCCGGGGCGTAGGCAAACCTACTGGAGCAGAGCGACAGATAGAGGGACGAGAACCAAGGGTAAAATAACCCACGAGTTCCCTGCAGGAGGTCGTTTTCTCCAAGGAACTGTAAGAGATACGTGGAGAAGGCTGAATCCAAGACAAGAAGACGGCATTGTGTTTCAAAGGCACCTGCGACCCTTCCGGTTGAATGACAGGGTTGGGGAGGCTAGGCCAAGCCTGTGGTATTAAACTCGACTCGTAAATTAAACCAACAAAGACAAGAAAGGAATACACACAGCCGGTGAGTTGGCGAGCGAGATGAAAGATATGGGTGTGTTAAGGCAAGATTGAAGTGGCAACAATATATCTTACAATTAAAGGCTGCATGCGTGTGGATGAGATCTGTGGTGAACTTTTAAATTAACGATAACTGTGAAGCCAGTGATGCAGAGTCAGTCCAGCGAAAGGAAGTAGCCCACACAAAAGTCTCTGCGAAAGACAACATGCTTTTGTTATAAAGCAACAAAGTAAATTAACTTTAAAAAGCGTGAGGATCAAGGTTGACTGCGGCAAAAGGGGTAGTGGAAAGTGAATATTGAACTCTTGTGCTTATAATATTGAACTACATAGACCTAGAAACACTGGGACAGATAGCACAAGAGTGCAAGCTGAAGGGAAAGTCAGTGGTCCTACAGAGGTCTATAGTAAAAGCCTTGCACATTCGAAAGTCATCAACATCAGGAAAAGGTGTGAGCCTGAATGAGGGAGACCGGAAGTGTAATAAGTTAGGGGAAGGGAACCGCTACAAGTGTCGTGATTGAGAAGTCTGAGCTCGAGATAGGTGGACATATGTGAACTTTTGGCTGAACTGTGAACCCTTTTATTGAACTGTGAAAGAACTTTTGCAATGCTGGAAAAGTGACTTTAACGTGGAAGGCCAGGCGTGCCTAGATCCACGTTTTGAACTGCTTTGTTTTGAGAACCTGAGCCAGTGTGTGTCATCCTGTCTATGGGGACTGCCTTACTCTGTGCTGTCCAACGTGGGGAGGAGAGCTGATTCAGCTACTTTGATTCTTTATATTCTCATACTGATTTTCCTTTGCATACATATTCCCCTTTGCATACTTTTTGTATAAGAGATAGGGCAGGCATTATATTTTGTTTGTATGGGCCATTTTGATTTGACAGACGGACTAGGACTGTATTTTCTTTTTTATTTGATGGTAGAGACTACTCCCATCTTAGCTATAGGGCAAAATAGTTGTTTTTCCAAAACCCGAGAACTGAATAAATGTTTTACAAATTGTACCTTTTGTGTCAGTGTCCTACTTGTGATACCAGGCCTCCCTTACACTATGCTTATGGCACTCCAAATGTGCCAGAGGAGCTTATTCCCGAAGATGCCAGACAGGAAGATCTGGCAGCGTGCTTAAAGAAAGCTAGTGGACTTGACACTTCCCATGAAGTGGAGTTTGCTTCACCAGATCCTTCTGGTCATTCTAGTGGGGCTTATAGGTCTGTTATGAGTAAGGTTACAGAGTATTTGGGGTGAGGTTATCCTGCCAGTGACTTAGTGCAGGATGATCTGACAACCTGGACCAGGGATCCCCCAAGGAGCCTGGTGTACCTTTTCATTCAGCCCTAAATAATAGAGTCCCTGAAAATTGGCAGAAACTAAATACCACGCCCACTGTGTGCTAGGATCTGGCCCGAAAATATAGGCCTGCAATTGACTTGGAATTTCTCTCCAGGCACCCTACTCCTGAGAGCTTGGTAGTGCAGGCTGCTACCTCCACATCAAAAGCAGCAGCCTACTCGGAGATGACAAGAGGTTTGACGTCTTAAGCAAAAGGCTGTTTTCTGCTGGTAGCATGGCTTTGAAAGCTCCAAATGCTTCTTGTACTTTAGCAAGATATTCTCCTACTTGATGGGATGTTGTGGCAGAAGCAGGGGAACATGTCCTTGAAATGAGAGAAAGCTTTCTCAACCTTATTAGGGATTGCAAAGATGCAGCATGCCAATCTTTACAATCAGGATTGGACGCAGTTGACTGTGTTGGACGGTCTATGGCGGCCAGCACTGTCGCCAGAAGATTGCTGTGGCTGCGTAAATCAAGCTATGCTTCGGAAATGCAGTCTAGGTTACTAGACCTGCCTTTTGATGGCTCTCACTTTTTTGCACAAAAGCTAATGAAAGCTTCACGCTTTCAAGGCAACTGCTACATCTCTTAGCGCAGCTATTCATTAGTCCCAATAGACTCATTCAACTTCCCAAAGTTCGAGGGTCCATCCTTTCGATTTTATTCTTCTGTTGGGAGAACCTAGGGATAAATTGCCCAGAGAGGCCAGAGAAGACTTACAGGCAGAGCAAGAGGGCGTGGAGGTAGAGCTGCCCAGGAAGCTTCTGCTTCTCTCCCATCTGCTGCAGCCACAGCACCAAAACCACCTTAAGACCTTGTTACAAAGGACTCTGGTGAAAGGCAGACTGACCCAGTACTACGAAGAATGCTTAAACATTACTTCGGTTGCTTGGGCGCTGCAGATAGTGGTCCAGGGTTAATGTCTCCCGTTTTTAAAAAGGCCACCAGATTATCCTTTGAGCAAACAATCTCTTGGGGAACCAGACCCACTCCTTCTGCAGGAAATTATTTCCCTGCTGGAGAAATGTGCAGTGGAAAGAGTACCTGTAGCAGAGCATTACTGAGGTTGATACTCCACCTACTTTCTGGTTCCCAAGAAGGATGGACTGTGACCCATCTTGGACCTGAGACGGTTGTACAAGTTCCTCAGGAAGGACAGATTCAAGATGGTCACTCTTTTGCAGATCCACCAGGCCCTCCAGCTCCAAGATTGGATGGTGTCACTCAATCTTCAGGATGCCTTCTTTTATGTGCCTATACATCCCAAGCACAGGAAGTACCTGAGATTCGCCATTGACAGTTCTCACTTTCAGTTTTGGGTACTGCCTTTCAGGCTTGCCTGCACCCAAGTGTCTTCACCAAGTTGATGGCAGTGGTGGCAGTGATTTAAAGAAGGGGGGGGGGATTCACATCTTTTCCTACTAACATGATTGGTTGATCAGAGCTAGTTCTCTCGAACAAGCTTTAGAAAATCTCAGTAGCACTTGCAACTCTCTCCACAAACTGAGCTTCTCCCTCAACCTCAAGAAGTCTCAGGTGATACCTTCCCAAAAGCTGCAAATCAGTGGAGAGTCCCTGGGCTCTTCCTTGGGTAAGGCTTTGCCTCCCGAGTTTAAGAGCTCAACATTTCGAGGGGATTGGGTCCTCCGACATATTCCATATCTATGACATGTAATCACCACAGCTGTGCTGCTTCGGAAACTTTTTTCGGCGTCTGCGATCTGCGTCGATGACGTTGATGCGCCGTCGTCGAGGACCTCGTCCGACGTCATCCGATGTGATAAGTAGGACGCACGACGCCCGTAGCCTCAGTTCCGTTTTTTCTGCGAACGTGTTGCTTCGTGAATCTCGGTTAACGCCTCGACTCTTTGGAGTTCTGTTCTTCTCGGTTCTTCGAACCTGTTCGTTTTGTGAAAATCCTTTGTGTGAAGATGTCTTCTACTTCGTCTTCGACCCCGCGTCCGGGTTTCAAGAAGTGCGGGGAGTGTGGGTCCAAGATGTCGGTGACGGACTCGCATGACGCCTGCCTCTGGTGCCTCGGGGAGGCCCACGACACGGATGACTGTATCGACTGCCAGTCGCTCACATCCAAAGCCTTACGCGAACGTAAGAAGAAGTTGTCGGTAGGTCGGGTGTCCAAGCCCCGGAAGTCGAAGTCTGCTGGGCTTTCGATGGATGATTCGAGGGGTGACTCTCCGCGTCGTCGGAAGTCTCGTGGGTCTCCTTCTAGGAGTCGGTCTCGCCACTCCTCAGCCTCTTCGAGGCATTCTCGGAAGCGGCGACACCGGTCGTCTTCCAGGTCCTCTTCGGAGGACTCTGCCCGGCACGTCGCTTACCCCACCAGCCGTGCGACGCCGGAGGAATGGGCTTCCTTCGGGAAGAAAATGCTGGCGATTCTTGAGTCGCAGGGTACTAAGCCGTCCGTGCCCCCGAGTGGGGTCGGTCGTGAGAGGTTGAGAGACACCGCTCGCAAGAGTGGTCGGCACGAGTCACGGGAGAGGTCCCGTTCGGACAAGGAGACTCGTTCTCGACGTACCCGTTCCAGGTCCCGGTCCTCGGCGCGTTCGAGACCGTGTGCACCTGTGAGGTTTTCGAGGAAGACATCGATGTCTGAGGCGTCGAGGGCGTCGACAGGCTTTCTCGAGGCTCCGGCTCCGAGGAAGTCGTCGAAGCCGTCGACGCTCAGGTCGTCGAGGGACACGCTCGGGGCTCCGGCTTCGAGGGCTGTGTCGACACCGCCGATGCTGGCGGCGCTGCATCTGACGTCTACGCCGATTTCCTCGACGCCGATGCCTGTTCTCACGACGTCGGCGCCGATTCGCTCGACGCCATCGACGCCTTTCGTGTCGGAGGTACCCCGTGGTACGGGGGAACCCCCTAGGAAGGCTCTGGTTAAGAGCAAGCACTCTCGGGTGCCTTCTTTTCGCCACCTGGAATATATTTCAGAGGCGAATGAGGATTCTGATGGCCTGGTTCCTAGTCAGGCTCCAGATGAAATTTTCTCGGGCCATAGTCAGTTTGACGATTTGAGGCAGTCACTGCATGATGCCAGTGGACTGGACACCTCTCCGGAGGTGGAGTTTTGTAGGCCTGAGCCTGGCTGTCATGCCGATTCCTCGTACCGGCGCCTTATGGCTAGGGTTTCTGAGTACTTGGGATGGTCTGCTCCCCCAGGGGAGTTTGTGCAGGATGATCTGACGGACATCCTTGATGTTGGTCCCCCAACTGACCCGGTACTGCCGTTCCATATGGCTTTACAGAGAAGGGTGGCGGTGTGTTGGACTGCTCCGGAGAGTCTCCCGGCGGTGGGCAGATCCTTGTCGCGAAAATACCGTCCAGCCAGTAGCGACCCCTGCTACTTGACCAGGCACCCCACTCCGGAGAGTTTGGTGGTGCAGGCGGCCACGGCCCCGGCAAAGCAGGCGTCGTACCCTACCATCCCTCCTGATAGGGACGACAAACGTTTTGATGGCTGGGCGAAGAAAGTGTTCTTCTGGTGGTATGGCGCTTCAGGCGGCCAACTCCATTTGTGCCTTGTCTCGTTTCACACACACTCTGTGGAACTGTGTTGCGTTAGCGGCTGAACATATTCCCGAAGGGGACGAACGGGATGGTTTCCTTGCTATGG
Source organism: Ambystoma mexicanum (assembly GCF_040938575.1). NCBI lineage: Eukaryota > Metazoa > Chordata > Amphibia > Caudata > Ambystomatidae > Ambystoma > Ambystoma mexicanum. The sequence goes on along the minus strand of NC_090923.1, from coordinate 1,026,870,542 downwards.
TCCAGGATGGTAAGGATGCCATGTGTGAGTCCGTTCAGTCGGGTTTGGACTTAGCTGAATGCGTCAGTAGGTCCATGGCGGCGAGCACCGTGATACGCAGGTTTGCGTGGTTGCGGAAGTCGGGTTTGCTCCTGATGTGCAGTCCCGGCTCCTCAACATGCCCTTTGACGGTGAACACCTTTTTGGCAGCAAGGCTGACGAGAGCCTTGAGAGGTTGCAGACCTCAAAAGCTGCAGCGAAGTCGTTGGGCGCTGCAGTTCGCCAACCTCCGCCTTTTCGTCCTAGGGGACAGCAGTGGAGGGGTGGTTCCTTTCGCTATTACTCGTCCTTCAGTAAAGCGAGAGGAGCTGGCAGTCAAAGAGGCCAACGCAGGGGTACCAGAGGTGGACGACAGGGTACCCGTGGTGCCAAGGCCGCTCGGGGAGTTGCCTCTTTGCCCTCAGGTAACGCCGCAGCCGCTCCCACTCAGTCATGAGGCCATGTCCCATGGTTCGCCGGTTGGGGGAAGGCTGGCGCAGCATCTTGTAGAGTGGCAAGCCATTACTTCAGATGTGTGGGTTCTGGAGATCATAACCCACGGCTACTGTCTTCCCTTTCGGCACAGGCCTCGCGACAATCCACCGGGGAACCTCTCTTTGCAGAGTCCGGATCCGCTCCTTGCGCAGGAAATTCAATCCCTGCTGGAGAAAGGCGCCATAGAACTGGTGCCTATAGCGGGGAGGAACAAGGGATGGTACTCCCCTTATTTTTTGATTTCGAAGAAAGATGGGGGATTGAGACCCATCATGGACTTGCGCGGTTTGAACAAACTCCTCAGGAAGGACAAGTTCAAGATGGTTACTCTCTCTCAAGTCCTCCAGGCCCTTCAGCTTCAGGACTGGTTGGTGTCACTCGACCTCAAGGATGCTTACTTCCATGTGCCGATCCATCCCAAGCACAAGAAGTACCTGAGGTTCGCGGTTGGCGACTCGCACTTTCAGTTTCGGGTCCTGCCGTTCGGATTGACCTCCGCCCCGAGGGTTTTCACCAAGCTCATGGTGGTGGTGGCAGCGCATCTCAGGCAAGGTGGGATTCACGTCTACCCCTACCTGGACGATTGGTTGATCAGGGGGAGCTCTCCCGAGCAAGTCCTGGATCATTTGTCCGTCACTTGCCACTCCCTTCACAGGCTGGGCTTCTCCCTCAATTTAAAGAAGTCCCATTTGATGCCAACACAGCGGCTCCAGTACATCGGAGCAGTGCTCGACACTTCCCTGGGGCAGTGTTTTCCTCCCCAGGTGAGGGCTCTTCACATTCAGCAGATGGTGCACAAGTTTCAGCATGCCCAGACGCTCCCAGCGTTCGAGTTCTTGAGGTTGCTCGGCCTCATGGCATCCTGCATTCTTCTGGTGCCAGAGGCTCGCCTGCGGATGAGATCTTTGCAGTGGGCACTCAAGACGCAATGGTCGCAGTCCTCCGGCAGGATGTCGGACCCGGTTCAGGTGCCGCCCTCGGTCGCCCGGGACCTTCTGTGGTGGGCCGTCGAAGGCAACTTGATGAAGGGGGCTCCATTTTGGCTTCCCTGGCCGGAGGTGACGATCGTGACGGATGCATCCCTCACGGGATGGGGAGCTCATGCCAACGGGCTGACAGTCAGCGGTCGTTGGTCTCCGTCGGAGTCCAGACTCCATATCAGTCGGTTGGAGCTGAGGGCTGTCAGGCTAGCCCTGAAGGCTTTTCTGCCGACTGTGCGAGGAAAGAGTGTCCTGATCCTGACGGACAACACAGTGGCCATTCACTACCTCAACAAAAAGGGGGGGGGGCAGGGTCACTTCCTCTGTGCAGGGAGGCGATGCAGCTCGGGTTCTGGGCCATCCAGCAGGAAGTTTAGATCTCGGCAGTTCATCTGGCCGGAGACGAAAACGTGACGGCGGACGCTCTGAGCAGGCAGAGCACGATCTCTCACGAGTGGGAGTTGGCTCAGGAGATTCTCCTGGAGATCTTCGCCCATTGGGGGACCCCTCAAGTGGATCTCTTCGCCTCCAGTGTCAACCGGAAGTGCGAAAGGTTTTGCTCGCGGGAATTTCCTCCAAAAGGAGCCTTAGGAGACGCGTTTGTGGTGGAGTGGTCATTCCCGCTGCTGTACGCGTTTCCTCCAGTCCCCGTCATCCCGCAAGTGCTGCGGAGGTTACGGAAGTTCGGTTCCCGGATAATCCTCATTGCTCCGGCGTGGGCTCGGAGGACGTGGTACCCGGACCTTCTCGACTTGTCCATCTGCCCTCCACGTCGGTTTCCCTACCGAGACGATCTGCTCTCACGGGAGGGGGGTCAGGTTCTCCATCCAGAGGTCAGATCCCTCAACCTTCACGCTTGGCTTATGAAAGGTTGAGGTATAAGGATTGGGACCTCCCTGAAGACGTGATGGAGGTGTTGCTTTCGGCCCGAAGGCCAGCAACAAAGTCGCTGTACCTTTTGGCGTAAGTTCTGCGACTGGTGCAGAGTTCAGAATGTGGATCCTTTTGCATGTGACATTCCCATGGTTCTGTCCTTTTTGCTTTCTTTGGCCCACAGGGGCTTGCAAGTGGGTACCATTAAAGGTTACCTGGCGGCGCTGTCCATCTTTAAGCGCTCGTCTGAAGAGTATTCTTACTTTAAAATCCCTTTAATTTCACAGTTTCTGAAAGGGCTCACTAATGTGTTCCCTCCGTCACCTTTCCTGGTGCCCGGTTGGGATTTAAACCTTGTTCTTAAGTTTCTTATGGGTGCTCCGTTTGAGCCTTTACATTCTTGCCCTTTGAGGCTGTTAACTCTGAAAACTGTGTTTTTAGTTGCGGTTACTTCCGCTCGCAGAGTGAGTGAGTGAGTTACAGGCACTTTCAGTTAAGCCACCCTTCACTGTATTTCACAAGGACAGGGTTGTCCTTAGAGTTCGTCCTTCTTTTCTTCCGAAGGTAGTGACAGAATTTCATTTGGCCCAGAAGGTTGTTCTTCCGGCATTCTATCCTCCTCCGCATCCTGGTAAGGAAGAGGAGAGGCTCCATAGGCTTGATCCTAGGAGAGCTTTAAGCTTTTATGTTTCACGCATGTCCCGGGTCAGAGTGGACGATCAACTCTTTATTGGTTACGCTGGAAAGCGTTTGGGGCAAGCTGTGACGAAACAGACTTTGTCTCGCTGGATTATTTTAGCCATCTCGGAGTGTTACCGCTTGGCGGGTAAGGACCCACCGGCTGGCTTGCGGGCCCATTCTACCAGGTGTGTGGCTGCATCTACTGCCCTGCAGAGGGGTGTTCCTATTCGCAACATCTGTGATGCAGCCACCTGGGCTTCAGTACATACATTTGTACGTCACTATTCCCTCGATTCCATCCGAGGACAGGACCTGGCCTTTGGCAAGGCGGTCCTTTGCTCTGCTATTTGATTGGCTATTCTAAATTTTGATTCTAAATTCTTTCCCTCCTCCTTGCTCTGGTACTGCTTTGGGAGTCTGTCATAGATATGGAATACGTCGGAGGACCCAATCCCCTCGAAGAACAAGTTACTTTCTTACCTGGTAACGTTCTTTCGATGGGATGGTCCGACGACGTATTCCATATCGCTCCCGCCCTGCCTTCCTCGCTGCAGAATTTCTTTTGCGATTGCAGCTTACGTTCCGCAAGGCTTTGTGTCTGACTGGCAGTTGACTAATGTCACACGTTCTGGGGGAAAAAACTACAACTGAGGCTACGTGCGTCCTACTTATCACATCGGATGACGTCGGAGGAGGTCCTCGACGACCGCGCATCGACGTCATCGACGCAGGACGCAGACGCCGAAAAAAGTTTCCGAAGCAGCACAGCTGTGGTGATTACATGTCATAGATATGGAATATGTCGTCGGACCATCCCATCGAAAGAACGTTACAAGGTAAGAAAGTAACTTGTTCATCTTGCAGATGGTGTCAAAATTTCAGAACGCCCAACATCTGATGGCCTTCAATTCCCTGAGGTTGCTAAGCCTCATGGCATCCTGCAATTTTCTGGTGCAAGAGGCCCATATAAGGATGAGGCCCCTCCAATGGGTCCTCAGATTGCAATGGTCGCAATTCTCAGTCGGAATGACATCCTTCTTCATGTTACGAACAAGGCCACGTAGGATCTCTTGTATTGGTCCTACAAGGAGAATACAATGATAGGGGAGCCTTTTTGGCAACCATGGCTGGAGATACGTGGTCACGGATTCTTCACTCACGGGATGGGGAGCACACATAATCGATCTCACAATCAGCAGTCATTGGTTTCCAATGGAATCCAGACTGCACCTAAACCTTTTAGAGGTCAGGGCTGATGGCCTTTTTGCCGTCCATAACGGGGAGGAATGTCGTGGTAATGACGGACAACACAGTGGCCATGCATAACCTCCACAAAAAAGAAATTGTTGAGTGACTAACACTGTGCAGGGATCCAATGCAGTTCTAGTTTTGGCCTCTTTAACACAGAATTTCTCTATCAGCTGTTCACCTAGCCAGAGAAGAGAACATGAAGGCGGGCGCTCTTAACAGGAAGAGCATGATCGCCCACGAGTGGGAGTTAGCTCCCGAAGTCCTTTTAGAGATCTCCACCCTTCAGAGCTGTTCGTGTCCAGTATCAACAGGAATGTGACCTATTCTGATCCAGGGAATTTCCTCAGAGGAGCTCTGGGGGACGCGTTTGTGATGGACTGGAAAATTCCACTCCTGTATGTGTTTCCACCAGTCCCCATCATTCCACATGTCATCACTAGGTTGAGGTAGTTCTGGAAATCCATTGATTCTGGTCTCTCCAGATTGGACCAGGAGGATGTGTACCCCCAGACCTTCTGGATATGTCGTTCTTCCACAGAGAGCAGATCTGCTCTCCCAAAAGAGAGGCCGTCTTTTCCATCCAGAAATCCAGACTCCACACATGGTTACTGAGAGGTTAAGATACAAAGACTGGGATCTCCTGGAAGATGTCCTGCAGGTGTTGCTTTCGGCTAGGAGGCCAGCAACAAGCGGTCTTTATCGCTGTCGTTGGAACAGGTTTTGCAGCTGGGTAGAGCTAAAGATAATGATCCTTTCATTTTTGACACTCCCACTGCGTTGTCTTTTCTGTTACACTTGGCCCACCAGGGGCTTCAGGTGTATACTGCTAAATGTTAACTGGCTGCGCTGTCTATATTTAAGCGCATGCCGGAACAAGGCTGTTATTTTAAGGTTCTTATTGTTGTTCAGTTCCTCAAGGGACTTATGAATGTCTTCGCTCCGGTTCCATTCAAAGTTCCGGCTTGGCACCATAACATGGTTTTGAATTTCTTAATGGGAGCCCCCTTTGAGCCTCTCAGTTCTTGTCTGCTCAGGTTACTGACTCTAAACAATATTTTTCTAGTTGTCATCACCTCTGCTTACAGGGTGAGTCATGCAAGCCTCCCTTCACCACTTTCTCTAAGGAAAAGGTTGTTCCGAGGGTACGCTCTTCCTTTCTCCCTAAGATGGGGTTGTAATTTCACTTGACTAAGAAAATAAGTTTTACATGCTTTCTACCCACCTCCTCATCAGGATGAAGAGAGGTTACACTGACTAGATCCTAAAAGGGCATTAAGCTTTTACATAAACAGACTAGCTAACTTCAAATAAAACCAACTTTTTGTCGGTTACACTGGACATAAATTGGGACAAGCTGTGACTAAGCAGACCTTGTCACGGTGGATCATTTTGTGTATCACAGAATGCCATTCATTGGCTGGTTATGATGTTTCAGATAATCCAAGAGCACATTCTACCAGGGGGGTGGTAACCGCTTCAGCACTTCGGAGAGGTGTACTTGTTCAGGATATTCGCAATGCTGCAACCTGGTCTTCGTTGCACACCTTATCAAAGCATTACTGCCTAGATTCCTTGTCTGGTCAGGATGCTAAGTTTGGAAAGGCTGTTCTTCACAGCATTAATCAATGACGAGATTCTGTAGTCCCACCTCCATTTACAAACTGCTATGGGAGTCTACCAAAGATGACGAATCCGTGGGATGACACGATTCATTAGAAGAACAAATTGCATGCCCCTGGTAATATTCTTATTGGTGGATGTTCCACCCACGGATTCCTCATTGCCCTCCCAACCTACCCCGCTCACCGTAGGTTAATTTTGCTGTATTACACCTTCCTTTGTTTCAACGCATGGGGATTATTTTTGAATGCTCAATGCGGCTGTGCAATAAGAGGGGGAAAAACTTGAAGTGAGGAAACGGGCATGATGCGTGCAATATATTCCAGCATCAATGTCACGGCTGAGTGCTGGAATGGTAGCCGCCGAAGGACCTCCAGCCAACGACGCACGGATCCCTCTGCTGTTGAACAATTTCCAAAGCTTCAGCAGGATATTGGGAATATCAAAGATGAGGAATCTGTGGGAGGAACATCCAGCAGAAAGAACGTTACATGGGGGAAGTAATTTGTTCTTCTAATGGATATGGGTTCCAACACAGATTATTTGTTTTCAATACCCCTATGACCAGGATGGAACCTTGCAACATATTTAAATGGCTCATGGCCCAAGGAAGTTCCCAAGACTCCTGCCGGAAGTGGCATAATCCTAGGGTGGAAGGCGCTGAAACACTCCTGCTTTCTTTTCTTATACACCACAGCATTGAGACATCAACACGTTATTGGTATAGTCACTGTACTCCAGTGGTTTTACCAGTTTGCATTTATTTTTCTTACACTTTACAGATTTTTCTGCATAAATGTTCACGAATACCTCCCGGTTTATGTATGGTGCCAGGTGCGTGTAGGTCTTGACTGACTGATTCCAACCACTATAGATGTTTGATAGTGGTCATGACAGTAAAACCTATAAAGCTTGTTGAAGTATTATTGCTTCAAAGTCTATTTGACCTTCGCAAAAGGATATAGTTTTGAGGGCGAGAAACTATACTCAGTCCATCGATGGAGAAAGGAAAGATCTTGTTCAGGATCAAATCCCTGTGTCAAAATATTGTCACACCAGAATGAACAAAAGATTAACTTCTTGGGGACATTACCAAAGTCAGTTTAGGAGTGCTTTTATCAAAGGATTGAAGCCTCCACTGCATTAGACTCTAAATGAAGATTGATAACTGAATTTGCAAATATGGAATTCAGAAACATGGCCAGCAGGGGCGAAGGAAGATAACACTTTTGAGTGGACGTGCAGGACAGCCGAAGGGTGATCTGCAGGACTGCACACAGCACTTAGGAATGCCGTCAAACATGAGCTTAACATTACAATTATTAGGTTATTTCATTTACTGATATTCCAATGTACCACCACATATGCCCTGGACACCATAATAATTATTGATCATAATTTGCATTTTCGAGTGGATTGTGTCCTCCAACGTATTCCTCATGTTTGACATGCAATGTCCAGCTTCAGCTGCTTCTGAAAACGTTTTTGGCAAAGGGCGCTGTGCGTCGATGGTGTCGAGTCGATGTCCCTCGAAGGCCTCCCTTGAGGGTGACGTCATCGGAGGGTATTAGTAGCTCGCACGGCGCTCGTTGGCCTCAGTTTCATTTTTCAGCGAGAGCGTTAGCTTCGATAACGAAATTCGGCACACCTCATTTTGTGTCAGTTTTTTACAAAAGTCTTTGATATGTCTTCATCTTTGACTCTGCCTAAACCAAAGTCCGGCTTCATAAATTGCTGGGACTGCGGGTCCAAGATGTCTCTTATCGACCCTCAAAGTATCTGCTTGTGGTGCCTCAGGGAGCACCACGATCTGTCAAGTTGTTCCAAGTGTCAGTCCATGACAGGAAAGGCCTTGAGGGAACGGAAGGGGAAACTCCAGGTAGGAAAACTCCCCTAAGCCCTGACCCGCTAAGCCTTCCACCGACAAATCGAGAGGTGACTTTCCTCGGAGGAAGAATGCCAATCGCTCTAGGTCCAGGTGTGGCTCCCACACCTCGTCGTTGTCATCGAAAAAGTTGGAGAAGGCCCTACAAAAAAAATCTACCCTAGCAGAATGGGGAGCTGTTAGGCAGAAACCTGTGCAGTTCCCTTAGGGACCACTGCAAAAGATTTAAGACTACAGGTGTTGGCAGTAAAGCCACTTGGTAGCAGTCTTTACCACCCAGATTTACCTGGTAGCTGTGGCTGAGCAGTAAGACTTCCCTCAAGAAGAGTTAGGCAGTATGCAAAGTATACACAATAGGCACTCAGATATAATAATACAAGCAAACACTGACCAGAGCTTTGGTATCAAAGTATATAATTATTTATTTAAAAAACACACAGTTTGAAACACTCCAGCACTCTTATTGTAAAATATTCTAGACACATTTACTATTGTAATATATACACCCCTTTTTCCTTATCAGATAAGTCACAGTAAAACACCACTTATTTTCATACAAAGGTGAGCGCTTAACTAGATTGCACTCCAATAAGTTTGTGAGAAAGGGAGGGAAAAAGACAATATGGAAAGGTACACCCTTCTAAGATTCAGGAACACTATAAGCAAGGCAGAATAGCAAAAGTCACTGGTGAGCCAAAGTCCAAAGGCTGGGCCCACTCTTAGAGAGAGCAGAGCACAAATGCGCCCAAGATCACAGTTACACTAGGCTTAGAAAGTCTTGCAGAGGGTTCAAAAAGAGTTTAGAGAGGCTTAGGAAAGTTAAGCCAGAGTGTCCCAGGCTAACCCAGGTTCGAAAGCCGGGGGCTAAATCTACACCGTACAGTCGGTAGCAAGGGAAGCCATGCGGGACACGGTACCTTAAGTGGGAAGGATCCTCCAGCGGTGGCAGTTGTTCCTGGTAGTGGGTGCAAGTTGCGTCGTCGTCCCGGGGAAGAGAAGATCTCGACTTGGAGGAAAGATGAAGGTCGTTGCACTACCAGGGCAGAAACCAGCCGCAGAGTTTTCCAGTTAAAGGTGGTACCTTTGTTCCGCGGTCGTGGTAAAACGTGGTATCCCGGTTGCCAGGGTGCTTGGCACAGGCAAGGCGGCCACGAGGTACATCGGGAAGGCGAAAAGACGGTGAAACTGGTTATCCCCACCAGTCAAAGGAAGAAGACTCTCCGGCGGGAGATCTCCTCTGTCGTTGGGAAAAGTGGTGAGGCAGTCCAGCAGGGCTCCACCGGTGGTGGTGTCGTGGCAGGTCGGCTCAGCTTCTCCCTCGTCAGATTCTTAGGTCCTGTGGCGACTTCTGAAGTTCCAGCCCCCAAAGCCCTGCTTTTATGCAGCAAACCCCCATTCACTCAGCCTAGCTGTCACTCAAACATGCTAAGTGGTGAGCTGGCCGGCTCACCACTTGGGCCAATCAGGATGGAGTGCGACTTGAGTTGCCTAGGCAACTCAGTCCAGGGTGCCTAAATTCCCCTCCACCCCTCCTAAGTACCCCAGACAGAGTGGCACCACTTTGGAGGGCTTCTGTGGAGAAGCCCGCCAAAAAGTGGAACAAAGTGCTCGACTTGGGTTGGAGTCACAGAAGAGAACACAAACGCCATTTTAGAATCAAGTTTTGGCAAAAAATACCAACCGGAGATTTAATATTAATTAAATAAACCAGCGGTATGTTCGAGGCTACCGTAAATAATTAAATGAACATAGTAGCCTAAAACAATGGGAAATCCCATAGGAAAATATTTGCGGTTGAATATAAAAAGTAGTATCCACTGCCACCAGCCAAAACTCGATCAGGGGGGACGGAGACCTGCCCCCTCGACTAACAGACCCCGGGGCAATTGAATTGCCCCAGCCAGTACGTCCACAATATGATGGTTTGTACTGGTTCTGTTCAGAATTTAAGACTAGTAAACTCAATGGTGACTTTACATGCCCTGGGAGACAGTAGTATAAGTCCCAGGGTATGGAGTCTATACTGGGGGGGTCGGTCACTATGACACCCCTGTGTTACTGCACGGAGGGTGCTGTGTAACACACATCACAAAAACACTTGAAGCCCTATGGAGTAAAAGACCCCATAGCCCATTAAACACATCTAGATTCAAAGAAACACACTGAAATCATGCCCAGGAGTGAGGGTAAAAGAGTCTCACTCTTGGCAGGAGAAAAAAATAAACCCCAAAAATCCAGCAAAGCTGCTGGGGGACTCACTAGGTTAGGAAATTCAGCCTAAACAGAGAATTCTCCCTAACAGGAGCTTTCCAATCGGAAATGCTGAACAATTTTGAAAAAACAAGGTCGTGCTCCTACCGAGCCTTCTAGGGAAGCCTGTAACGATAGGTTTCACCCAAAATCCTGCAAGCTCTTGAGCCCCGGAAAACAGCCTGACAAGCATCGGGAGCCCTCGAGGCCCAATGATAAGCACAGGAAAAGTTTGAGGTAGAGGTCCTCTACACCATCGAGACTTACGACGGCGGCGGTGTCTTCGACACCCACCAGGCCCTGGACGCCAAAAACTTCGATGCCGGCTGTTACATCGAAGCCAAGTGACCCTGCTTTGTCAGCGCCAATTGAAGCCTATGACTTCCAAATCTGAAAAAATGTATGCTCCTCTACCCAAGAAGGACTTTTTCTAGCCACTCACTTCAATTAATACAGATGAAGAAACGCTCTGGTGAGGAAGAAGCTCCTTTCCTTTTGTGTTGCAATATGGGACACCCAATGTGCCAGGGTGTTTTATATCAGAGGAGTCCAGAATTAAGGACTTGTATGACAATTTACAGTCTGCAAGTGGAGTTGATACTTCACCCGAACTGGAGTTTGGAAAACCTGAGCCTGGCGAACATGCAGACGCTTCATACAGACAACTCGTATCCAAAGTTGTAGAGTACATGGGATGGAGTCGGCCACCACTCCCTTATGAACAAGATGATCTCACCGATCTTTTGGATAAGGGTCCGCAGACTGACCCCGTTTTGCCCTTCCATATGGCATTACAAAAAAGAGTGGCTAGAAATTGGGAAACTCCGGAGGCCAATGCGGCAGTTAATATGAATGGGACCAAAAAATACTGCCCCTCCAGTAGTGACCCGGACTACCCGTCGAAACACCCCACTCCGGAGAGTCTGGTGGTGCAGGCAGCTACAGCTACATCAAAACAGGCATCGTACCCTACCATCCCTCCTGATTGGGATGACAAGCATGTAGATTGATGGGGGGAAAAAGGTAGCTTCTGCAGGGAGCATGGCACTGAAATCTGCCAACTCCACTTGTGCCCTGGCAACATTTTCGTACACACTGTGGGATTGCATTTCTATGGCGGCAGAGCACATTCCTGAAGGGGAAGAAAGGGATGGCTTCTTAGCTATTGTTAGGCACAGCAAGGGAGCTAATTGTGAATCCCTTCAATCCGGACTGGATACTGCGGATAGCATCATCAAATACATGGCTACCAGCGCTGTCATGCGCAGATTTGCGTGGTTGAGGAAGTCTGGTTTTGCACCGGATGTGCAGTCTAGGCTTCTCACCATGCCTTTTGACGGATCTCATCTTTTTGGCAACAAGGCTGACGAGAGCCTTGAGAAGTTGCATACCTCAAAGGCGGCAGCCAAATCTTTAGGCGTCGCTGTTAGGCTACCTCAGCCTTTTCGTACTAGTGGACAACCTTGGAGGGCTAGATCTTTTTGCTACTACTCCTCAGTTGGGAGGGCGAGAGGAATGGCCGGTCAAAGGGGCCAGAGAAGATTTCCTCGTGGAAGACGAGGTAGTTGCTAAGCCAGCTCAAACAGCAGCCTCCTTACCATCGGCCTCTGCAACAGCTGCTCAAGACCACTCAGGTCCTAGTTCTCAGGAAAGATGTCGGACCGACTTCACGTTCCAAACAGGGTCTCACAGGATTTTCTGTGGTGGGCCTGCAAGGAAAATATTCTGAAAGGAGAACCCTTTTGGCAGCCATGGCCGGAGATTACAGTAGTGACCGACTCCTCACTCACTGGGTTGGGGGAGCCCATGCCAACGATCTGACAATCAGCGGTCGCTGGTCTTAATCGGAGTCCAAAGTATATATCAACCTTTTGGAGCTGAGGGCAATCAGATTAGCACTGAAGCCCTTTCTGCACTCTGTACGGGGAAAGAATGTCCTGATAATGACAGACAAGACAGTGGCCATGTACTACCTCAACAAGAGAGGTGGTGTAGGGTCAGTACCACTATGCAGAGAGGCAATGCAGCTCTGGTACTGGGCAATTCAAGAAGGAATCTCCCTGTCGGCAGTTCACCTAGCCGGAGAGGAGAACACAGCGGTGGACGATCTGAGCAGGAAGAGCACAGTCTCCCACGAGTGGGAACTAGCTCAGGAAGTCCTTGAAGAGATCTTTACCCTTTGGGGAACCCCTCAAGTGTATCTGTTTGCGACCGGGCTCAACCGGAAGTGCAAAACGTACTGCTCCAGGGAATTTCCTCAAAGAGGAGCTCTAGGAGACGCGTTTGTGGTGGACTGAGAGTTTCCACTCCTGTATGTGTTTCCTCCAGTCCCCCTCATTCCTCAAGTACTCAGGAGGTTGAGGAAGTTCAGGAAACACTTGATCCTAATTGCCCCTGATTGGGCCAGGAGAACCTGGTATCCTGACCTTTTGGACATGTCATCCGTCCTCCAATACGTCTTCCACAAAGGGAGAATCTTCTCTCGCGCAAGGAAGGTCGGGTCTCCATCCAGAAGTCAACACCCTCAACCTTCATGCTTGGTTTCTGAGATCTAAGGATTGGGTCCTCCCGGATGACGTTATAGAGGTGTTGCTTTCGGCTAGAAGACCAGCAACAAAATCTTTTTACCGTTGCAGTTGGAATAAGTTCTGCTGCTGGTGCAAGGAAAAGAATGTAGATCCTTATCTGTGTAAAACACTGGATGTTTTATCTTTCCTTCTATCCTTAGCCAATTTGGGGCTCCAGATTGTTACCATTTAAGGATACCTGGCGGCGCTGTCCATTTTTAAGCGCTTGTCAGAGGAATGTTCCTATTTCAAAATACCACTGGTGACTCAATTTCTGAAAGGGCTCACTAATGTGTACCCTCCATCTCCTTGTGTGTGTACTCTTTGAACCCTTGCACAGTTGTCCGCTAAGGTTATTAACCTTTAAAACCATCTTATTGGTTGCTCTCACATCAGCAAACACAGTGAGCGAGTTGCAGGCACTGTCAGTAAAGCCAACCTTTACAGTCTTCCATAAGGACAAAGTTGTCTTGAAGGTCAAACCTTCGTTTCTGCCGAAAATCATTTTGGATTTTCATTTGAACCAGAAAATTGTTCTGCCTTCCTGTTACCCTCCGCCTCACCCTGGTAAGGAGAAAGAAAGACTTCATATGTTAGACCCTAGAAGAGCACTAAGCTGTTACATTTCCAGAACATCCAATATACAGTTTGATGATCAGCTATTCATAGGGTATACAGGACACAAACTAGGTCAGGCTGTTACCAAACAGATATTATCTAGGTGGATAATTTTGGCAATTTGAGTGCTACAGGCTGTCAAGGAAAGACCTCTCTGAAGGTTTGCGATCTCATTCCACCAGGGGCATGGCTACATCTACAGCCCTTCAGAGGGGGTTCCCTATTAGGAATATCTGTCATGCTGCAATGTGGTCATCAATACACACGTTTACAAAGCATTATTCTCTGGATGCTTCCCATTCTCAAGATGTGGTCTTTGGTAAGGTAGTACTTTGCGCTGCCCTTGAAAATGCTTAATATACAAATTCTACTCCCTCCTCCAATCATAAAACTGCTTTGGAAGTCTGTCAAAGATGAGGAATATGTTGGAGGATACAATCCATTCAAAGAACAAGTTACTTACCCCTGGTAACGTTCTTTCGACTGGATGTTCCTCCAACGCATTCCTCATCGCCCTCCCAACCTACTTCCTGTAGAATTTCCCATGCTATTACAGCTTCTGTTCCACCAAGGCTGAGTACTGTCGTGCCCGTATTTATGGGCATCTTGGTTACACGAGGTGGGGAAAAACAGAACTGAGGCCAACGGGTGCCGCGTGAGCTATATATATATCCCCTGATCACGTCAGAAGCATTGAGCCACACCTAGCATTCCACAAAGCACTCAAAACCTTACTGTTTGTATGAAATGTTCACCCACATCTCTCACCTGCTTTGTATGACACTGTATCCTAACCAGCCTTGTATATCTTCTCCAAGCTTTGCACTGTAAGTTGTAATGATACGCTCACTGTAACTCAGAGCAAATGAATGTTCTTGTAACTAAGTCACCTCCATGTAACAGCGCCTCGATGCTTCTGGGCTGCTAGTGTGCTTTATAAATTCAAAAAAATAAAATAAAGATGACGTCACCCTCGATAGAGGCCTTCAAGAGACATTGACTCGATGCCATCGACGCGCAGTGCCCTCTGCCGAAAAAGTTTTCCGAAGCAGCTGAAGCTGGACATTACATGTCAAAGATGAGGAATACGTTGGAGGAACATCCAGTTGAAAGAATTTTAACCGGGGTAAGTAAATTGTTCTTTTGTGTAATGCTTCATGACGGATTCCTCCACATTCTAAGCACCATAGTAACAGGTGGTATTATTACCGCATTATTAATGGTACTCAATTTATTGACCTTGATAGGATGAAAGTCCAAGTCCGCCCTGCCGTGGGATTCCAATATTAAAAGTGCAGGCTGCCCTAAAGTGAGCAATCTGTTACCTATGACATACCCACCCTTTGTGTGCCCATGTTTTGCTGCACAGCATTAATCTGCATCCAAATCATCCAAATGCCACAAAAACTAGCAATGCTAACAAACTACTGCCCACTTCTCGCATAACCACACTAGAGAGAAGCTGATGGTGATTAAACAGCATACGAATGCATACACATAATCTTCTACAGCATTGGATGTTTCATAGATTCACATACCGTTTGACTATTTTCTGTCAGTCTGGGAATGCTCAGTAACATTAAAAGCAGTTTACGAGGCCACCAGGGGGCGCGCAGGCAATGGCTGCCTGAACGTGCTGCTCTCCCCGAAGCCAGGCGTCCAGCGGGATTCGAGCCCCCCCGAGACCCCCCCGGCGGGACCAACACGGCAGACGGAGCGGGTGAACCCCCAGGGCCCCCCGTGGGAAAAAGAACGGAGCCCGCAGACCCCGGGGTTCCTGAGGAAGGCACAGCGGAGGAGGACGCGGCCCGGACGCGTGAACGCGTCCGAGCGAGCACCGCGTCTGAGGCCCCCTCGCCGCGACCAGTAGCCGTGGGCCCGGAGGCCCGGCGGCGGCTTGGGAGACGGGCTCCCCCCTCGCCCCACCACCCGGAACAGAGGAAAGGAGGCACAGCGACCGGCCAGGAGCCCCCGTGGCTGGCCCCGCTCGAGCGGAGAGGTCCGGCGCTCGGCCTTCCCCGCCCCCATCGGGCTGCCGCGGACCGCGGGGTCCCGGAGGAGGGGGGCGAGGGGAGTGAGCGACAACGACGCGGAGGGGCCCAGACCTGCCCCCCCCCCCCCCCCCCCCGCTGGCGCGGGTGGGGACAACCACCCGCGCCTCAAGAACAACGCGGGGAGGACCCCCGTGGTGCATTGACTCCGCCCTGCCCCCCCCCCTGCGGAAGGAAGAACTCAGGGCGGACGGGGTGAGAGGCCCCCGCCCGCCGTTGGTGGGGCGTGTGCCCGCCCCCACCTCCCCACACACCACAAGATCCCTCGGGCGCAACGCCGAGGCGGAGGAGCCCTCCGCGCCCACGGGCCCAGGCCGCACGGGCCAGAAGAAGCGTACCGCGGAGTTCCGGTGGAGGGGGGCGAGAAGAGTGAGCAGCAGCAACGAGGACCCCCGGGACATACCGATTCCACCCGCACGGGCCAGAAGAAGCCCCGGAGCACGGGGAACGACATCGAGAGGGGTGTGAGGCCCCCACCCAGGAACGGGTGGGGCGTGTGCCCGCCCCCCCTAGGCAAAGGCCAACCCCCAGGAATGAGCCTAGCCCCCATCTGAACCGTGGAGGGAGTTCGGATACTGACCCGGAGCGGGTGGGGCTCGACACTGCTAAGTGCAGGTGAACATCAGATGAACTGGCGGGAAGCCCTACAGGGATACCGTTTCCAGGAGACCCCCAGAGGCAACATGAGCGCGGACCCCAAGGAAACCATGGCCCGACAGGAAGATGCGGCCCCCTCGTCGGCAGCAATGGAAAGAGGCTTTGCCTCGATCTTGCAGGAAATCAGGGACATGCGTTCAGATATAGCCCAGAAATTTGAAAAAATGGACCAGAGGGTGGACAAGGTCGAAGATAGACTATTACAAGTGGAGGCCAACCAATCATCAACAGCAGCCCAGGACATACAACTATGTATGAGGCTGGAAGCCCTGGAGAAGAGGGACGAGGAAAGGGCTCGACAGATGGACGACTTTGAAAACAGAGAGAGGCGGAACAACCTCAGAATTTTCGGTGTGCCTGAAGCGGAGGGGGAGACGGAGAGGGACGTCATTCGAATAGTGAAGGATATCATCACCCTCCTATTCGCAGAGGCAATGACAACCGAGCCAACATTCGACAGGGTGCATAGGGCAGGGGGCAGAGCGGGGGCCCCCCGGTCTTTTTTGGTCCGCTTCCACTATTACTCCGAGAAGACAAAGGTGCTGGAGGAGGCCCGAAAGGCCAGAGAAATCACCTACAACAACGCCCAGGTCTCAATATATCAGGATCTTTCCTCCTACACGCTGGCCAAGCGCAGATCATGCCGACCCCTCACACTACTATTCAAGGAGCAGGGCGTGCGCTATAGATGGGGCTACCCCTTCTCCCTGAGCTTTGAACACAAGGGCCGACGCTCAACCCTGATCACGGAAGACGACATCCGGAACGCTATTCAAGAATATACTGCAGAACCGCACCCCCGGAGAGGTCCAGTGGGACCAGAAAACCTCAGAACGAACAGCCCCGGTCCATCCGGGGAGAGGAGAAGGCGCACCGGCGCAAGGAAATTTTGGAAAATGAACACTCCATCTCCAGCAAAAGAGGGAGAACGGCACGACTCCGAGGACTGAGAACGGGGGTGACCTACTGAATCCGGGACGGACATGCGCAGATTCGGAGAGTGTACCACTACCACCGTCTCCACGAACAGCAAGTACAGGGGTCACATGGTCGAGATACGACCGGGGGGGACCGTTAGGGGCTCGAGGGGATGAGCTTTATGGGTGAAATGCCTGGCCGAGGTGGGCAGGCTGGTGGTTCGGCCAAAAGCCAGCAATGGCAGAACTAATTGGCTGGACGCCGGGGAGGGGGGTGGGGGCATATTCGGGAGTAGGGGTTGTTCAGACACTGTTGGGACACGGTGGGCAGTTGGGGAGTTTCAGGCCCACCGGGGGGGGAGGGGGTGAGATCCGTAGAGTAGAACCAAGGGAGCATGCGAAGGAGAGAGACACGTGGGTAATGACTGAGAGGGAGGGAACCTGGGACTATGGCTGACAGTCTACCTGCCCTGGGAGTGGGATCCCTCAATGTACGAGGCTTGAATACGCCCACAAAGAGATCCCTGGTCTGTAGAGAGTTCAGAAGGGCCAACCTCGACATCCTCTTCTTGCAGGAAACCCACTGGCCACGGGGGAAGGAACCCAAAATCCGGGGAGGAGGTATCGGGGAGGTCTTCAGTGCCTCCCATAAAAACAAAAAGAGAGGGGTGGCCATCCTGGTTGCGAGGAACGTGGGGCTTGAGAAAGAGGCAGTGCTGATGGACCCTGAGGGGCGCTACCTGATGGTGCGGGGAACCTTACAGGGAGCCCCACTCACCCTAGCCGTCGTCTACGGCCCAAATGAGGGCCAAATCCAGTTTTGGGAAGAGGTGAGGGATAAACTTAAAGGCTTTGTCCATGGGACGGTGGTGGTGGGGGGGGATTTCAACATGGTCCTGGACCCAATACGGGACAGGAAACGAGTCGGTCCCCAGGCCCCCAGGGCACTCGATGAGATCACGGCACGGGGCTTCCAGAGGGTCAACTCGGAGCTGGGCCTGGTGGACACGGTCCCGTCCCCTAGAACGGACACCCCCATATTCACTTACTACTCATCCGTACACACATCATTTTCCCGGATAGACTATGTCCTGGTGGATGAAACCTTGTACCCATTTATCTCTGGCCATAGGGTGGACCCAGTCCCCTGGTCCGACCACGACCTGGTTCGAGTCACCATAGCGAGAGGGGGCTTTAATGAACACAGGGGAAGATGGAAGTGTAACGACGCCCTCCTGAAGGACGAGGTCCTAGCCCAGGAAGTCCTTGACGCCATTACAGAATTTTTTGAATTCAATGACAACGGTGAGGTGCGTACACACACCCTGTGGGACGCGTTTAAAGCAACCCTGCGGGGAGTCCTGATCCGACTGGGAACCCGGAGGAAAAGAGAAAGGGAAGCCCAGGAGAGGCATCTGAGGGGAAAAATTGCCCAACTTCAACCGGGATGCTCCCCCACGGAGCCCTTAGACCGGACCGGGTGGCAGCCCTGGACGACTATAGGCTCCGACTAAAAGACCTTCTCCTCCACAAAACAGAGAGAAGCCTCCACCTGATTAAACAAAAGTACTATGAAAAGGGGGACAGGGCGGACAGGATTCTAGCTTGGAGGCTGAGGGAAGTACAGAAGAGTAGAATGGTGAAGGCAGTAAAGAACGAGGTGGGGGAGCTGGGGCATGACACTCCTCACATTGGAGAGGCCTTCCGCCGATACTACGAAAGGCTATAGTCGTCTGAGTACAGAGGGGACGGGGGGGAGATTGAGGAATTCCTAAACTCCATACAGGTCCCGTCTCTGACTAGGGAGATGGCGGAGGGGTTGGAGGGTCCGGTGACTGAGGAGGAGGTGGAACATGCGATCAGCGGCATGAAGGTGGGCACTTCCCCGGGCGAAGATGGATACTCAGTGTACTTTTATAAAAGGTTTCGGTCGGCCCTCGC
Source organism: Ambystoma mexicanum (assembly GCF_040938575.1). Lineage (NCBI taxonomy): Eukaryota > Metazoa > Chordata > Amphibia > Caudata > Ambystomatidae > Ambystoma > Ambystoma mexicanum. The sequence goes on along the minus strand of NC_090923.1, from coordinate 1,026,851,738 downwards.
CCCCCACCTGGTCAGGGTGTTCAATGCGGTCCTGGAGGGTGGTCCACTCCCGGACTCCATGATGGAGGCAATCATTGTAGTGCTCCCCAAGGACGGTAGAGACCCCACGGAGTGTTCCTCCTACCGCCCGATCTCCCTGCTGAATATTGATGTCAAGATCCTGGCTAAGGTCATCGGGAGCCGGGTGGAGGGGGTCCTACCGAAGCTGGTCCATGGGGACCAGGTGGGGTTTGTTAGGGGGAGACAGGGCTCGGACAACATTCGCAAGTCCATAGACCTGTTTCATTACGCCCAGGTGTCGGACCTAGATGCGAGCGTCCTCTCCCTGGACTCAGAAAAGGCATTCGACAGGGTCGAGTGGAGGTTTATGGAGCTCACTCTGCGGAAGATGGGCTTCGGGACCCACATTAGGGACTGGGTGGCCGCACTGTACAGGGCCCCTAGGGCCAGAGTCCAAGTGAATGGTAGACTGACGGCCCCACTCCCTCTATCGCGAGGAACAAGACAGGGATGCCCACTATCCCCATTGATTTATGTCCTAACTATGGAACCCCTGGCAATAGCAATCAGATCACACCCAGACATCAAGGGGATCAGGAGAGGCGATGTAGAATTCAAGCTCTCCCTGTTTGCAGATGACATTCTGGCCTATCTGGTGGACCCAAGATCCTCACTCCCACCTCTCCTGTCCCTGTTGTCCGCATTTGGGAGATTCTCAGGCCTAAAGATCAATACATCTAAATCAGTCCTCCTCCCTATGAGAACTCAGGACCCAGGACTAGACTCCCGGGACAGTCTGGGGGGAATAGCTGTGGGGAAGACCTCAATTCGATACCTGGGGATCCTCCTGACCAGGGACCTGCACAAACTCGCCCCTGCCAACTATGACCCTGTTATGTCACAGATCACCGCCGATTTAAGGAGATGGGGCTCCACGATCCTGTCCTGGTATGGCCGCATGACGGCAGTGAAGATGAATATACTCCCGCGCCTACTATACCTTTTCACCGCCCTCCCCGCCATCGTCCCCGACCAAACATTCAGGGTCCTCCAGAACGCGGTGCGCGAGTTCGTATGGCAGGGTAGGACCCCGAGAATCGCGAAGGCCGTTCTTACCCTACCTAGAGAGGAGGGGGGGTTCGGGCTCCCTGATTTTCACCTCTATTTCGGCGCCGCTCAATTGCGCGTCCTCTTGGAACACATGAGGGAAGGGATGGGCACATACTGGTCGTATCTGGAGGATATGGATGCGCACCCACTTAAGGTACGCGACCTCTTATGGGCCCCACCTAAATTCATCCCGAACAGACTCAAATCCCACCCAACACTGGGAGTTCTCTGGGCAATATGGAGGGAGGGCCCCCAAACGGCACACCTGACATCATGGCCGTCCCCGATGTCCTCCCTTTGGGGCCACCCATTTAGACTGGGAAACAAGGGGTTCCGTAATGCACAGTCCTGGTCGGACTCAGGGTTGGAATGGGCAGGACAATTGTTCAAAGAGGGAGATTTCCTACCATACGAGGATTTGCAGACCGCCCTCGGCCCGGAGACAATCTCCATATTCGAGTATCTCCGATTGAAGGGTATCCTGTGCGATCAAGCATGGGGCCAGCGGCTAAAGAGGCAGATGACCCCCTTCGAGAAACTACTCGATACTGCAACCTCCAGGAAGGGGGCGGTATCAGCAATGTACAGAATCCTCAACACGGTTGACCTGGAGAAGAGGAGGGGGTTCCGCACTTTCTGGAACGAGCTGGCCGGGGAAGAAATATCTGAGGATTCCTGGTCGAGGATATTCAAAATAGCATTCCACGGGAACCTGTTCACTGCAGACATGGAGCACAATTTTAAAATTCTACAGGGGTGGCACAGAGATCCCATCAAACTGTCAAAAATGTTCACGGGAATTTCCCCCGCCTGCCCGAGGGGATGTGACCAACCAGGCACGAGGGGCCACATGTGGTGGCACTGTCCGAAAGCGCAAACATACTGGGAGAGGGTAAGGGGCTGGATCGCCGAAGTCACGGAGGAATCGCTTCCCCACAATCCCCTAACAATACTGCTGGGCCTCCCCCCAGAGGATACGGAGGTACACAGATACCCGAGGATGTGGGAAACAATGCTGAGGGCCGGGAGGGTGGCATTGGCCCAGAAATGGAAGAGCAGGGGGATGCCCACAAAGGAGGATTGGACACACAAGGTTAAAAACATGTTCTTGATGGACAAACTAACAGCGATGATGAACAATGACATGAACTCCTTTCAGGCTAACTGGTACGGAGTACAGCAGATCTGGGGATGGGAGGTCCACTGAGGCTCGAGGAGGGAATGTGGATGGAAATGAGGACCCACGTCCCGGGGGAGAATGGACGACATACAGCCTATCACGCAGTTGGAATTTTCTTGCTTTTTTTCCCGAACTCCGGTCATACAAAGTTTGCAACGCATCTCCCTGCAAAGGGGGTTCTACTGGATCCAAGTTAATGGGGGGGAGGGTTTGTTTTTTTCCTTTTTTCTTCCTTTTTCTTCTCTGGGGGGGCGGGGGGGGCTCTTCCTCTTTGAGGGCTGATGACATGTTGAATCTATGGTAATGCTTTCAGCCTGTTTGTTATATTATGAAAATGTTAATAAAATAAAGTTTAAAAAAAAAAAAAAAAGCAGTTTACATTTATATTTTAAAACTGATGTCACTTTAGTTGTTTTGGGGCCTGTTGCGCCACAGCCAGTAGGCCTGTCCCCTCTAGCTCTGCCCCTGGAGGTCATCTTCAGACTATTTACTGCATGTTTAGTGTGGAAGTCTACAAACGGTTCTCTGTTTTTTTTATGATTTTCAGATAAGAACTTAATTATTTTCAACACTTCTGCTACACTTTGAGCAGTACCAAGTTCTGGCTTTTCCATTGGTGGTTGGGTACCAATGTCTTGTCATCCCCTGGTGGCTGCTTTCAGTTGCCATCGTTGAGGTTTTGTTGGTATGTCCTTTGACACTTTGGCAGACTCCAAGAAGATGAGTCTCTGCAAGGCATGTTCCATCTGTCACCTAAAGACGGTCTACATTGAAGACTATCTCAATGACTGATTTTACTGCCTGTACCCCTACCACAACATCAAAAACGGTTACATCTTTCACTCACTCTCTAAGACGAGGCTCCAGGACTTTCACAGAAGGTTGGATGAAGGTGCTGCAGCCTCTGTCCGAAACCATGCCTCCCTTTGTCAGAGCAGACCTCTGGAGCATATTACCTCTTCTAACAGGTTAAAGTCCCATAAGAAGTCTTCCCATTGAAAGAAGGTGAAGTAGGGACATGTCAACAGGCTCCAGCCACATCAACGGCATTGTCAACGGCACCATTGTTAACAGCCTTTTCTTTTAAGTCGTCTTCGACCACGAAGCACTTGTCCATGAATTCTTCTGGGCCGCTGATGTCCTCTTCATTCACAGCTACCAAAAAGCATCAGTCGATGACTCATCTGCCTCGTCGACGCCACCTCCAGCATCAGCTCTTAAACATGTCAAGTCCTCCACTCTGTGAACAACTTCCTGCGCGGATCCGTCAACATCAACAGCTCTGACGACCACTTCTTCGTCGACAACCCTGTTAATGGTGCAAAGACCTCTTTCAGCTGCTGCCTAGGCTACAACCACCTCGTCTACGACCATGGTGCATGCCCCTTCGTCTGCAAGCTCTACTCTTATAGGGATCTCCTGAACACAGGATTCGACAATGACTTCTTTGTTTCCAGCAGTACCTGCTTGTCCACGGGACCGCTCTTGTTCCCCTTCAAGATGTATGCAGCCAGTCTTTACATTGGCTTCATATGTGCCTCATTTGGTGCTAGGTCTTTCCACAAGTCCTCCAGAAGAGATACTAGAACATGTCATTTATACAGACTTTGAAGGTCCAGAAGGTGTATTCTCGGATGACGAATACAAAGAGGTTCCTCCATCACTTCCGACATATCCTCCTGTCATGCCGCCCCCATGTGCACCTATTGCATCCTCTAGGCCGCATCCGAGCCATGTGGCCTGTCTGTGGGCATACTGTCTGCATTACAGACTCTTGTCTTGGAATTACAATCTAGATTGCTTACTCAGTCTCTAACTCTACGTCCGGGTCTACCAGCAGGCCCATTGCCTGCGCCTCTGCCTCAGACTGACACCCCTTTGCAGTTCCCTATGCTGGCCCCTCATCTTCATACCTCTCTTTCAGATGCTGAGTCCGAAGATGACGCCTCGCAATTTGGTGTTTCTCCTAATACAAACACCACTGATGAATTCAGTGGTCTGTTTACAGGGGATGGCGAACCTGATGACCCATAAGAGATTCTACCCCTGCCGGAATTGTTTCCTTCCACGTACTTATGACCAGTGCAGCAACATTGTTTGATTTACTGCCGGAAGAACAGAAAAAAGGCGGACTCCTTTATCAGCAGAAGGAGCATGCAGAAAGTCTGTGGTCTCCATCTCTTACCTCAATGACATCTGGGATGAAGGACTGTTCACCATAAAGAACCCATTCACAGCTCCTCCGAAGGACGATAGGTTTGACAAAAAATATAAGGCACCTGATACCACCCCCAAGTGTCTGCATACACAGCCCAGCCTGAATTCAGTTTCTGCTGCGGCCCTTAAGCACTCGGCTAACCCATCCTCCACCTGCACGGTTCCACCCGATAAGGAAGCAAACAGCTTGTTTATTTTGGGAGACGCATAACTTCTGCATCTGCAATCACTATCAAGGGGGCCAATTCTATGGCGCTTCTGTCCTGCAATGACAGAGGGCTATGGTACAAGATGGGCCTAATCCTAGATTTCTTGCCTAATGGCAAAAAATAAGCTTTTTGACTGCTTCGTGAAGAGAAGCAACATCGGACAAAGCTATAGCCGTGGGGGTCGATATTGTTGATACTAGTTTGTGCCAGATGGGGAATGGAACCATCTTACGCTGACTGGGATGGCTGAAAGATATTAATTTTCGACCAGAGGTACAATCTAAGGTAATTGATATGCCCTTTGACGTAGAGGACCTCTTTGGGAAGGAAGTGGATGACACAATTCCAAATTATCAAGGTTGATACTGATACGGCTTGCTCGCTTGGTACACTTCAGCAATTTTTTTTTGTTTTATTGTAACAATTAGTTATTTACACAACTTTAATTACAAAAATAAAGACATCTTCTTCATCCTATAATTTCTTCTATGATCATCTATGTACATTCATCATTAAATTCAATGTAGGAACTTTTCCAAATTAAGGTCCCCTTTTTTTTTAACAAGAAACTTCTAGAATATTTTCAAGAATGTTTACCAAGGCACAAGTTAGTCTAACATTATTTCCAGCTATTAGAGAGTGCCACAAATGTTCAGTTTATTGAGAGGTCGATGTTACATGTTGAAAAAAGAAAGATCGCTGGGTGGCCACGTATCCACATTCAGAAACTATATGTTTAAGAGATTCTGATTAATTTTTACAGAACCTACATCTATTGTCTGTTTGTTTGTGATGTCTCAAGTACACCATCTCCTTGGTTTTATGTAGGTTGAGCCGAAGCCTTAAAAATTTGTTGCGGTAAAGTCTCCTCTCTGTTCAGACCGGCCTCTGCCCCATATGTCAGAGCTGGGATAACTTTGACGATAAAACGTCATAATTGGAATCAGAGTGTATTTGCCATATTCATTATGCAGGCGTTTACCTTGCAGAGTAAATGATGTTGTGCAATGCTTCAGATCTGTAATCTAGGCCTGTTCTCGGATTGAGTTATTTATTTGAATCCCCAGATAACGTATAGTTTGGACAGAATCAATCTTTTCTCCTGCTGCTAACCATCTGAAGCTCTTAACTGATCATTTTTGAGCTGTGCCAAATGACATTATCTTTGATTTCCCGCCGTTGATTTCAAGGTCATTTTGTAACGCTCACCTGATTCCCGCAGAGGCGCCGGTCTTGACTGGGTGAATGCCGTATCTTCAAAGGTGATGTGTAACACACGGTTGGCTCTTTGGGCTGGACCTCTGTGCACTGTATGTCTGACTCGAAGAGTAAGATGTCTGCAGATAGAAAATATGGGATTAATGAACTGGGGTTATTGGGTGCCTCTCTCCTCTTCCCTTTCTCTTCTCCTGTAGAACCCCAAAGGTTAACACCCTCACCTTAGGTAAGTGAACGCCGAGCTCTCCATCTGCCTCGGGGCAGGGTGCCGTAACCAGTTTCTTCACTGGATAAGGGTGCAGGCCTCTTGACCTCAGAGGACTGCTGTCCGTCGTTAACTGCACGAACGGTAAGTTCTGGGCACTTCAAATGTCTTAAAAGTCTTTTGTAATGATATCTCTTGTTTTGCAGGGTTCCGGCGATGGCGTATGGTGGGCTGATGAGAGTTGAGGATCGAACCCGCGTGAGGAAGCGCTTGTAGCCTGCTTCACGATGCGCACTAACTGTCCCTTTTATCTTGCAGGTACAAGTTCGGAGCTTTAGAGAAGCTGAAGGGTGCTGGAATACCCACTGGATTCGGCGTGGGAAGGAGTAATGGCACGTGAGTAATAAAGTTGCCCAATGTCTTTAAACGCACCTTCTTCTGTCTTTCAGATGCGGGATGCAGCGCCGAAGGCCTCCGGAGCGTGCGAAGAGCTGGTAAGCTTTTGTCTTTCAGATGCCGGAATGCAGTGCGAAGACCTCCGGAGCATGCGAAGAGTAGGTAAGCCTTTGTCTTTCAGATGCCGGAATGCAGCGCGAGGCGTTGGTGACAGCCGATGGACCAGGTAAGAGATGCGCTGCCACTGAAGACCGTAGTGCTAACCTGTTCTTTCTTTGTCTTTACAGGTGCTGCTGAAGACTGGATTCCAGGATGGTAAGCCTTTGTTCCATTAGGCCCAGGATCAGAAGCAGAAGACACGATGAGCGTTCTGCTGCAGAGAATGCAGAATAACGCAAAGCAAGATTCATCCATCGGGTGTGGTTTAAATAGCCTCCTGTAGTGCTTAGGTGTCTCCTTCCACAGCCACGCCTAGGTAAGAAAAGAGTTCCTGCTTTCCAGAAGAGTTCCAGTGTTCTGAACCTAGGGAGTGGCTCCTGCCCCACCCAACAGGAAAAGTAGTCCCAAACAGAAGAGGATCAGGGGTTCAACTGGCAGGTAAGTAAGCAGCATGGTCTGCTGCAGGTAAGTCCACCCAAGCATTATGAGCCCGGCGCTTCCAGCGCTGGGACTGGGCATCTTTATGAGCCTGGTGCCACTGGCGCCAGGACAGGGTCCAAAAGGTCCCAATTGGGACTGGCTGGCACTCGGAACCGGGGTTATGGGTCTGCTTCCAAGGGAGTCGGGCAAGTCCTGATCTTTTGGAAGCAGAGATCATGACACATTTGCTTGTAAATAAAGGACCAACGCCTGTAGGTGCCGTTGTAGGCCGATTTCCGTTTGGTTGAATAGGACAATGTCATCAGCGTATATTGCATAACTATTTGGTTGTTTATTCAATGTTGGTGGAAACCAGCGAATGTTTACAAACGCCTCAGGTAAATCGGCAATATATAGCTTGAACAGTAACGCTGCTAGCGGGCATCCTTGCTTCACCCCTTGAGAAGTTGGAATCTCACTCGTCAAGGTGCCTCTATTATCGATGAAAACTTTTATTGAAGTTCCAGTATGCAGAGCTATAAGTGGATGGAGAATATTCAGGGGACATGACCATGCTGTTAGTTTGTTCCATAGAGTTGTACGATTGATTCGGTCAAACGCTTGGCGCATATCTATGAAAGCTACAAAGATTTTTCCCTTGTTTTTCTTTGTTTCCAGCTTTAATGTATTCACTATAAGGAGATTAACTTCTGTTCCAACATCTTTAGTAAAGCCTGTTTGCCGATTATCGAGTAGATTGTTAGAAGATGCCCATTTGGTAAGTTTCTGTTGTAAGCATGTGGCAAAGATTTTGCCTATAATATCCAAGAGGGCAATACGGCGATAGTTGGCAGGATTGTCCCTTTTGCCCTTCTTGAAAATTGGCACAATCACCGCCGCCCTCCATGAACTCGGGATTGGCTTGGCTACTGCAATTACTTTGAATAGGTCTACGATGAAATCGGCCCAAGGCTCCTTTTTCTCTTTTAATAAGGTGTTTGTTAGCCTATCATGGCCTGCAGCACGAGAGTTCTTTAGCTGTTTTATGAGAGCGATGATATTGGCTCTGGATTCACATACATCCCAAGGGACGGTTGACATCGTAGGCTCTACGATGCCCTGTTCTGAAGTGTCTTCAAAAACTTTCCTGAAATGTTGTTCCCAGGTTGACATGGAGATGCCATTTGCCAGACTTGAATCTTGGGTATGATTTATTGTTTAAAATCTTCCAAATGTCTCTTGTTTTACGCTGGATGATAAAACCAAGCATTGTTTCCGCCCGTTCTTGATCTCTTATTATTTTGAAGGATTTTAACCAATTTCGATACTTCATTTTGCAATTCTTAATTTCCTCTCTTTTCTCAAAAGTACTGCTGTATTTCCTTTTAATTAGTCTGATGTTTGTATGCAATTGTTTCTTTCGCTGGTTTACCTGGGCACTATACACATATTTTTTCTGTTGTTGCTCAAACTTGTTTGTTGTTTTTCTTTTGGTTCCAAATTGAATTAGCAAAGGTGCATAATTTACTTTTTCAGAAATGTTTGTTGTGTCGTCTTTGAGACCGACACACAACTGACAGATGTGATAATCGTTGATACGCAGGCGGTTCATACCCTCATTCACCTCCAGAGGACAGCTATACTGAGTCGATATGGGACACCGATCTATTATACAGATCAATTCCAGTATGCTGTGATCGCTTGCAGATGTTTTAATTATGGACATTCTTTCTACTTTCGGCCAGAATGAGGAAGCGATCCAAATGTAGTCTGTTTCTTGACTTTTGTCTCTTTGCCAGGTGGATCTTAGGGGGGAAATCCCCATGGATGGAGCCATTGACCATCTCGCAATTTCTTGATTTCATGGCTTCCAACCATTTGTCGCCTCTAGTCGGTACCACAGTAGATTGTGTCCTGTTTCTAGGTGAAACTTCAATCCATGAGAAGTTGAAGTCTCCACATATTAGAATTGTAGTATCAAAACAGGATGTTAAGCATGGATCAATTATTGCCATCAATGTTTTAATGAAACTTGCTGATGAAATCATCGCCGGGTTCCAATATAAATTGATGATCAGTAAATGTGGATTGAGTTTGTTTTCCTTCGGTCTTAACTGCAGTAGAGTGCCAGGTACAAAAAGATTCGGCATAAATGTTCAAACTAGCTCCCAACCATAAGCATTGTTTACCATTGTAATCAGACCAGAGAAAGGTCTCCCACGCTGATTCTTCCCTGCTTTATTTAGAACAATGGTATAAACATCTTTTGACGGAGTCTCTCGGAGCCACGTCTCTTGAAGACAAATAATACATTTATTTATTAGGGAAGCCGGAAAATCATTGAATAGATGGTAAAAACCTCTGGTATTCCAGGAAAGGATCCCACAACTCTCGTCGCCTGTTTTTGCTGATGGTTATGCTTGTTGGATTTTCTGTGACACAGCTCTTCTTGTGATTTCAACAGAGTCTTTGTGAGTGGATTTTGTTCCAGGTCCACACACACTCGTAGAGAAGTGACTCCCCAATTCTTCACGTCGATGGTCGTTTCTTGATTTTGCCTCATTAGTTTGAACTGAGTGATTTGGACTTCTCTCTGATTGTACTTCAAAGCCGAAGGATAATAAGTCATCCCTTGCAGCTAGCAATGTTTTTTCCACTGCAGATCTTATATGTAAAAAGACCTTATCAGCAGATTTTTCCGAAAAATATCTAACAATTAATATATCTTCTGTAGTTAGGGTGCATGATGAAGGGATGTTGTGGAGTAGTTTCATTACGTTCCTTCTATTTAGATTTACATTGCTATCGTCAGGAAACACGTTTTCTATCCCGATTGTCCAAGCTCGTTGTTTTGAGTCAGTTTGATGTGTGGCAATTGCCTTGGTTTTTACTGATTTTTGGTTATTCCGCTGTGCAGCAGTCATTCTTGGATTGAGATTTTGAGGCGATTTGAATCCACTCTTTGTAATTGGGTTCTCCCTAGCCTTAGAGTGATTGTATGACAAAGACTTAAATGAAGGGGCTGAGGGTAACATGGTAACTTTTCTTAGATCTTGTGCCGACTCGCTTGTTTGTTCTCTAGATTTAAGCTCTTTCTTGCCATTTGGCCTGGCTTTGCTTCCTGACTCACCAAGCAGAATAGATGAAACAGTGGAATCAATTGAATATGTTGAGAGATCACATAAATCCACTGAATCCTCCTCGCATTTTGTTTGTTGGGAGTCTGAGTCTATTCTAGCCTGCTTGTTTGGATTTTGCTTCTGACTGGCATCGGGCTTAGGATCATTAGGCTCACTCTGGGGCTCTTTTGAGTGTGCAGAGACTAGGTTGTCTGATGCTAAACCATGTGTAGTGCGTTCAAAGAAAGCAAGCTTTTGAGGAATCGTTATGTTTCTGACAAATTGTTTGACATTGGTAGAGCGTTTTTTGACTGAGCTATTCGCTGTCTTTTTTAAATCAGATCTATGTTTTTTTGCAGACTGCTTTGATGTCTTTGTGTTGCCAACAGAAAAGATCTTAGCCAAGCCTTTAAAAATGTCAAGAGTTATTGGTCCCCCTGACAGATGTTGAGGCTTGAGCTGGTGCCAAACCAAGACCCGTAGGCACAAGTATTGGTTCAAAGACCACTTTATTGGCTTGGATGGACGCTGATGCCACTTGGGCACTGTCAGATGCCTGGGGTAGTTCCATTGGTACTGTTGTGGGATTTGTGCTATTTGCAAGACCCCCATCATTGCTTTTATGTGGACAGGTCCACGAGGCTGTCGGGGCTCTCGTGGCATCTCTTGGCTGTTCTGTGGTTCCTTGAGGTCTTAAACTATCGCTGGAAAGTTCAGGCTGTAAAGACTTTGGGGGTAGTTGCATCGGATCTAGCACGGGTTCAGCAATTTTCAGGGGAAGTGAGTTTTACTTCTGGCACCTATTCCACTTGACTCCCCAGGATTCTGTGCTATGTTCACCTGGGTATTATGCCTTACCCATTTCATGCATTCTAGCGTCACAGCCATTAGGGTAGAATTATCCACGTGGGTGCTTGTCAGAAGATCGCCAAGGCGATATTGCCATTGTGAAGTTGTCTCTGCCTCTCTTTCTAATCTTTGCATCAGAACACTATTCAGATGTTCCATTGTGTCCACTTTTGATCTTTTATGGACTCATTTAGACTTTTGTAAAGTTTTAAAAAAGGAATCGGGGCAAGAGAGGTGGCAGCTAAGACATTGTTGTGGATTTGAATGCCTGCTGCAACTGACAGATTCGATTTATTTATCTGTTCTTGTATAGAAGTTGTAGATGGAGATGGTGGTATTGTTTCATATGTTTGTTTTTCCACAGGCTCTAGCCTCATATCTCGTTGCAACCGAGACTCGTCTTCCACAGCTTCTTTGTTCAATTTTTTAGTACTCAGTTTCAGATACATATGCAGCGTTGTCACCACCAGAAGTGATGCAATTGTTTGCTGGACTGTGATGAATAGAATTCAGCATGGGAGATCCAAATTTAGACTGACGGGATGTATCATTTGTGAGGCATTCACTCGAGGTAGTATTTGAATGTTTGTTATTTGAAGTCTCTCCAAAGCTTTGTATAAGCTTTTCTTTAATAGAATTATAATCAGCAGTTAACCTCTCTGTTAAACGCGTCTCACGTCCTGCAAGATCAAGGACTCTTGGAGAGGAACCGAAAGGCGTTTGCAATGTTTTTCCTGTTTTTATTGATTTGAGCTGTGGCGCTGCAAAGGTTGCAGATTGATGCGGCGTTCCCGCCCCATATGCTCGTCCGCAGCTGTTCATATTTATATTTGAGCGAGGGCATGCAAAATTAGGCTTGGCAAGAGCCTCTCTTTGGACCCCAATACCAGTATTAATTGTCACAGGGGAGCATTGTAATTGTGCCGTCAAATTTTGCTGTGCACTTAGTTGGTGAACTGGTGTTAAAGCCTTAATAGACATCGAACCTTCATTTGTTTGTTGCCTACTTTGTGGCTCACGAGACGGCAAATTGATGGCCGCCTGTACACTCAGTTAATTTATTGGTGGTACAAATATAAAGTTTGCCTCATTCGAATTATTCGCAGGAACTTGAATTTGCAGAAGCTCTGAGTCTGTTACATCGAATGGAGATTGGAACGAGGAGGTATTTACCACAATCGCATTAGCCTCCAGAGTAATTTCCAGGGCCCTTGTCAGTGGGGTAGTTGTAAGGGGTAAGGACCAGACTTGTATAGGTTCACATTTTATGCAGTTTACAGGTGATGATATTTTGGCTGAGGCATCAGAGCGTTCATAGGCGTGAGCATGTTTGCTATATGCAGCGCAATTTAGTGTCATTTCTGGTGGTATCGTCAAACACGACGAGCACATAAATGAAAGGGTTAGTCGTCGGCAAGCGCCTGGAATGGAGTTTAGACCACAGAGGGCCAGGAGTTGATGATCAATAATGAAAGATTTTGTCAAGGTAAGCAGAGAAAGCGCATTATGTACTGGCGTTACTGGAAACACGAGTTCAGATCGTGGTGTTTGAGGCTAGAGTGGCATGTTTTGTAAACCAGTTCTTACCTTGTCTTCTTCACACGCTACAGCTGTGTTTGGGTCAAGGATGATCAGCGGCATGTGAGAGGGAGAATCCAGCCGTTCAGACTCGAGCCTGATTTTCTGCTTTAGCCGCGTTTGCGGACTCATCATGAGAATTGATTGCAGTTTTCCACTTAACAACGGTAAGCCGATGGGCCATGAGCCAAACATGGACTATGGCTCTCCTCGGGGCTGTCCATGCACGCGTTCACCTTTGAGGTGTAGTCACCCAGATGGAAGAGGCTCAGTTGAAGCAGCAGCGGGACAAAGAGAAACAATCAGTAGCACGTCGCTGCAGCTCCTCTTTCTCACAAGAACTGGGATAAACTGGTACTCTCCTCCGGACTCTGTTTTCTTTGTTCCCAAGGACAATCCCTGTTCAATCGTACGTACAAAGGGTAGCCTGCTTCAGATTGCAACTGAGCAGTGTGACACCTGTGGCCTGCGGCAAGCAGCAAACAGCAGGCCGGGCTTCGCCAGTGACTTCAATCCTTTCGCTCTGGAAAGGCACATTTTTCCTGGACACCATGTGAATGCAGACCTTCCCATCAGTCTGTCATACCGTTCCAATACTTACACCACATCTGACATCTACAAGGGAAAGTCGCTGGCCTACCCTGGCAACCAGCCCTGACGCAGTTCCTCTCACAGCAGAGGTCAATCCTCCAAGCAAACCTGACCAGGCTTCAAGTCTGTCGCTCCACTTTCACACCCCAGTGGGAGGGCGCCTCTCCACTTTCGTCAGCCATCACCACGGTGAAATGGGTAGTCTCCTTGATTTGGCACAGACACACGATGCTCATTCAACATCCACCCACCAATCATCCCTCCACAAAGGTGGAGAAGCACCTTTCATTGCTACAACGCAAGGTCCAATCACTCCTTTCCAAGTGAACTGTCAAGCATGTGCTTGTCAACCAGCAGGGCTTCGGTGTTTACTCAAGATACTTTGTCGTAAGAAAGAAATCCGGTGGCTGGAGACCCATATAAGACCTCCGACTGCTCAACAAGTTAATTCGGTCTCAACCTTCTGAATGGTCATGCTACAGCATATTCTGAGCCAGCTACAGGAAGGGAATTTTCTGTCCTCACTGGACTTAGAAGATGTGTATTTTCATGTTCCAATTCATCAATGCCAGAGACGGTTCCTGAGGCTTTCCATGCGAGGACGGCATTACCAATTCAATGCCTTGCCCTTTGGCCTAAATTTCGCAGCAAGGATGTTTCTAAAATCCTTCGCAGTGGCTCACCTTTGTCGTTCGGGGATCCCATCTAAACACACTATCCTGCTTTGCTACCTCATCATAAGACAGCGTGAAATCCATCTTTGCGGAAGCCTACCTGCTTTCATTGAAAACGGCTGCGTCAGTCTGCAACCTGAAGTCCCTATTGGGGATGATGTCTTCCTGCATTCCCCTGATCCTGCACTGCAGGCTACGGATGAGTCCTCTTAATAAAATGTCTTGATGCCTGCTACAAGCAAATTTCTGGCGATGGGCAAGATTCTTCTCACATGACACATTGCGTTGGTGAGCACTATGCTCCACTATCACCCAAATTCCCCCTTTCGGATGCCGGTCATTAGGTGACAGTCATGACAGATACGTTCCTGGAAGGCTGGGAAACCCACACACCATGCCAGAGGCATCTGGTCACAGTAAGAGAAAATGTTACACATCAACGTCCTGGAGTTGCAAGCAGTGTTTTGGGCACTGAAGTCCTATTGCGGACAGCCATAGGGCCGGGTGGTTTGGGTGTTCACCGACATCATGACCACCATGTTTAACATCTATAAGTAAGAAAACACCTGTTCTCCCAAACTGTCTTCACAAGCCGAGGCCCTGTGGAAATGGGCCCTAGCCCACAAGATGTTTCTCATTCCGTTCCCTCAGCCAGATATACAATATGGTGGCGGGCTCCCTCAGCAGGAAACCGCATTCTTTCTATGAGTAGGAGCTTCTACAGAGCCAGGTTCACTGCATCTTCCACTTGTGGGGTGTTCTGGACATAGGCCTCTTTGCCATCGAGGCCAACAGGAAATGCAGGGCATTTGCCAGCAGCTTCCCTTGTGTGGGAATGCTGGAGGACCCGTTCACATTCCTGTGGGATGGCAAATTTCTCTAGGTATCTCCCCCTCCCGAACCCACCATTTCCTCTTATCTCACAAGCCCTTAACATTTTCAGACAACATCAGTGCAGATTGATCTTGGTGGCCCTGGCCTGGCTAAGACAATTGTGGGCATGACACTGGTTGGCACGTCCAGTCAAGTTACCTCCACTCTTCAACCTTCTGTGCAGAGACAATGGGGCAGTGCTGCACCACGACCCAGCCTCCCTCAATCTGATGGCCTGGCTCCTGCGTTTCTAGTACTTGGACAAATTCCTATGCCTTTTTTACTGTTGGAATATTCTCACCAAGGCCCAAGCATCCTCATTGGTTTCCTGTTACAAAGGCAAATGGAAATGCTTACTGTTTGGTATGCTGTCCAGAGAATGGATCCTGTGACGAATCTGGAGACTTTCGTCTGTTCTTCCCTGGGGGGAGCCACCCCCTTTGAGGCTAGGCTGGTTGAGCCCGCTAAGCAAAATCCTCCCTAGGGATTTGGGAAAGCAGGACCTCACTGGTAGTGACTCCCCACCAGGAACTCCCATTTCCATGGGGAACTCCCAGCCCTGATGTAACCTCTTTCTGGCTCAAGGTAATCCTGAACTCTCCATAAAATGGACAGCTGATGGTGAACAATACACCCCTTTGAAGTCGCGGAACGACAATAAAAGGCCAACCACCATTGAATGGAGGGGGAGTGAAACCACATGTGGAGGCGAGCCTCCGACGTGGGGAGGAGCCACCCTGCACAGCAGAGCTGGCTGTGGCGCAGAACGAGGCGGATGACTAAGTGAGCTGCTGCTGAGCCAGCAGACATGCAGGACCTGAAAAGCAAAGGCTGCCCAAAACAAAGCTTACCTGGAGATGCAACCACACCGAGGACATGGTGGGCCTGGTGCCCTCGAACTGATGCTGAAACCCGGAACTGAGGAAGGATTGAATCCTCCTCTCTCAACATGAGAGCAAAAGAGCGAGAGAACGCAGAGACGAGCAGAGCCAGAGTCTCTCACATACCCAATCTGGGAAAGTGGCAAGCTGTGGAGAACGTCCCTGCTGCCAGAGAGACGCATACTGCCTGGAGAACACCCAGCAACACTGAAGGTACCTGGGGTTGCCAGGTTGGAGGGAGGCGTAGAGAGGAAAGAGCGAGTGGGGAAGAAGGAAGGATTGCCGTAACCCCATACCAGGGTCAAAGAGGCCCAGAAAGAGAGAGAGAGAGAGGGGGAACGAACGAGAGAAGAAGGGTTACGGGAGACGAGAAACCAGAGTATTATAAACCTTCATAAGGGTCACAAGAACCCACAACAGCAAGCAGAGGCACAAGGAAAGACGGACTGTAAATACCAGAGAGTGCTATATGAGACATTGGGGCAGAGGAACCGAACCAAGCCAAAGGGTCCTAATAAGCAAATCAAAGAGCAGATTCAAGGGGAGCATGGAGGCACCCAACACCAGAGCAAAATGAGGAGCAACCCACCCAAGCAGTGGAGAAAGATCAGGGAAATAGCCCTCTACCTACAGACGTTTTGACAGTTTGTTTTTTTGCAGGAACTTAAGACTTTTTATTGTTTAACTTTGGAAACTTAAATAACTTTGATAGTCTGCCAAGAACTGTTAAAGAAGAGAACTGTTAATTACGGATAACCAGATCCAGAGACTCCCAACCTGCATTCCTGGCCAACCCCCTATTAGCAGTGTTTAACAATTTGGAACAGCAGATGTTAACTTGAACTTTCTTGTAACATACGTTGGGTCCTTAATTTCACTGGACTGTGGCACTGGGTAGGTTGTAGGTCCCTGTTAACACACTAGAGGAATTGGTGCGTGCCTTAACGGATGCATTCTCCACTAAACGGAAGGTGACTGTGGGGGATGATAGTGGCGTATATGCAGTAGGAGGAAGTATATGACATCTGAGGCTTCACAAAGACAAATAGTTTAACAGCTGGTGCCATGTAAAGGCTTTTGGTTTTGAGCCTAGTTTATTGCTTTGATTTGGAGGATGGCAGGAGCCCGGATGTCAAGTTGATTCCAAAATGTTTTATAAGGCTCCAACATCGTTGACAGCCATGACTGCTTCGAAAATGGTTTCAACGCCTCCCTGGCGCCCCCTCTGAAGGGTCCATTGGCATGGAGTGTCTAGTCCCCTTCGACTTTGAGGTGCGTCCCCAAGTCGAGGAAATAGTTCATGTCCTCATTCAAAGTGATTTTCAATGAAGATGGGGATCAAATACCATTTGACTTTGAACCTTTAGCTTTTGCTGACCCTGCTGGGGTGGGGTATTTCTAGGACAGGGTACATACAGCAGCTGATCTTCAGAGCGCAAGTGGGCTTGTCACAAGATCCCTGTGCCCATCCTAATGCTGCCTATAGAGCAGTTATGAAAAACGTCTCTGAAGCCCTAGCATGGGGTCGCCCAATGAAGAACGTCACAGATTATGACTTGACTGATATCGTGGATAAGGGGCCGTGGACAGAGCCAAAACCTCCATTTCATGCAACCCTAAGGGAACCCTTATTAGAGCTATGGCGAAAGCCCAGCTCGGTGTCCGCAGTACGGGTGGCCTAATCAAGATATAAAAACAAGCTTCCACACATCCTGATTTCTTGTCAAGGTATCCTAACCCAAGGAGATTGGTTGTTCAGGCAGCCACCTCAAGGCTCAAGTCTGCTGCCTCCCTTGCCTTACCCCTGGATAGAAATGAGAACAAGGTTGATGTTTTATTTAAAAAGATTTTAGCCTTGGGAGCATGGCCTTGAAAGCATGTGCTCGAGCGAAGCCTACCTGCACATTGTGGGCTGCCAATTCAATTAGGAAGCAGCAGAGCATATTTCAGAAGGGTAGAGGAGGGTGGGCTTCCTAAATATTATTGCAGATGGGCAGGATGCGATGTGCCAAGCTCTTCAATCTGGCTATATGCTTCTGATTGTCTTGGTATGGCAGTGGGCACGAGCAGTCTTGCGAAGATTCTCTTGGGTCAGAAAATCTGGTTTCACACCAGATATCCAAATAAGATTGCTAGACATGCCCTATGATGGACTGAATTTTTTCTGACCCAAGTCTGATGATCGCTACTGCCTTAGAGGCTTACAATTATTCTACTCGAAGTCCTTGGGGTGTTGGGAGGGGGGGGGCTGCAGACAACCCAGTATGCACCTCACATTTGAAGACTCAACAACCCTTTTGTTATTGTAAGCCTCTAAGGCAGCAGCAAAGTTCTTCGGAGGCCACAGTTCAACAGCAGACCACCTAGTATACGTCTCTAGGAAGCCTCAACCCTTTCGTTATAATGGCTCCTTGAGCCAAAAAGGCAGAAGGCAAGTTCTGGCAAGACCATAGAGGTTTGCAAAACCTGCAAGGGAAAGAGAGAGTAAAGCTGTACAGGCCTCTTCTGCTATTGTCACATCAGGTACAGCAACAGCAGCAAAACCTCTTTGAGGAGTTCCCACATTCCACTCCAGTGGTGGACACATTTGATGAAACATTCAGCAGAATGGTACAGCACTAATACTGGTATAGGGGTAGGATAGGTAGCCACTTAAAGAAACTGCTTTTCTTCAGGCATCCACCAACCTGTCTGCCTCTACCCCCTCCTCTCAGATCCCAGATCTGCTGCTTCAGCAGGATATTGTTTCCCTGCTGAAGAAGAGAACAATAGGACCGGTGCCTCAACTACTTCTTGGTACTGAAAGACAGTGGACTGCGACCCACTTTGGACATGGGGCGAATAAACAAGTTGAACCTCAGGAAAGATCAATTCAAGATGGAAACACTTTTGCTGATCCTCCAGGTTCTGGAATTCCAGGACTGGTCCGTTGACCTTTGGGACGCTTATTTTCTGTGCTGTTACATCCGAATCAAAAGATGTACCTGAGGTACATGATCGACAATTCCCATGATCGTTTTTGAGTCTTGCCGTTCTGTGATCACCTGTTCCCTGAGGGTCTTCACTAAATTGTTGTTCATAATGGCAGCCAGTCTAAGGAGAGGGGGATTCACATCTTCCCTTTACTGAACGATTGGTTCTCTCAAGAGTAATCCAAGGAACATCTAAACCACACCTGTTACTTCCTTAGCAAGTTGGGCTTCTGTCTCAACTTCAAGAAACCCCATGTGACACCATCACAAACTCTCCAGTTCATCGGAGCGGCCCTGCACTCTTCATTGGGAAAGGCGTTTCCACCCATGAATAGCGCTGTGCACGGCTTGCAGGTGGTCACTAAATTCCAAAACACCCACACAGTGCCAGCTTAGGACTTTCTATGGTTGCTGTTGCCTCCTGGAATCCTTAATTGTTCTGGTGCCAGAGGCCAGGGTGAGGATGAGGTCACTTCAGTGGGCTTTCTGATCTCAGTGGTCCTAGTTCTCGGGCAACATGACTAACCTTCTATAAAACCTGATCAAGTTCTCGCAGGGTCTCCTGTGGTGGACCCAAGGAAAGAGCTTGATGGCAAGAGAACCCTTTGGGCTACCGTGACCAGTTGGTGGGTGGTGCGCACCTGAACAAACTGACGGTGAGCGGGCTGTCGTCTCCTGCAGAAATGAAACTTCACATGAGCCTCATGGAGCCGAGTGCCATCAGACTGGCGATAATGATTTTTTTGCCTTCGATGCAGGGGAAAACTCTCCTGATCATGACAGACATCACGTTGGCTGTGCACTACCTCAGGAAGAGGGGGTTGCAAGGTCACCACCACTGCAGGGAGGAAATGCAGCTCTATTTTGGGAATTGCAGAATGTAATCTGTTTGTAATCTGTTTGTCTGCGGTACCGGGCAAGGAGAATTCAACATTAGATGCCCAAAACAGGCAGAGCTCAGACCCTCACGAATGGGAGCTGTGTAAGGAAGTCCTTGCAGAGATCTTCACCCTCTGGGGGAAGCCCTCAAATAGACCTGTTCCCTTCCAGTTTCATTAGAAAGTGCAAGCTGTTCTGCTTCAGGGAATTTCCTGAGAGAGGAGCACTGCAAGACACGTTTGTAGTGGCGTGGAACTTTCCACTCCTATATGCCTTCCTGTCCATTCCAGTCTTATCCCAGATCATCAGGAGGTTGAGAAGGTTTTGAACAACCGTGATCCTGATCACTCTGAATCGGGCCAGGAGGACGTGGTTTCCAAACCTTCTGAACTTGACACCCTAATCTCCACCACGCATGCCAAAGAGGGTGAACCTACTTTCACAGGAGGTGGGCCTAGTCCTCCATCCGAACGTTGGAACTCTCAATCTTCAGTGAGAGGATGAGCGATAGGGACTGAAATCTCCCCGCAGACCTCATGGAAATGTTGATTTCAGCCAGGAAGCCAGCATCGAAGTCCCTCTATCTCAATCACCGGAAACACATTTAGCAGCTATTGCTGGACCAAGGATTTAGACTCTTTTTCATGCAATACCAGTAATTTCCTTCCTATTAAACCTACTTCAGCAAGGGTTACGGGTGGCTAAAGTCAAAGGATATTTATCTGCGCTTTCCATTTTTAAGTGCATGCCTGATCCAAGGCTCTTACTTCTTTCTTTGCCCATTGTACTTCAATTATTAAAAGGGCTAGTAAACACTTACCCCTAACCCCTAACCCCTTTTATGGTGTCGGCATGGGACTTGAATTTTGTCCTAATGTTCATACTGGCAGCCCTGTTCAAACCAGCTCATGCTCCTTTCCTAGAACACAGTCTTCATTGTCGAGATCACCTCCTGCTGCTTTTGTGCAAATCAGCATATAATGTTTTTACAGAGGTAGCGGGCGCCCCTCTCTCGCAAGAACAGACATGATAACCTGTTCAGTGGTTATTAACCACTTGAGAGTTCGCAGCCACTGCTTTTACTCACTGTGCCTTTCACAGATGGGAAATATCCATTTGCATATCAGTCTTTGTCCTGCCCAGGGGCAGTCCAGCACCGAAATACAATGGCAACTCCAATCTGAACGAGAGTACCACCAGCAACCCCATACACGTGTTTCACCCTTGTTGGGGATCATCAGTGAGGTGAAGCTGATGCCTCTCTAAGCACAGTGAGAGGGAGACCACGTCTGGTTGCCCCCAGGAGACCTAGGGTTACCAATCCCAGGTTCCTTAAAAAATAGTTTTACAGAGGTAGCGGGCGCCCCTCTCTCGCAAGAACAGACATGATAACCTGTTCAGTGGTTATTAACCACTTGAGAGTTCGCAGCCACTGCTTTTACTCACTGTGCCTTTCACAGATGGGAAATATCCATTTGCATATCAGTCTTTGTCCTGCCCAGGGGCAGTCCAGCACCGAAATACAATGGCAACTCCAATCTGAACGAGAGTACCACCAGCAACCCCATACACGTGTTTCACCCTTGTTGGGGATCATCAGTGAGGTGAAGCTGATGCCTCTCTAAGCACAGTGAGAGGGAGACCACGTCTGGTTGCCCCCAGGAGACCTAGCGTTACCAATCCCAGGTTCCTTAAAAAATAGTTTTACAGAGGTAGCGGGCGCCCCTCTCTCGCAAGAACAGACATGATAACCTGTTCAGTGGTTATTAACCACTTGAGAGTTCGCAGCCACTGCTTTTACTCACTGTGCCTTTCACAGATGGGAAATATCCATTTGCATATCAGTCTTTGTCCTGCCCAGGGGCAGTCCAGCACCGAAATACAATGGCAACTCCAATCTGAACGAGAGTACCACCAGCAACCCCATACACGTGTTTCACCCTTGTTGGGGATCATCAGTGAGGTGAAGCTGATGCCTCTCTAAGCACAGTGAGAGGGAGACCACGTCTGGTTGCCCCCAGGAGACCTAGGGTTACCAATCCCAGGTTCCTTAAAAAATAGTTTTACAGAGGTAGCGGGCGCCCCTCTCTCGCAAGAACAGACATGATAACCTGTTCAGTGGTTATTAACCACTTGAGAGTTCGCAGCCACTGCTTTTACTCACTGTGCCTTTCACAGATGGGAAATATCCATTTGCATATCAGTCTTTGTCCTGCCCAGGGGCAGTCCAGCACCGAAATACAATGGCAACTCCAATCTGAACGAGAGTACCACCAGCAACCCCATACACGTGTTTCACCCTTGTTGGGGATCATCAGTGAGGTGAAGCTGATGCCTCTCTAAGCACAGTGAGAGGGAGACCACGTCTGGTTGCCCCCAGGAGACCTAGGGTTACCAATCCCAGGTTCCTTAAAAAATAGTTTTACAGAGGTAGCGGGCGCCCCTCTCTCGCAAGAACAGACATGATAACCTGTTCAGTGGTTATTAACCACTTGAGAGTTCGCAGCCACTGCTTTTACTCACTGTGCCTTTCACAGATGGGAAATATCCATTTGCATATCAGTCTTTGTCCTGCCCAGGGGCAGTCCAGCACCGAAATACAATGGCAACTCCAATCTGAACGAGAGTACCACCAGCAACCCCATACACGTGTTTCACCCTTGTTGGGGATCATCAGTGAGGTGAAGCTGATGCCTCTCTAAGCACAGTGAGAGGGAGACCACGTCTGGTTGCCCCCAGGGCATAATGTTTTCTCTAAGGACAACATGACGCTAAGAGAGCATCCATCCTACGTACATAAGGTGAGGTCCGACTTCAATTTGTCCCCAAAAAATCTATTTTCCAGGCTTCCACCCTCCCCCATCGAGGGAAGAGGAGTGGTTGCATAGGCTGTAACACAAAATGTCTTCTTTTTTGGTTTGGGCTATTAGGTGGTGTGAAAGCGCTGCCTGTAAGGCGAAAATATTGTCATTAAAATAAGAGCTTTAACATAAGAGCTTCATGTATGGGCTTTCAATGAGGGTCTGTAATGCTTTTCCAATGGAGATGACATTTGAGGAGGGATTCACAGTTGGTAGGTTATTGAA
Source organism: Ambystoma mexicanum (assembly GCF_040938575.1). Lineage (NCBI taxonomy): Eukaryota > Metazoa > Chordata > Amphibia > Caudata > Ambystomatidae > Ambystoma > Ambystoma mexicanum. The sequence continues at coordinate 1,026,829,122 of NC_090923.1, read as the reverse complement.
TCCCTCCCATTCCCTGCCCTTAGACATGCTTATCTCTATGGCTAATTCCCACCCATTCCTGCCCATCTCAGAACTCTTTGAGCTCTTCCATGGAGGCAGCTATCTTGGATGACTGTCTTTAAGGAAACTCTCTGGAAACGATCCTTAACTAGCGGCCATCTTGGAATAGGATAGATACCATGCATCTTCCAAATAAAATGATAAATTGACTCATGTGAGTATAATCTTTTTTTAAATAGCTAAAGTAATTTACAATACTTTCGACAGCAGTAATTAGTTCTGTCCTTTGTGTGTTTCATTTCCTTTTAAAAAAAAATATAGCTAGGGCTGTTGCCTGTCTTTTTCACTCAGTTTTAATATTGATCAATGTCTTGCAACACAAAATCGGCAATGTTGTGATACATGTCATGTAGTGCTCGAACCCTTACTGGCTCAATGATTGCCTCTGTTAACTGTGAAGTCTCATGCAGATACTTGCCCCGCATGGTCCCGCAATATGACTGGTTGTGCTCGGCTTCACAGATAAATTGTCTGGCTCACACCACCTCCACTTTTGTCCTTCGATGCATTCCCTTTCCGTTGTTTTCCTTCCCTGCCACTTTTAAGCCAACTGTAAAGTGTTCAGATAAGAAACTTGCAGTAAGACATGAAACCCTACAGTGCTCACATCGGAGAGGATCTCAGGGCCTTTAGCCCTGAGATCCTCTCCGATGTGAGCACTGTCCTCTGTGTGTTTATGGGATTGTGCTTGCATTCAGGATTTCTAGCTCCCCGTTGCCGGCATGCGCCATGTTGCCGACAGCAGGGAGCTAGAAATCCTGAATGGAAGCACAATCCCATAAACACAGAGAACAATGCTCACGTGAGCAATGTCTTCTGTGTTCACAGGATTTTGTACACAACTCACATTGTAAACTGAAATGACAAATATATAAATACTTATGTGAAACAAAACTAGTATGACAGTAACTGTTTTCCCTATTTGGAACTGAAGAATACATGTATGTGAATGCAAAAGGATGCCATCCTAAAAGCCTAAAAAAATCTTCTGTTTGTTATGCAGCTTTTCAGTCAAGCCATAAAGACACACAAAAACAAAACTGCCTGGCAATGCTATATGTTAGTAAACATTTTGGGCCTGATTTGGAAAAGAAATGTCAATGGGAAAATCAATGTTAATGCTTACAGAATAAATTATCTACTTGTAGAAGGGCCTTCTTACCGCTTGGAAACTGTTATTTAAACATTCCACCTGCTTGAGAAATGGTAAGCAAGCATTTTTGTTGGTTTAGGGAAATTTTGACCGTGCTCGGTGGCTCACCTTTGTCAGCACTGCAGATCTTCACTGGTTCTCAAGACGCGACACAGGATCCCAGAATAATTAGACTCAGTAGATGGTTTACTCTCTGGAACTGAATTGATGAAGTTTCATCAGTATGATGTGTCTGTGAAATCTAAGCACAAGAATACACAGATTAATATCGCTCTATTCTGTATGTAGACTACTTCTATTTATATGATTATAAACTATGATCTTGTACCTGCTGCGTATGCATGATTGCTGATAGGCATTAATAGTTTTAAGATACTCTTATTTTCTTCAAATAAATATCTATAAAGTGTAATTCAATATTCTTATATTCTTGAAAACTTTGGTTTTCCCTTGGCTTAAATGTTGCTGTAAATCAGAATTGACTTGCTTGAAGATTTAAGTTCTAATAACCTTCTGATGAAGATTTTATTTAGTCAATGGTAGTCTTTTCACTTTTCTTTTCTTTGCAGATAAAACAAAATATGGAAGAATATTTGTTCAAATAAAAGTTCATAAGTCATTAAAATATAAAAGCTCTTCTGATAGAATTACTTTCAGCTTTCTTACTTATTTGTACTCCTTTGAAGGAAAAAATGTATCTGCATATATATTTAGTTCAATTCTGTAGACTTCCGATGCTCCGAAGGAATTTGATGACTTGACGCACTGCAAACAAAATAACAGCTGATCTGAAGAACACAACGTTACGCGCAATCCGAACGGAGTTGAAACTGAGACACAAAGCAAAAATAGAACCGCACACTCAGAAAGTAACTGGCTACACGTTATGCTCAGCCGCTCCACACTAGGAAACGAATACACAGAAAATGCCGGAACTCCGACACAACGCCACTAGAAAACGCTAGTGCGCCAAACCAGGAAGTGTAGAACACTAAAATCGGGACGTACGCAACTTACGCAAGCGGGTCCTTTACTCGAACTGAACTCAAGCGTTAAAACAAATATGAAAGAGACACGCGTGCAATCTAATAAATACTACACAATAGAAGTTAGAATAACACGCGTATGGTATCCAAAAGTTAATTAAACTAATACAATACTAAATATTGCACTCTAAATAATCCTATCTTAAATACACAATACAAAACAACCACTTTACTATAATTTTCGGCAGCCGCGAGGGAAAAAATAAACGTACATTTGTTTTCTTTCATAAGTTACACGCGCAGTAGAGTACAAGTAATAGTTAATTTAAAAAAAATGCAGATAAGTACAGTTTCTTAGAAAATAAACTTCTCCTTGAGTTAAGCCAAAGCTATGAACATTTTGTTAGGCAGAAACCTGTGCAGTTCCCTTAGGGAACACTGCAAAAGATTTAGGACTACAGGTGTTAGCAGTAAACCCACTTGGTAGCAGTCTGTACCACCCAGATTTACCTGGTAGCTGTGGCTGAGCAGTCAGACTTCCCTTAAGAAGAGTTGGGCAGTATGCAAAGTATAGACAATAGGCACTCAGACACAATAATGCAAGCAAACACTGACCAGAGCTTTGGTATCAAAGTATATAATTATTTATTTAAAAACACTGTTTGAAACATTCCAGCTCTCTTATTGTAAAACACTCTAAACACAGTTAGTATTATAATATATACACCCCTTATTCCTTATCAGATGAGTCTTCGTAAAACACCACTTATTTTCATACAGAGGTGAGCGCTTAACTAGATGGCACTCTAATAAGTTTGTGAAAAGGGGGGGGGGGAGACAGAATATGGAAAGGTACACCACTCTAAGATTTAGGAACACTGTTTGCAAGGCAGAAGAGCAAAAGTCACTGGTGGGCCAAAGTCCAAAGGCTGGGCCCACTCTTAGAGAGAGCAGAGCACAAATGCGCCCAAGATCACACAGTTACACTAGGCTTAGAAAGTCTTGCAGAGAGTTCAAAAAGAGTTTAGAGAGGCTCAGAAAAGTTTAGCCATGGTGTCCCAGCTTTGAAAGCCGGGGACTAAATCTACCCCGTACAGTCGGTGGCAAGGGAAGCCAGGAGGGACACGGTACCTTAAGTGGGAAGGATCCTCCAGTGGTGGTAGTTGTTCCTGGCAGTGGGTGCAAGTCGAGTCGTCGTCCAGGGGAAGAGAAGATCTCGACTTGGAGGAAAGATGAAGGTCGTTGCACTGCCAGGGAAGAAACCAGCCATGGAGTTTTCCGGTTACAGGTAGTACCCTTTAATTCACGGTCGTGGTAAAAGGTGGTATCCCGGTTGCTGGGGTGCTTGGCACAGGCAAGGCAGCCACGAGATACGTCGGGAAGGTGAAAAGATGGTGAAACTGGTTGTCCCCACCAGTCAACGGAAGAAGACTCTCCGGCGGGAGATCTCCTCTGTCATTGGGAAAAGTGGTGAGACGGTCCAGCAGGGCTCTACCGGTGGTGTCGTTGTGGCAGATCGGCTCAGCTTCTCCCTCGTCGGATTCTTAGGTCCTGTGGCGACTTCTGAAGTTCTAGTCCCCAAAGCCCTGCTTTTATGCAGAAAACCCCCATTCACTCAGTCTAGCTGTCACTCAAACATGCTAAGTGCTGAGCCGGCCGGCTCACCACTTGGGCCAATCAGGACGGAGTGCGACTTGAGTTGCCTAGGCAACTCAGTCCAGGGTGCCTAAATTCCCCTCCACCCCTCCTAAGTACCCCAGACAGAGTGGCACCACTTTGGAGGGCTTCTGTGGAGAAGCCCACCAAAAAGTGGAACAAAGGGCTCGACTTGGGTTGGAGTCACAGAAGAGAACACAAACGCCATTTTAGAATCAAGTTTTGGCAAAAAATACCAACCGGAGAATTAATATTAATTAAATAAACCGGCGGTATGTTCGAGGCTACCGTAAATAATTAAATAAAGATAGCAGCCTAAAACAATGGGAAATCCCATAGGAAAATATTTGCGGTTGAATATAAAAAGTAGTATCCACTGCCACCAGCCAAAACTCGATCAGGGGGGACGGAGACGTGCCCCCTCGACTAACAGACCCTGGGGCAATTGAATTGCCCCAGCCAGTACGTCCACAATATGATGGTTTGTACTGGTTCTGTTCAGAATTTAAGACTAGTAAAGTCAATGGTGACTTTACATGTCCTGGGAGACAGTAGTCAGTCCCAGGGTATGGAGTCTATACTGGGGGGTCATTAGGACACCCCTGTGTTACTGCACTGAGGGTGCTGTGTAACACACATCACAAAAACACATGAAGCCCTATGGGGTAAAAGACCCCATAGCCCATTAAACACACCTAGATTCAAAGAAACACACTCAAATCATGCCCAAGAGTGAGGGAAGTAATAGTTAATTTAAAAAAAAGTACAGTTTCTTAGAAAATAAACTTCTCCTTGAGTTAAGCCAAATAGTCACTTTAAAAACTTAGCTTGCTTCATCTGTTCTTGAATTACAACAGTGACATCTTCTTAAAGGATTTTGCTGTAGTAATTATTCTCACTAGATATTCTTCTCAAAAAAGATTACTATAATTACTTATACTAAATATCATGAGAACTATTAAAACTCCAACCTTCCTCTATGCAAACACGAATGAAAGGCAGTTTAGAATTCTGGCCAATGTTCCAAACTACCTCACAATTCTTCTCCTCCAATCACTGTTGCTGAACTGAACCTCCATCTTGGCTTGGGGAAATAGGCACCTTCTATATATTTATAATTAAGGAAACTTATATAAATATTGACATGTTTAAATCTGAACCAAAACCCAAACATCACTCGACCAATTCTCTTACATAAATATGTGATGATGAAGGCTAAAAAATAAATGTTTCCTAAACTCTCCTTAATTAAAGTTTTCTAGTGTAATGTCTCTTTGAACATCTGTAAACGTGCCATGGGTTCCTGACAACACCCTAATCCTATTGGCAGGCTTGTGCAGCAGTGGTCTCTTGGTGTAGCGCTTTCCTGGAAGGGACACTCTTAAAGCAGGATCTCAGGGTTGCTTTTGTTCCAGTCAGCAGGCGTTGCTGGCCAATCTGGAGGCTTGCCAGTGTTTTAGGTTCATGCCCAACCCACTTAACACCAGGACAGGAATGCCCCACACTATCTCTGCACCTTTGCTGCTGCTCCAAGGCTGCACCCCAAAAAGTGTACATACATAGATTAAGGACAACCAACATTGGATGTTTTAAAGTGCAGGTAGTCAGTACGGCCAGCTGCGCTTTGGATGTGACCATGACGGATGAAGTGCTAGAGTGGAGGCAGATGAAGTGAGGGACAGAGGCAGGTTAGAGGCAAGAGAAACATGTTAGCTTTTCTAGCTAGGATGATGGCTGGGTTGAGCAAATGCTGCTGACTGAGCACAGAATGAAATCTATAGGTCACATGTTTGAATCCCATTGAGGGGGCATCAGGATTCTATCCATCTGTGATTGGCCAGAATTAGGACAATCTCGTTTTCAGATATTTCTTTTCTTTTTAGTAGCCCAGAGCTGAAATCTGTTTTTCATGCAGGCGCAGCAGCAAATGCTCTTTTGGTTGCTAGCTTATCTTGCAGCCAAGCAGAGCCCAGAACTGATTACTGGTAGTTGCGAGCGCTTCCGTTTGGTGCATTTTGTTGCATCTTTTCGGATTGTGTTGGAGACGACACAAAGCTTGTAGGTGTTTGGTTATTTACCCACCCATTGATTGACCATGTGTATAAAGTATTGGGCATTTCCTTGGCACTCCTATTAGATGCCCACAAAAGCTCAAACTGTTCACATTGCCAATGCTTGTTTATACTGCAAGAAGAAGCCAGTTTAGGACAGATTAGCAACTGTGTGTGGGCTATGCTGGTCCAAGACTGGAAAAATCACTGTCAAAACAAACTGTGTCAACATGGATACTCTTAACAATCTCAGATTGCTTCAGTATAGGAGGCAAAAACGTTCCAGAGGGATTAAGGCAACACTCCACCAGAGGAGTAGCAGCAGCAGCTTCCACGCTCAAATGAGGAATCCCAACTCTGGACATCTGTCAGGCAGCAACATGGTCGTCACTGCATACATTTGCCAAATATTCGTGCCTGTGCCCTTTATCTGGCTACAATGCCCGGTTTGGCAGAGCAGTCTAACAGAATGCTTTAGGATGCAAATTGCAATGGGTGTTGCTTTCTAATCCATCTCCACCCCAACCCTCTTCCCGCCTGAGAAGATGTTACTGCTGTGGGAGTTTATATAAGAAGAGGAATCCGTAGGAGGACACAATCCATTAGAAGAAAACATTACTTACTCTGGTAATGTTTTTTCTAATAGCTGTTCCTAAAACAGATTCCTCATCCCCCTCCGGTCCAACCCCAATAAGAGCTCCTCAAGCCATTGGATCTCTGCTTCATTGTTTTCTGGTCGCCATAATATTAATAATAATGAGTGCAAATAAACATTCCCCAGCAGTACACCTGAAAACGGAACTCTGAAGTTTGCTGCAGTGTAAGAATATATCTAAGATGAGGAATCTGTGGGAGGAGCATCTGTCAGACAGAGCATTACCAAGGGTAAGTAGTTTGTTCTTCTGAGGGGTTCTTTGCACTTGATGTAGGTCTAACTGACACGGCGTCTGAATTTTAATACCTCATCTGGGCTTGATTTTATGCATCAACTTCTAGCAAGTGCAGTGTGTCTTTTAAGAATACAATTGTTAAAGCTCAAGCGACCCTCCGGTTGCCTGTGCTGTTGAGGAAGATGACCCATTTTGACCTTACTGACATCCTTAAGCAGGGTCCTTCAAAGAAGATGCTTCTGTCCTTTTCTGCAATGCTGCCCCGGTCGTGACAATGAGGCCAAAGCATGCTTTGGCTCGTACTGTGGACCGAGGCCTTGCCTAAATGTTGTCTCTACAGATACTGATTTTATTTTCACGGATCTTACTCTGGACTGTTCAGTCGTTCAGCCTATCACTATGGGGTCTACGGTGGATACCTTCTCATCTTTTGGCCCGGACAGCTTGTTGCTGTAGGTCGGAAAGGTTTTGCCTCTGGTATCCTCACTTTGGTAGTTGAGAATGCCAACTGCACCCTGGCCAAGTATACCTAGACATTAATGGAGTGTGTGTTCTCTGAAGCTGCAGTACATTTGTTCTTTCATGAAATGAAGGATGGTTTTGCCTCAATGGTGGTGCCATAAATTCTGCAGTCTGGCATGAATATGACTGACTGTTACTTGTGTAATGAGCACTGACTGTTGTTGGTACACATTCCTGATTTAAGGACATCAGGCATCTCACTGGATGTCCAAGTGAAGTTTCTTGACATGCCATTTAATGGCAACCTATTTTGGGCCCAAGCCAAAGCGTCTCTAGAGAAGTTTAAGGCCGGGCCACTAACGTTCCTAGGTTTGGCTATCCCGCAAACTTCACTACCAAGGGTCATTGCTTGCCGTTCTTTACTGCCTTTGCCCACCATGGCTTGGGAAATTTGCCATTTTGCAAGCAGGGTTAGCAGTGTTTTCTCTGCCATAGTTGAAGCAGGCACCCAGAAAGGCAAGGTTGCCGTGTCTGCAGTCACCTCTGAAATTCCTTGTTGAAAAGCTGCTAGTTCTCACAAGACAAAGGTTCAGGTCTGTCATGATCCTGATTGCTTTGTACTAGGCCCAGAGTTTGTCATGTCCATCTGTTCATTCTGTCATTCTTGCACCTCCTGACAAGTGGGGATGGGGGTTATACTTTCCAGGTAAGAGGGTCAAGTGCCACACCTGAGCCTCAATCCTCATGTTTGGTGGCTGAGATTCAAGAAGTAGGATCCGTCGGACAGCATGCTGGATGTGCTCCATTCTGTCTGGATTCCCACGACAAAGACAATCTATGCCGGCAGGTGGCGTAACGTTTTCAGCTTGGTGCGGCCAGAAAGATATGGACACCTTGATCTGTTCGATCTTTAATCATCTTGATTTTCTTTTTCTTCTTTCCTTTACCGAGCCGGGCTTTAAATTAAGCACTGTAAGGGGGTACCTAGCTACTGTTTCTGATGTTCACCTATGTCCCCATTGAAGGGTTTATACTACTACATTCTGTCCTCCATACTTAAGGGAGTTCCTGCAAAGCAGGGGCGGTACGGGATCCATACCAAGCCCAATTGTGCTTTCTCTTTATTAATGTAGAGAGCACTGAGGCAGGCCACTTACACCTTGCGTGACCACTCCCAGAAACCCGCTTCTCATGCCCCTCCCCCAAACTCCTCCCACCCCCCAGTGCCTTTCTCCACATCGGACTGGTTGCCCGTAGCCCTTTTTATTTTTCCTTTTCATGGTATTCCTGCTGTAAGTTTAATTTGTGTTTGGACTGCTTCTCCCTTTGCTCCTTCCCATTTTGGCATATCTCTCAGGAGTGACTTCTGGGGATTACTAGCTGTGTCCTGGGAAAACAGTCTTTTTCGGTATCTCTTCTACAAAGCAAGCCTGTTTTTGATAAAGAAGAAAGGACCTGCCTGACTCTGCCCCTGTTCTTCCGAAAATTACTTTCCCAAAGGCTTCAGTAAGAAACGGTTGTTGCTTTGGGAAAAAGCTTGGTCAGGTAAAGGGTTGGGAACTTTGGATTCTGGTCTACCAGTGTAACAAGAGAAGTGTCGGCCTCTCCAAATCCTAGAGATCCTCTTAGGTTCTCCATTAACTCCTCAAACTCTTGGGGAACAGGAATTAAGGCTTGCTCTAATCTCCCCTGTGCCACCGCACCTTCAAATTTGACGACATAGGAGTTGATCCATGATTATTTAGGATACTTTAGATTTCCCTTCAATAGTCCAGATCTACCACCCCTGCTGAGACATTGATAATTTATTTTGAAGGGATTGTGTCCTCCGACGTATTGCTTATCTTTGATCATTGGTCTCCAGCTTGCTGGCCTCGGAAATGTTTTTCTCAGTAGAGGGTGCTGCGCATCGATGTCCGTCGAGTTGGTGTCCCTCGACAGCCACCGTATCGGCGCCGACGTCACCATGCCCATAAAAAACCACTTGCAGCGTCCGTTGCTCAGTTCCATTTTTCTGCACTTCGTGGTACCTCGGAATATCGTTGCTCATTTCTTCAGTCAAATATACTTCATTATTCCTCGAGAATACCGACTCGTACTCGATGGCTTCCTCATCCGAACCGACGACTCCACGGTCCGGCTTCAAAAAATGTCGAGACTGTGGAAAGAAAATGTAATTGACGGATCCTCACAGGATCTGTTTGTGGTGCCTGGGAGTCGAGCACCGTTGTTCGGAGTGCGAGGACTGCATGTCCATGACGGCAAAAGCCTTGAAGGAGTGTAAGGGGAAGTTTGAGAGAGGTAAGGCAGTTAAAACTTCTTAGAAAGGTTCCTCGGCGGAGTCGAGACATTCGTCTCCTCGCCATCACAAAAGACATTCTCGTTCTAGGTCTCGAAGCAGTTCCCATCACTCTTCGAGATCTAAGCATTCAAAAAAGAGACGTCGAAGATCCCCTTCCTCCTCGTCTTCCGTTTCCCTGAAAAGGGTCTCCTGCCCCACAAAACATAGCTCTCAGGCTGAGTGGGAGGAATTCAGGAAAAAGATGCTTAGTGTCTTCGAGAAAGCGGCCTCGACCCCCTCGAAGACTGCTGAGGGTGATACCCTGGGTGAAAGACCCAAAAAATCAAAACGCAGCGAGTCGCAGCACCCGGCGAAAGAAGCTACTCGAGAGCATCACGAACCCTTGAGCAAAGGCAAGGTCGCATCTTCGACGCCATCGTCGAAAGTTCCTTCGACGCATAGATCTGCTTCTTCAACGCCATTATCGAAGGTTTCTTCGACGCACAGGTCAGTCGATTCGACGCCGACGCCGAGAAAGGACAAACCCACGGCCACCTCACAGCCAGTGGCCATACCCAGAGCCTCGATCACAAGAATGTCGCCGACAACCTCGAGTAGAATTCCGATACTCTCGAGTTCCTCGATGCCACTGCCAACTTTCTCGACGCCTTTTTCGATGGCTTCGAAGCCTTTAATGTCCGCGTTGACGACGTTGACGTTTTCTCAGCCAATTCTGAAGAATTTGGCCCCTTCTGCTCTGGAAATGGGATTTATAGCATTTCCAAGATCTGATCATTCCAGAGCCTTATCTATTTATGAAGAAGGGGAGAATTCGGATCAGGAAAGACCTTTTGAGTTGCAGGGATCTGCAACTCCTGTACCAGAGGAATTTACCTCTGAGGAAGGTAGGTTAAAAGACCTCCAAGAATCCTTACATGAAGCAAGTGGGTTGGACACTTCCCCAGAAGTGGAATTTGCCAAACCAGACCCAGGGGAACATGCTGAAACTCCTTATAGAACCTTGATGGCAAGGATAATAGAGTTTATGGGGTGGTCTACACCTTCACGTGCTTTTCAGCAAGACGACCTCACAGACATTTTGGTTAAAGGTCCACAGGAGGATCCTGTGGTGCCATTTCATGCGGCATTACAAAGGAAAATATTGGCAAACTGGGAAACCCCTGAGGTTATCCCGGCGGTTAACAAAAAATTATCAGCCAAATATAGGGTGTCTACTGCGGACCCCGAATATTTATCCAGACAACCAACTCCGGAGAGTCTGGTTGTTCAGGCAGCAACTTAATCAGGTAGTAAATCAGCTTACCCTACTGTTCCACAGGACAGGGATGACAAGAGATATGAATCTATGGCCAAAAAAGTATTTTCTGCATGTAGCATGGCGTTGAAATTCATCAATGCTACTTGTACGTTCGCAAGGTTCAGCCACACACTTTGGGAGTGTGCTTCATCAGCGGCTGACTGCCTGACGGAGGGAGAAGAAAGGGAAGCGTTTCTAAACATCATTAAGGATGGTAAAGACGCAATGTGCAAATCCCTTCAAACTGGCATTGATTCTGCTGACAGCATCAGCAGGGCCATGGCGGCAAGTACAACAACCCGGAGATTTGCTTGGTTGCAAAAGTCTGGTTTTGCACCAGATGTGCAAAGCAGACTCTTGAATATGCCCTTTAACGGCTCTTCTTTGTTTGGTAAGAAGGCGGATGACAGTTTAGAAAAGCTACAAACATCAAAGGCAGCAGCAAAATCCCTGGGAGCTGCAACCCGTCATACACCATATCGCCCCTCAGGAACCTCTTGGAGAGGTAAGCCCTTTTCGCTTCTATTCCGCATTCGGAAGAGGCAGAGGACAGCCGGTTCAAAGGGGTCAGAAAAGATTCACCCGAGGTGGACGGGTTAAAAATACAAAAGCCGCAGCAGGTGCCTCTTTACCCTCGGCATCTGCATCAGCCGCCTTCAAACCGCTCTGAAGTCTTTCCAAACAAAACACCTGTAGGGGGCAGGTTAACTCACCATCTGACGGCAGGCTATAACGTCAGATGCTTGGGCATTGGAGACATTTGCCCAGGGTTACTGCCTACCCTTTCTACACATCCCTCAGAGTCATCCACCAGGGCACAGCTCTCTAAAAGTTCCAGATCCGCTTCTCTTGCAGGAAATTATAGACCTGCTAGAGAAAGGTGCCATAGAACCGGTACCTGTAGCGGACAGCAAGGGCTGGTACTCCCCCCTACTTTCTCATACCAAAGAAGGATGGAGGACTGAGACCCATCCTGGATTTACGAGAATTGAACAAGTTCCTCAGGAAGGACAAGTTCAAGATGGTAACTCTCTCTCAGATCCTTCAGGCCCTCCAGCTCCAGGACTGGCTGGTATCTCTGGACCTTCAGGAGGCTTATTTCCATGTGCCAATCCATCTCAAACACAGGAAATATCTGAGGTTCGCAATTGGCGACTCTCATTATCAATTTCGAGTTCTGCCATTTGGGCTGACCTCCGCCCCGAGGGTCTTCACCAAGTGTCATGACCGCTGCCTCCAAAGAGTCAGATCCAGCCCAACATCCTTGGAAGCAGGGTCACAACTTCCATTCCAGGCACCAGTCGGTCCCCACAGGGGCCTTTTGGACCTTGTCCTGGCGCCAGTGGCGCCAGGCTCATAAGGGAACCCAGTCCCGGCGCAGGAAGCGCCGGGCTCATATTGAGAGGAATGGTGCTTGGGTGGACCTACCTGTTGCAGACCATGCTGCTCACTTACCTGTAGGATGATATCCTCATCCATTCCTGGCTGGAACTACTTTACCTTCTGGGTGTGGCCAGCACCACTCCCTGGGACTGGATACTGGAACTGTTCTGGAAGCTGGAACTTCTTTCTTGCCTGGGCGAGGCTGTGGAAGGAGACACCTAAGCACTCCAGTGGCCTATTTAAACCACACCCGATCAGTGCAACGTGCTTCGCGTTATTCTGCACTAGCAGCAGGACGCTCACCGTGTCAGCTCCAGAGAATCTTCAGCTTCTGCATCTGTGAACAAGAAATCTTCAGTCTTACCTCCCGGAAAACCAGTCTTCAGTCTTCAGCAGCGTCTGAAAGAGAACAAGGACACCAGATTAGGACAAGGCAAAACCAGCGCTGCACTTGCCTCGTCCATCGGTGCATTCCGAGGCCGCGTACCACACTCTTCATACTCCGGCAACCCTGTGGAAACAAAGAACATTGGTTAGTGAACCTCCGTGATAATTTTGCTTACCTGTGCCACGTACGCCTCGATCTCCGCCAAGCGCTGTTTAACCGCACCTGCAAAAACAAGGACATCATTAAGGGCACTGTACGCCATCACTACTCACGTGCCTTCTAGCTGTAATCTGCTTGCCCATACTCCGGCACGTACCTCGGCGTCCATCTCCAACGCCGGCTGCTACGCTACCTGAAAAAGGGAAAAGAGACATTAAGTGCATTTAACTTCGAATAACATTCTTTTGCTTACGTGCCTTCACGAGCTCCGACATTCTTCTCGCTTACCTTATCTGCATACCGGACCTGCAAAGGCAAGAGACATTTAAGGGGACATATAAATAAAACTCCATATTCAAGCAATTACCGTTCGTGCGGCTAACGACGGCCTTGCTCCCCGACTTCATCCTCTGCAATCAAGAGGCTTGGCTATTAACCAGTGAAGCAACTGGCATTAGCGCCCCTGCACAGACGCAGGATGGAGAGCTCCGCTTTCACCTATCTAAGGTGAGCACATTCAGTCTACGAGTAACGTGGGGAGTCCAGAAAGGGGAAAGTCAGATTGGCCAACCAGACATACATTAACCCCTTGTTCTCCTACTTGCAGACACCTCACCCTCCAGGTCAAAATTACGGTGAGGAGAGGGCCCATCCAGGGTGTTACCAGAGGCCTGCGCGTGACCCTAGAAGACACTGAAATCTCCCAGCCCGGACCTGCGCCTCCGAGGGATTCAGGTGAGCGTTACAGAACGCGAAGCCTTACGCAAATTTCCCACCCAGGCGCAATGGAAACCTCGGACACAGATCAATTGGCCCAATTGCTTGGGGCACTGAGAGCTGAAGTACAGGCATCCCGCCAAGAGACAAATGCTTTACGAAGGGAGTTGATCGTTTCCAAAGACCGAACGGATGATCTGGCCAGACAGTTGTTACAAACACAAGCGGGACAGACGCCTCTGCCTGCCTCGGGAGGGAGCTACACTCCTACAACCTCAAATAATCCGGTGCAAATTAATCTGCCAGGGAATGTGCCTTTGGCCCCGCCCGAACGTTTTTCAGGTGATCCAAAACGGTTTGCAGTATTCATCAACCAATGCCGCTTGCACTTTCTATGTAGACCCGCCGCATTCCCAACTGACCAAACCAAAGTAGCGTTCGTACTTTCCTATCTTAGCGGTAGTGCTGCAGATTGGTCCATTCCTCTTGTGACACAGGATGATCCGATCCTCCATAACTTTCAAGATTTCCAGACCAGTATGGAAAAGTTGTTCGCAAGACACTCACAGGGGCAGGCCTTGGACAATGAACTCCTATCACTAAGACAAGGGAATCAGTATCTACTGGCGTACATAGCATCTTTTAACAGGCTGGTGGTTGAGACTAGGTGGCCTGAGAATAAGAGAATCACGCTTTTCTACAGAGGGCTTCGTGGAGAACTTAAAGATGTCTTAGCACAGGTGGTGAATCCTCCGTAAGATTGTTCCGATTATATCGACCTAGTAGTCCAATTAGATCACCGGCTACAGAACAGGAAGACCGATCGTTCCAGATTTGAAACCCAAATATTTTCAAGACCTCAGAGCTCCGCTAAAGGAAAAGATTCCGTGGAGCCCATGCAGATAGGGGTTGTTAAAGGACCATTAACCCAAAAGGAACGGGAAAGGAGAAGACAATTACAGCTGTGCCTCTACTGTGGGAATTCCGGACATTTCCTTCGTGATTGTTCAGTGAAACCGGTCAAGAAGGCTGTAGGAGCTTCCGATAAGAATGCTGAAAAACTAGAATCGGGAAACGACCTCGCCCGACAAGTGTAGAGGTCCGCTTGCCGAGCGTTAAAACCAGTTCCTTGACCTCGCATTTGGTAATGCCTATGGTCCTCATAAGTCCAGATCGACCAGATCGCATGCATGCTATTAAAGCATACATTGATAGCGGAGCGATCGGTAACTATGTAGATCAAGATATGGCAACCAAGATGAATCTTCCTCTATGTTCTAAGATGGTTAAAGACGTAATCACTACAGTGGATGGTACAGAAATAGCTTCCGGACCGGTTTCTCACACCACCATGGAAGTGACGTTGCTATGCCAAGATGGACATCGGGAGAAGATCGTGTTTGATGTAATCAAGGCCCCGCAGTTTCAAGTAATCCTGGGAATTCCTTGGTTGGAAAAGCACAATCCTCAGACTGGCGAGCCAAGGTAATCCGGTTTCCAGAATGCGCCCCAACTTGCTATCCTCGAACCGATATCAGGCTAGCAGCCATCGCTTCCGAGAGCCCCCAATTGCCTCCAGAATACCAAGAGTTCCGCGACGTCTTCCAGAAAGATCAGGCCAACACCTTGCCCCCGCATCGGTCATACGACTGCCAGATAGACCTAGTACCTGGATCTACTCCTCCGTGCAGTAGAATATATGCTCTCACTGAGCCAGAAAATCTCCATCTCAGGCAATACTTGGACCAGTATCTGGCTAACGGATTCATTCGTCCCTCGAAATCTCCAGTTTCTTCAGCTTTGTTCTTCGTTCCGAAAAAAGAAGGTGACCTGAGAACATGTATCGACTATCGCGCCCTGAACCAGATTACAGTAAAAAACAGATATCCTTTGCCTCTGATTCCCGAATTATTGGACCAAGTTAAAGGAGCCTGCATATACACAAAGCTAGATCTCAGAGGAGCTTACCACTTGGTACGCATTAAGGAGGGTGACGAATGGAAGACGGCCTTTCGCACTAAATACGGATTGTTTGAGTATCAAGTAATGCCCTTTGGACTATGTAACGCTCCGGCCGCCTTCCAGTTCTTTATGAATGACGTTTTCCGAGAACTTATTGATGTATGCGTAATTGTTTATATCGATGACATCCTGGTATACTCATCCTCAGAAGCTGATCACCGAAGACATGTCACAGCGGTTCTGCAGAGACTTCGCCAACACCGTTTGTTTGCTAAATTGGAAAAGTGTACTTTTCATGTAAAGGAAGTCGAATTCTTGGGGTTCATCTTATCACCCAATGGAGTTCACATGGACTCAAGAAAGGTGGACGCTATCACCAAATGGCCGTCCCCAACTTCCGTGAAAGGAGTACAGAGCATGTTGGGCTTCGCTAATTTTTACTGGAGATTCATTCCAGAATTCTCTCGAGTAGTTCAACCCATCACGGCCCTTCTGAAAAAGAATAAAAAATTCGAGTGGACTCCAGAGGCTGAACAAGCCTTCCAAGAATTGAAAGCCAAATTTATCTCCGCTCCAGTCTTAAAGCATCCTCGTCCAGAACTTCCTTATATCGTCGAGACAGACGCATCCAGCCTCGCAATGGGGGCTGTGCTATCACAAAGAAATCCCGAAACACACCAATTACACCCTGTGGCATTTTGGTCCCGCAAATTTTCGGCCACCGAAATCAACTACACAATTACGGACAAAGAACTTCTGGCAATTA
Organism: Ambystoma mexicanum; assembly: GCF_040938575.1. Classification (NCBI taxonomy): domain Eukaryota; kingdom Metazoa; phylum Chordata; class Amphibia; order Caudata; family Ambystomatidae; genus Ambystoma; species Ambystoma mexicanum. The sequence goes on along the minus strand of NC_090923.1, from coordinate 1,026,812,890 downwards.
AGTCCGCCTTTAAGGCCTGGCGGCATTATCTCCTGGGAGCCCGGCACACTGTCACTGTAATCACTGATCATCGTAACCTCCAGTATCTGAAGTCAGCCAAGGCCCAATCTTCGAGACAACTCCGCTGGGCATTATTCTTCGCGGAATTTGATTTTGTGATCACGTATCGGCCAGGCAATAAGAACGGAACAGCAGATGCCCTTTCCCGAATAGGGGTAGACGAACACACAGCTAATCCAGAGCCGGTACCAATAATCCCCGAACAAAAGATACTGGGAGTAATCAACACGCTATCCCTTGAAATATCGAAGCGAAAGTCAGTCAACTAATAACTCCTGAAGATTCATTGAATTGGCAACTGAAAGGAAAAGATTTTACGATAGATCAGAATCTATTGTATTTCCAAGGAAGACTATATTTGCCATGTGTTGACTTACAGAAGCAGGTCATCACCTGCTACCATGATTCTCTAATAGAAGGACATCCGGGAGTTGCCAAAACCTTAGAGAAAATCAAAAGGCATTATTGGTGGCCATCTTGGAGGAAAGATATTAAAGATTTTGTGGCTTCTTGCGGCATCTGCGCACAAAACAAGAATCAGAAGGAAAGACCAGCAGGTCTGCTACATCCAAGAGACATTCCACCATGCCCTTGGCATACTCTCTCAATGGATTTTATCACAGATTTACCCCCCTGCTCCGGATACAACACAATTCTAGTAATCGTGGACCTTTTTTCAAAAATGGCTCATTTTATTCCACTGAAAGGTTTACCCACAGCTCCCGTTTTGGCCCGAGAATTCCTTGAAAACATCGTCCGGTCGCACGGTTTCCCTTCAGTGTTAATCTCCGATCGAGGGAGCCAATTTATTTCCCATTTTTGGCGAAGTTGTTGTCGTTTAGCGCAAATTGATGTACGACTTTCCACCAGCCATCACCCCCAAACTGACGGGCAGACTGAGAGGACTAACCAAACTCTGGAACAATATCTACACTGCATGTTGCAACAATCGTAGGGCACTTGGAAGGATGTCCTTTGGATTGCTGAATACGCCTACAACAATTCAATCCATTCAGGAACTGGAAAAACCCCTTTTTTTCTGCTGTATGGAATTCATCCTCGAACCTCTAATTTGGATCCACCTCAAGCTCTCGGAACGCCCGCTGTAGACCATCTGCATGCGACAATAACTCAAGCATTTAAGGAAGACACAGCCCACCTTCAACAAGCCAAGGAAATGTATAAGAAAGGAGCGGATCAACATCGAAAAGAGGCCCCTCAATACCAAGTAGGAGATCAAGTCTGGGTGTCCACTAAGCATTTATCCCTAAAAGGACCACGCACCTTCAACCCAAGGTATTTAGGACCCTACACGATCACGGCTGTGATAAATCCGGTGGCTGTGAAATTGGAACTACCTACTCGGATGAAGATACATCCCGTTTTCCATGTTTCTCTCCTAAAACCTATGCAACCCGGAACCCGTTTGACTAAACCTCCAGAGCCAATCCAGGTTGATGGAGAACTCGAATTTGAAATTCGAAACATCTTGGATTCCAAAATTTCCAAATCGAAACTGTACTACCTGATTGATTGGAAGGGATTTGGCCCCCAGGAGAGATCTTGGGAGCCTTCAGAATATGTCCATGCACCTCGTCTAGTCAGGAAGTTTCATCGGACTTTTCCCAACAAGCCAAAGCCTCCGGAGAAGACAAGCTTGGGAGGGGCATTGAGGGGGGGTGCTGTCATGACCGCTGCCTCCAAAGAGTCAGATCCAGCCCAACATCCTTGGAAGCAGGGTCACAACTTCCATTCCAGGCACCAGTCGGTCCCCACAGGGGCCTTTTGGACCTTGTCCTGGCGCCAGTGGCGCCAGGCTCATAAGGGAACCCAGTCCCGGCACAGGAAGCGCCGGGCTCATATTGAGAGGAATGGTGCTTGGGTGGACCTACCTGCTGCAGACCATGCTGCTCACTTACCTGTAGGATGATATCCTCATCCATTCCTGGCTGGAACTACTTTACCTTCTGGGTGTGGCCAGCACCACTCCCTGGGACTGGATACTGGAACTGTTCTGGAAGCTGGAACTTCTTTCTTGCCTGGGCGAGGCTGTGGAAGGAGACACCTAAGCACTCCAGTGGCCTATTTAAACCACACCCGATCAGTGCAACATGCTTCGCGTTATTCTGCACTAGCAGCAGGACGCTCACCGTGTCAGCTCCAGAGAATCTTCAGCTTCTGCATCTGTGAACAAGAAATCTTCAGTCTTACTTCCCGGAAAATCAGTCTTCAGTCTTCAGCAGCGTCTGAAAGAGAACAAGGACACCAGGTTAGGACAAGGCAAAACCAGCGCTGCACTTGCCTCGTCCATCGGTGCATTCCGAGGCCGCGTACCACACTCTTCATACTCCGGCAACCCTGCGGAAACAAAGAACATTGGTTAGTGAACCTCCGTGATAATTTTGCTTACCTGTGCCACGTACGCCTCGATCTCCGCCAAGCGCTGTTTAACCGCACCTGCAAAAACAAGAAGGACATCATTAAGGGCACTGTACACCATCACTACTCACATGCCTTCTAGCTGTAATCTGCTTGCCCATACTCCGGCACGTACCTCGGCGTCCATCTCCAACGCCGGCTGCTACGGCTACCTGAAAAAGGGAAAAGAGACATTAAGTGCATTTAACTTCGAATAACATTCTTTTGCTTACGTGCCTTCACGAGCTCCGGCATTCTTCTCGCTTACCTTATCTGCATACCGGACCTGCAAAGGCAAGAGACATTTAAGGGGACATATAAATAAAACTCCATATTCAAGCAATTACCGTTCGTGCGGCTAACGACGGCCTTGCTCCCCGACTTCATCCTCTGCAATCAAGAGGCTGGGCTATTAACCAGTGAAGCAACTGGCATTAGCGCCCCTGCACAGACGCAGGATGGAGAGCTCCGCTTTCACCTATCTAAGGTGAGCACATTCAGTCTACGAGTAACGTGGGGAGTCCAGAAAGGGGAAAGTCAGATTGGCCAACCAGACATACATTAACCCCTTGTTCTCCTACTTGCAGACACCTCACCCTCCAGGTCAAAATTACGGTGAGGAGAGGGCCCATCCAGGGTGTTACCAGAGGCCTGCGCGTGACCCTAGAAGACACTGAAATCTCCCAGCCCGGATCTGCGCCTCCGAGGGATTCAGGTGAGCGTTACACCAAGCTAATGTCGGTAGTGGCCGCGAGTCTAAGGAGGGAAGGGATCCACGTCTACCCCTACCTGGACGATTGGCTGATCAGGGCTGTATCTTCGGAACAAGCTCAGATCCAGCTAGATTATGTTTGCCCCTTCCTTCACAAACTGGGCTTCTCCCTCAATTTAAAGAAGTCACAGATGATACCATCACAGAGACTCCAATTTATTGGAGCGGTCCTGGACACTTCCCTGGGAAAAGCCTCGCAACCAGAGGTGAGGGCTCAAGATATTCTGCAGATGGTCAACAAGTTCCAAAATGCCCAACGTCTCCCAGCCTTCGACTTTTTGAGGTTGCTAGGCCTCATGGCATCATGCATCTTCCTTGTGCCAGATGCTCGCCTGAGAATGAGATCTCTTCAGTGGGCACTGAGAACTCAGTGTTCGCAATTCTCAGGGAGAATGACAGATCTCCTCCGGATTCTGGACAAGGTAGCCCACGACCTTCAATGGTGGGCCTATCCAGAGAACATATTGAAAGGAGAACTGTTTTGGCAACCATGGCTGGAGATAACAGTAGTCACAGACGCCTAACTCACGGGGTGGGGAGCCCATGCCAACGACTTGACCATCAGCGGTCGTTGGTCTCCATCGGAGTCCAGTCTACACATCAACCTATTGGAGCTGAGAGCGATTAGACTAGCGCTGAAAGCTTTCCTGCCATCAGTACAGGGGAGAAATGTCCTGATAATGACGGACAACACGGTGGTCATGCACTACCTCAACAAAAGAGGAGGCGTAGGGTCACTGCCACTGTGCAGAGAGGCAATACAGCTCTGGTTTTGGACAATTCAGGAAGGAATCTCTCTATCGGCAGTCCACCTAGCCGGAGAGAAGAACTTGACAGCGGGCGCTCTGAGCAGGCAGAGCATAGTCTCCCACGAGTGGGAGCTAGCTCAGGAAGTCCTTCAAGAGATCTTTGCCCTTCGGGGAACCCCTCAGGTGGATCTGTTCGCCACAAGCACCAACAGGAAGTGTGATCTGTTCTGTTCAAGGGAATTTCCCCCGAGAGGAGCGCTAGGAGACGCGTTCGTAGTGGACGGGGAGTTCCCACTCCTTTACGCATTTCCATCAGTCCCTGTTATTCCTCAAATGATCAGGAGGTTGAGAAAATTCGGAAAACCATGATCCTAATTGCCCTGGACTGGGCCAGGAGAACATGGTACCCGGACCTTCTAGATATGTCCATCTGCCCTCCAATCCATCTTCCACTCAAAGAGAATCTTCTCTTGCAGAAGGGAGATCAGGTTCTCCATCCAGACATCGGAACCCTCAACCTTCACGCTTGGCTTCTGAAAGGGTGAGGTACAAGGATTGGGACCTCCCTGATGACGTCATGGAGGTGTTGCTTTCGGCCAGAAGGCAAGCAACAAAGTCTTTATACCACTGCCATTGGAACAAATTTTGCAGCCGGTGTAGAGAAGGGAATATCGACCCTTTTTCATGTGGTACACCAACTGTGTTATCGTTTCTACTCTACTTGGCAAACTCAGGCCTTCAAGTTGGCACTGTAAAAGGCTATCTCGCAGCGGTTTCAATCTTCAAGCGCACTGTGGAGGAACCATCGTATTTCAAACTACCTCTAGTAATACAATTTCTCAAGGGATTAACTAATGTTTATCCTCCAAGACCATTCCAAGTTCCCTTATGGGACTTAAATTTAGTCTTAAACTTCCTAATGGGTACTCCATTCGAACCACTCCACTCTTGTTCGCTGAGATTTCTCACGCTTAAAACTGTCCTATTGGTAGCACTAACATCTGCTAGGAGGGTGAGCGAGCTACAAGCTCTCTCTTGTAAACCCCCCATACAATTTTCCGTAAGGACAAAGTTGTCCTACAGGTGAAGCCTAATTTCCTCACGAAGGTGGTTTCTGAATTTCATATTACTCCGAAAATGACCTTACCTTCGTTCTACCCTCCTCCCCATCTGGGGAAAGAGGAAGAAAGGCTACATAGGCTGGACCCAAGGCGAGCTCTGAGCTTTTACATCAGCAGACTGGCTAGAATTAGGCAAGCAGACCAACTGTTTGTAGGATACTCAGGTCACAAGTGGGGACTACCCATAACAAAACAGACCATTTCCAGGTGGATTATTTTGGGCATTCTGGAATGTTACAAACTGGCAGGGAAAGAGCCACCCCAAAATCTTAGGGCTCATTCAACCAGGGGTATCGCAGCCTCTTCGGGCCTCCAAAGAGGGGTACCGGTCCGAGACACATGTGCGGCTGCTACATGGTCGACCGCAGATACGTTCACAAAATTTTACAACCTGGATTCCTCCGCTAGTCAAGAGACCAGATTTGGAAAAGCCGTATTACATGCGGTTCATTCCTAAAGGGGATACATGACATTATTACTCCCACCTCCAATTACATGCCACTGCTGTGGGAGTCTATCAAAGATAAGGAATACGTCGGAGGACACAATCCCTTCGAAGAACAAGTTACTTCTTACCTTGTAACGTTCTTTCGATGGGATGTTCCTCCGACGTATTCCTTATCGCCCCTCCCATCCATCCCCGCAGTAATACTTCCCTTGTGGTTGCAGTTTACGCTCCTTCAAGGTCAATAACCAATTCAGGCATGACTTATCTTATGCTACAAAACGGAACTGAGCAACGGACGCCGCGCGTGGCTATTTATGGGCATGGTGACGTCGGCGCCGATACGGTGGTTGTCGAGGGACATCGACTCGGTGGACGTCGCCGTGCAGCGCCTCTACAGAGAAAACATTTCCAAGGCCAGCAAGCTGGAGACGAATTATCAAAGATAAGGAATACGTTGGAGGAACATCCCATCGAAAGAACGTTACAAGGTAATAAGTAACTTGTTCTTCTAAAGGGATTAACTAATGTCTGTCCTCCAAGACCATTCCAAGTTCCCTTACGGGACTTAAATTTAGTCTTGAATTTCCTAATGGGTACTCCTTTCGAACCCCTCCACTCTTGTTCGCTAAGATTTCTCACCCTTAAAACTGTCTTATTAGTGGTACTAACATCTGCTAGAAGGGTGAGCAAATTATAAGCTCTATCTTGTAAAACCCTCATACAATTTATTTTCATAAAGACAAAGTTGTCCTACAGGTGAAGCCTAATTTCCTCCCAAAGGTGGTTTCTGAATTCCACATCACTCAGAAAATTACCTTACCTTCATTCTATCCTCCTGCCCATCCGGGGAAAGAGGAAGAAAGGCTACATAGGTGGACCCAAGGCGGGCTTTAAGCTTTTACATCAGCAGACTTGCTAGGATTAGTCAAGCAGACCAACTGTTCGTAGGTTACTCAGGGCACAAATTGGGACTACCGATAGCAAAACAGACCATTTCCAGATGGATTATTTTGGCCATTCTGGAATGTTACAAACTAGCAGGGAAATAGCCTCCTCAAAATCTTAGGGCTCATTCAACCAGGGGGTATCGCAGCCTCTTCGGCCCTCCAAAGAGGGCTTCCGGTTCGAGACAGATGTGTGGCTGCCACATGGTCGTCCGCACATACCTTCACAAGATTTTACAACCTGGATTCCTCCTCTAGTCAAGAGACTAGGTTTGGAAAAGCCGTATTACATTCTGTTCATTCCTAAAGGGAAACATGGCGTTTTTACTCCCACCCCCAATTACACACCACTGCTATGGGAGTCTATCAAAGATAAGGAATACGTCGGAGGACACAATCCCTTCGAAGAACAAGTTACTTCTTACCTGGTAACGTTCTTTCGATGGGATGTTCCGCCGACGTATTCCTTATCGCCCCTCCCATCAATCCCCACAGTAATACTTCCCTTGTGGTTGCAGCTTACGCTCCTTCAAGGTCAATAACCAATTCATGCAGGACTTATCTTATGCTACAAAACGGAACTGAGCAACGGATGCTGCGCGTGGCCATTCATGGGCATGGTGACGTCGGCACCGATACAGTGGCTGTCTAGGGACACCAACTCGACGGATGTCGATGCGCAGCGCCCTCTACTGAGAACATTTTTTCCGAGGCCAGCAAGATGGAGATAAATTATCTAAGATAAGGAATACATCGGAGGAACCTCCCATTGAAAGAATGTTACCAGGTAAGAAGTAACTTGTTCTTCTATCGCGCTCGTACACAAGTGTTTCAGAGTGCGGCAAGGCAAGGGAGGGGAACAGGGGAGAACAAAACAACAATGTTACTAGGCCCAGTGACATTGAGAACGCGCAAGTGCATTGGAGAGGGGGAGGGTAAAAGTGCATGGAAGGGGGAGAAGTTGAAAGTGTGATGCAAAGGAGAAACAGATAATAATAAATAAATAATAAAGGCAACAAACAGTGGTAGTGCAACCAGCAATTGGACATCTTGTGAATGTCACCATGCGTGCCCAGATTTGGCTGCCAGAAGATTTATATATGTCCCTGGAGGTGGGGAAATGATAATGCCTGTGGATATTAGGTGTCTTTCCCTAGGGGGTATATGTACCTCGTCAGTGATGAATAGGTCAAACCCCATAGATTGTCATGTAGCCTGTCTGGGAATTTTAGTGTTTGAGCGCAAGTGTCGAACAAACACCATATATGGCAAGTGAGGACTGACCTATATATACTGCCTTCATTGTACTTATAAACTAATGTATGGTCTAAGATGTAAGGACGCACAATGGAATTAGGCATGTGTGTAGGGATACAGAATGAGGCGAGGGGTACCCTCTCAAAGGATTTGTGAACCAGCATTAATGTGCGGCGTCCCTGCCCACAATAAACATTTCTTTAAAAGACTGTAAACCAGTACAATGTTATAACTATAAAAAAGGGCTAGCAGAATTGTTTTGGGCTGTCACTTACTAACCCAAGCATACCGTTTGTGGTTTTGTTGTTGTCTTAGTTGTAGGGAACTGTGAAAATAATGTATTTTTGATGATGTTTGAATGGTTTTTAAGAATAACCCTTTTTTTCTGTAAGTAATGTTTGAATTATATTGAATACATTTTGCACTTTTTAATTGTTATGTAAAGTACTCAAGATTCAAGATTGACCATATATGAAGCGCCATGATCTGGGTCACCTGTAACCATGGAACCAGTTGGCCAATGCCACCATGTAATTGTCTCTGTAGTCTTAACTGTGATTATTTGTCAGCACTATTCTTATTTTTGTTTTCCTCTCGTACGCCCTACTGTAACAGTGCCACAATGCCTAAGGGCCGCTTTGTGCGCTTTATAAATGTGAATAAATAAGTAAAGTTGACAATCCAGAATTAGGGCTCGGGCCAGTGGACATGGTTTCCAAGAGAAACGCCTCACTAACCCTACTGCTAAAGGGGAATTCCATTTCTATCAAAACTAAACAAACGTACTTGTCAATAATCAAATGAAAAATAGTCTTCGGTCCAAACCGATCCACTAAACTGGCCCTACCACTTGGTAGGGAGGGGAGTGGGGGGGGTAAAAGAAAATTAGCTAGAGTCTTCTAAACTTAGGGTTGTTCATCAAAACCTCTCTCAGGTTTTCCAGGAGATCTTCCTATCTCTGTATCCACTGGTTATCCATAATTAACAGTTCTCCTTATTTAACAGTTATTGGCAGTCTATCAAACTTTAAGTTTCCCAAGTGCAATAATAAAATTAAGTTCCTTCAAAAACAAACTCTCCAGATGTCCATAGGTGGAGGGATATTTACCTGATCCCACTCCACCACTTGGGTGGATCTCCCCCAGTCGGTTCTGCTGGTGGTGTGCCTCCGTGCTTCCCACGTATCTGCTGTTTTTTTAGTAGGCTCCTTTATCTCCCTTGTGTTCCTGTGTCCCAATGTCTCATGTAACACTCTGGGAAATTGGAAACTCCTCTTTCCTCAGGACTCTCTTTGCTCTTGGGGAGGGGGGGTTCCTGTGACTCTTCTGGAGGTTGATACCACTCTGGTTTCTGGTTTCCCAGGCTTCCGTAACCCTTCTCCTTCTCTTGTGCTGTCTCCCTCTGGGGTCTTTGACCCTGGTATGGTTTTAGGGCAATCCTTTCTTCTTCCCCTCTCGCTCTTTTCTCTCTCTGCCTCCTTTCGACCTGGGCAACCTGTGTACTTTCAGTATTGCAGGGTTTGCTCCAGGGAGGATGTGTCTCTTTGGCACAGGTGGGGTTCTTCATGGCTTTCTGCTTCCCTGGGTTGGATACAAGCGGTACTTGTACCATGTCAGAGGCTTGCCTCTGCATGTGATTTCTCCAACCATGCAAGAGTTGGTGTCTCTTTATTCTCGCTCCGCGACTTCAACCTGTAGATGCACTAACAGTCTCTCTTACTCCGATGTAGGCAGATAAAACTCTAGGTAAAGGGAATTCCCCATGAGAATGGGAGTCTCCAGAAGTGGAGTGAATTAGATGAATGAATTTAGGTTTGTGATGTTCAAGGTTTTCAGCCAGGTTCCGCTATTTGCACATTTTCTGCGCAATGAGGACATTGTGGCCCCCAAAAAGAACTGCATCTTCACACCTAAGAAGTGCTGAATGGGTAGGTGGTGTCTGCTTTGGCCCACAAGCATCCACTTTCCTCCCAGTGCCATTGCCATCAAAGTCTGCATCTGGCCTTTGGACTCTTCCTGCGTTGGGGTTCCTGGGATTTTCAAGCCAGAGGCTGATTGGCACAAGAGCCTCCATAGCTCACCCTTCTCCCAGAAGTTTTGAGACCTCTTCGAAGATGTGAAAAAATATTTCAGGATATTTCCTATGAGTTACAGCCAGAGGGTGCCTTGCAGAGAGTCGTTTCCCTGATGAGTTAACTGAGGAACCTTAAGTGGGGGATTGCCTTGGGACAAGATTTTGGGTCTTCAAAGCTGTAGTTGCAAGGGCCACAGGAACTCTTGAGCCAGTCGCTCTCTCAGAAGAGGGGAAAACCCTTATGGTGTAACATATATCCTAGAGGCAAAGGCACCAAAACATCATGGTCTACCTTTTGGCTTAGCACTCACAGAAAATGTGATGCTGATACAGCATTTTCTCATGGATTTTTGTTACTCCCACAGATTCCTCATCTAGGATATTCTTTTCCCAGGGCAGCAGTTTTTTCAGAACTTTTCGCCAGCTAGGGGCACAGCACCAATCTGCGTTGGCTCCTGTGATGAATCATGAAGTGTCGTCCCTTCTCATGAGGGGAAGCCCCTTCCCATGATGCCAGGGAGGTGAGGCTGCTACCCGATAGTCCCCCTGGGGATAGTCCCCCTGGTACCCAGCGGGTGGATCTCATGGGGAGGGATTCCCCCGTGGCACTAGGGACAACTATCCGGGGAGAACATGGTATGGCCACACTACATCACAACCTCCCTCATCCTCTTACCCAATACAGGGCACACTAGTTCTCTACACTTGCATGTATTTTTGTAGGATAGATGGCACAACCTCATGAGAAACACTGATATAAGGAAGAGTAGGGACTACCCACCTGAAGTACACTGGAAGACTGGGATGGAATGGCACGAGGAAGAATCCAACTAACACAGTAGAACACAGTAGAAATGAACCATGTCACTACTGGGACGAAGAAGAGCTAAGCCATGAGGAACTCCCTGCGGAAACCAAAGTAAGCGTTCCAGTCAATTTGAATACTGTAGGAGTATAGAAACTTAGGAGGGACTCGAAACATTGTTCGACCCTCCCTGGAGGAATCCAAAGAGAAGTCCTCCTTGGAGGAGCCGGAATCGTGAGAGCCGCACAGCAGAGGAAGATGCTTACCGACCTGCTGGGAATCTCACTCAGTTCACTGAGGTCAGACGACCCAGAAGGCTGCAGGAGCCTAACCTCCAGACATGCTGCCAGCGAGGAGCAGAGTGCTGCAGAGCCACCACAGCATATGGATAGGCGAACAAAGCCTGAAGGAACCGGCCTGTAGACAGGTAAAAGCCACACACCACCCAGAGAGCGTAGCAAGATCTTCACAGGTAGCTGGGTTGCCGGGACGATTGGTAGGGTTTTTGATAGGCTTCAAGAGATAAAAAAAAAGTCTGGTCTGGGTCCCGCACCCTAATGAGAAGAGCATCACGAATCCTGTTCTTAGGCACAGTACCTGGCAGAAAAGTTAAGCAGGTCTGCCAAAGGAAAGCTGCAGAATCCCACACTTGCAGGCCAGCAAAAGAAGGTGAAAGGAAGAGCAGGTGAAGAGAAGCATTCTCCCTGGGGAAGGGAGTCATTCCCCCAGCCTTCGTGAACTGTGGTAAACACTGCCCCTATCACAGTGAAACTGCAAGCCAAGAGGGATCAGTGGAAGGAAGCCATACCCACTGGTTGTGTGTACCGTGAAGCAAAGCCAAGGAAGGCCCGGGAAATGGAGTCATTCCCCTGGCACTGTCAAAGTACTGAGACCAAGATACCTGGAGAAGGGAGGCCTTCTACACAAAACTAATATTGAAGAAACCACTGTGCAATAAGGAATGAATAAGGAAAGAGTTGTAAATCTCTAGGACTTTGTTTTGTAACTTGGAAAGGAACAGAGTCCTGGAGAAGGGAGTCATTCTCAAAGGCAAAGTTCCGGCCCGCAAATTGGAATTATGAACCATTGTCGAGAAGAAAGGAGCCATTCTTCTGGACCAAGAAGATCTACTTTTTTTAGTTTAGTTACAAGTGTGAGGGACAGAAGTAGACATTTTGACACACGACAGTGGATTCTTTTTATGTACTTGGACATTCAGACAGAATCCTTAGTTCCTTAGTTGATTAAACGTTTATTCCAACAAGCATGCAACTTGTGTGTCAGTCTCCTCCTTCTGCACCCTTACACTCCACTCAAAGCCTCTATGCGCCCCGCGCCGGACATGCCAGGGCCAGTATATATGGTTCCATGTCTTAGAATCGCGGCAAAAAATGGCTGTGGATACAAAATCCCATGGCAAAAATGCAGTGGTTTTGCCGCCACAATCATGTGAAGGATGCAGGGAACACCCCCGCAACCCCTGGACCCATTATACCATTTAAGTGGACCACGGGACACCCCCGCAACTCCCGCTCCCCTTAAATGGTATAATGGGCTACACCTTCACCGGGTCAAACCACTGCATTTTTCCAGCGATTTATTTTACCAGCTAAATTTTTGCCGCAATTTCATTACCTGATACTGTATATATTGTGGCGCTGTGCCATGTGACCTTAGTTCCTTTTTTCTGCACACTGCTCACTTGAGGAACATTGCTTCTTTAGAGTTTTCGTGGGTTTTGCGTCATGCCGAACTCCACAAAAACCTCTGGGGTTTAAACCCTGTGTCGACTGCAAACCCCAGATGTCAATTTCCACCCCCACAGAATTTAATAATGTCTGAGGCAAGGTCCTGACAGGCAGGCTTGAGGGACATGTCAGTCATTGCACCCTAAGGCAGTTTGGAAGTGTGCTGTGAAGATTTTTCAACCAAGAAAGGGGCATCGGATAGACCCGTTTGAGGTCGCTGGGTGCAGAGCATCGTACAAAAGAGCGTTCCATCATACTGAAGGGGTACAAAGAAGAAATAACATAGAACAAGGTCTCTGTTCCCTGCAGCTCCCTGAAACATTCTTCACCCAAGAAAAGAAGTCGCTGCTCCAGGTATTCCTCTGATGAAAAGGTGCCACAGGTACCTTTCCATGCCCCGTCGTCCTTGCTTGAGGAATGGGAGTCTTTTCCGACTCATGGTGTTGGACATCTTTGCCAAGGCACTGACACTGAGAGCTTTGGCCTCATCCGCATTGAGTCCACCCTGCCAAGGATCACAACCATCCGATTTCGGGCTCGGCCTTGGCTCCTACAGGCCAAAGTTCCATCATTTTGCCGCACCACTTCATCTACTGACATGGGTCTGCCAACACCTCCTTCATCCTCCACAGCGCCATCAATGCCAATAGCGCTGAGGCATCTCGTGAATATACTCTGCTTCCTAGGGGAGCATTAATTTCAAACATGGAGGACATCTTTGATCACATCTGTTTTGGGCTAAAAACCTTATGCATACAGAAGTCTGATTTTTCCTGGGGAATTTAATGGAGAAATGGTGATTTGATGGTCCTGGCCTCTGATTTGTAGAAGGCATGTGAACTGGGTATGTCCCCGGAGCTAGACATGCTAGCTGCACCGACTCTGGGCAAGCCTCATGCTTCTTTCAATCACATCATGGTATAGGTGGTGGAAACCTAAGGGTTGTCAGCCTCTTCCATGCCAAAGGCTCAATTTGAATTGAAGGACATTCTTGATGATGTTCTGTGAAGAGAAACTCTGCTGCCATTCAATCAGGCAGCGGAGGCCCCAGTGCTTGAGTTGTGGACTATGCTTTCTTCAGTCCCACCAGTGGACCCGAATCCGGCGAAGAAGCATGGGCCCAGCTTTTCTCTCCTTGCACATCTCTCCTGAGAGCCTGGTGGTTCAGTCTGCCATGGCGAGCCTGAATATGTTGGCCTTCCCAACCTTACCCCGAGGTGGAGAGTAAGAGACTGGATGCTTGAGGAGTGTGGGGGGGGGGTTTGTTTGGGCATCCTAGGCCGTAAATGTCTCATTTGAGCCACCAGCGTTGCAAAGTGGGGGCCGGGGGCGACTAATATCGGCAGATGTACATTTAGGTTTGCAGTGTTGGAACACTTTAGCCACATTACTTTGCTACTGTGCAGGTGTCATAGATGGCCTTAAGAAACATACATGTCTGATAGATGGTTCACAGGTTTTTTTTATTATCAAGTCTTTATTATATTTATTGACAATGTTTTGAGCTGTAGGATAATTTGACTAAGGGCGTGTCCTGGCTGGCCCCTCAACCTCCCATGGGCCCCTCCACCCTAGCCCAGGCTTCCTTGTCGCCCAGTATCATTGTGAACACTAAACATCAGTATCCCCTACTGTCAAAGGCATCCTCTCTACCAAGGGAGGGCCTAAAGGCTGCAGCCTTATTTATCTTACTCCTTCTGAGACTTCCTAAGGGTACCCTACTCTAGTGTCCCCTCCCAAATGATGATTTTAATGTTATTTGAGATTGTGCCTATTTCTCCAAACACACATGTTCTCACTGCCTTTCACTCCTCCTCTACCTGGTATGTTGGCTCCACTTTTTGCTAATTTCCCCTCCTACTTCCTCTTTCGTCGTCCTCCCTTCCGCTCTCCCACCTTCTCCGCACCCTTCCCCACTCTGGTCTTCTCACTCCTGCCCCCCCCCCCTCTATTCACACTTCTACTATCTCCAGTCTTATCTCCCCTGGCGTGTGCTCTCCTTGCCTCTCTCCTTCCCTCCCTCCCTCCCTCTACCCCTCTTCTACCTCTTACACCCTACTTTGTCAAATGCTCGCACAATCGCAGCTTCACTCTCTCCCTCACCTGTACTCCTATCCAACTCCTCCACAGATTCTTCAGCACTCTGCTCCACCTTCTGTCCTCCTGGTCTCTTGGTCCTCCTCCTCACCTCATGATCTCACCGAACGTCATTTTCTCGGTTTCATTCCTTTGGGGCTTTCATACCCGTGATTCCCATCTTCTGTAACCCCCTGAAGCCCCCGCTCCCCTAGTCCCATGTCTCAGCTGTGACTGTCAGCCAATTTAAAGCTGCTGTTTTCCCTGGGACTGGGTCATCATGGTGCAACGCCACAAAATACCCTCTTAGTCCTGTCCCCTTGTGGCACACTTTTAAAAAAATTAACATCTGGATTTTTCATCCACTGGATGTCGAGTCAGTGTTGTGCTCCATTTGGGCTGCGGTGAGTAAAGGCATTGATGTCTTAGAATCTGCTTGGAGGTCGTTGTTTTTCTCCAGCGGTCAGCTGGGTTTTCTCAGTGTGGACGTGCATGATGGTCCAGGTAGTTCTGAAATAAAGAAAAGAGAACTCTGGCCAGATTTGAGGGTGCATGGCATTGGGTGATTGAATGTGGTACTGGTCGTGGCACATTCATTGGGTTCAGGGACTGGCGCTATCCCAACTCCCTCACAAGGGTAGGAATGGCTCTGATTTATACCCTGGTAGGCTTCCTACCACAGGCTGAAATATGTCCTTGTACCCCTTGACAAGGCCTTTCACCTGTCACAGTAGTCACTTTTGCAAGATACATTAGCTGTGTACAGTGATAACAGTTTCAGCGTGCAGGAAGGAACGAAGGACCTGCCATGTGTAGATAAAGTTGATCCAGTGTGGACTGCCATTCACTTAGGAAGGATATGTTTCATTGTTGTTAATCTAGTAACAGAGAGCCTCTCAAAACAGAAGAGCCATCTAGAATCAGCATCTATGTACATAGCCTCCGATCTCTCAGGGTGGAAGGTCCCAAGGATATATATGTTCCCCCTCCTAGACAAGATAGGTTGAGGTGGTTAGCCAAGGGACGCAGAGCATTTCACCTGCAGCGCAGGATGGGCTCGGTGGATCATAGCAGGCATACAATGTCGGTCACCTCAAATAGTGCACAGCTCCTAAAAGACTGCAACAGGGCAATGGATTGAACAAAGAAACATTACTTCCTCTTTGTGAGAGTTGATGGGATCAAGAGCTATGCCAAGGAACATGGGACCTTTTTCAACACCACCCTTCCAATTGGATGTGTTTTTGTGAATGGGATGCTTAACTCAACACCCCATCATTTTAAAAGTCTCAAGATAGGAAATGACCAATCTATCACTTCTTGGTCTCTTTCTGGGGGCCTCTGGGCGGGGCTGTTCACTTAAATGATCATCAATTCTTTGTTCTCTCTCCAAAGGCAGGAATTCTTTGAGTGATTGTAAATGCTAGGGCAATTCAAGATCACATATATACCCTTATATCCCCTTTTATCAAACTGCTTCTCATACTAAAGAGAAGACAATGGTCTGGTGAGAAGCCCCAAAGCATTTGTTTTTTCCCCATCATTTCCTCAACCACTTTCCAGGCTGTGCTTTGCAGTGTTCAGAATTTCAGTCAATGTTCTTTCAACTTGAGAATGAGTTGACATGAATGGACTGTGGCCATGGATTGATATTCATTCTCATTATAACTATAATTTTAAATGGTTATTTATAACGCACTTAATATGCAGAGGTTTCTAAGCATGGACCCAGAGATTGAACCATGTTGCTCGGCGTCATCTTGCTTCCAAGGCGAGCACGTTGCCCCTGAGCTCTCCTCATTCATTCTCTCTCGCACTGCAACTTCACACCTTCAGACAGTGTTGATGATACTGCCCAGCTCACAAACATTTGTATACATTTTGCCTGGGGTAGGCTGGTACAATGGCAAGCCCGGGTACAGCATCCTGTGGGTTGAGTTTGTAAGGCCTTGAAAGCTCCCGTCAGCTGCAGTGGTTGAGGGCTATGTATTACAGTCATTGTATGTGAAATAAGGACCGCAGCATGTTAAAAGGAAGATGAGCCGGTCAAGTGGCACAGCGAGTAGAGCGCTCGCTTTGACATCAGTGCAGAGCCTGCGAACGCAGGTTCGAATCCCGGCAGCGCCAAACTCAGCGTTTCATCCTTCCGAGGTCGATAAATGAGCACCACACACCGTGGGTAATAATAAGCAGCGCTCAGATACCTAAGGGTTCGTAGCGCTATATAAATGCCAAATTATTAAATTATTATTATTATGAGTGGTTTTGGATGGTCTCATCAGCATGACCCTGTTATTGCCAGGCCAGCACAGGACTCCAATTAAAATATAAGTCTTTGTCAGTGATGTAACACAAAATGATTGGGTGGAGGGGTGGCCAGCAAGCTCTGCTGAGGAGTTCCATGAAGCTCCTGGAAGAGAAACATGCTGCACCACAGACTCCCAAAGCTGGCTGGGGCCATCGCGCATGCACAATGCGAATGATGAGATGATCATGCACTCCTTGCCTTCCCTTCAGTAAAATACAGCCAACAGTGTGCACAGCCAGTAACATTATTATGCGTATGTCCAATAGCAGAGGCAGGTTTTGTTGCCGGGGGCATGGGCGGAACTGGAGTGGGTATTGGTATTGTAAACGATGCAGGGTCATTGGTGGCAGGTGAATATTTATAGTGGAGTTGCATTAATATCTCCCACAGATTAGTGCAAGTGTACAAACATAGTGTGGGAGCTTTAAGTGATGTAGCGTGATAAGCCCCAAGAACAGAATGCATTGAAATTGGTGCATTTTACAACACTATTTTTGAGAAAAGGTCAGTAAAAAGCCTTCCAATGTACAATTGGTTCCATATCGTGACACATACAAAATCCAGTAGATGTGACGTTAAGTGGGGCTCTAACTAGGTTTGTGGCTTAAAGAGTGATTGTTATTGCCAGAAAGGGGAGCAGCATGCCCCAAACAATAAATCATAAGACCCTGCAGATATGTACTTTGGGTCATGCAGCATGGTTTCCAGTGGTCTGGTTTGCATCTAGTCTGCATTTTGTTAATAACTCTCTCTGGCTCAGTTTGTAAATACATTGCTGTCTTTAAATAAAACACTCTCTGACTCGATATATAAACAATTCAGACAGGCTTGATATGATATGATTTGATATGATATGGCATTTGTAACGCGCCTATACACAAGTGTTTCAAGGCGCGACGAGGCAGGGAAGGGGGCACAGGGGGGAAGACGGACAACGATCCTACTAGGCCAGGTGTCATTCAGATCGCGCAAGTGCAGGGGTAGGGGGAAGGGAAAAAGTGCAAGTGCAAGGGGAGAGGGGGAAGTGCTGAACAGGGTAAGTAGAATAAAAAAATAAATAAATAAATAGGGCCAGCTGGTGGCAAGTGCAGACAAGTGCTGGGAGGGGGGGGGCTGTAGGGATGCAGGGACAGTCCCGCAGTGCAGTGGTTGCCAGGGAGGCAGTGCAAGTGGAGAGTGGCTGGGCCAAGGACCGAGGTCGGTGAGTGTGGCCCAGGTGCAGGTTCAGTGCAGTTTCAGTGAAGAATTTAGCAGGGGAGAGGGAGAGAGAAAGCAGAAGCAAAGAGGAAGGTTTTGAGGCTTGATTGTTAAAAGCCGTTATTGCTATTGCGTTGTGTGTTGACTGTTGTTTGTTTTGTTCAAAGCGCCCTGATGCCTTCAGGCTGCCGGCGCTGTAAAAGCAGTCACATAACATAACATAATGTAACATTGCATCAAGGGGACCACCAACATTTGCAGTCATGTGCTGGTGGGTCCCCTGTATGCAGTTTTCACATTTTTCAAAACAGAGCGCAAAATGCAAGAGTGAATACAGTGAAGATCACCTTTACACTTGCATTTTACTGTTTCCTAAAAACCTGGTGTTAAACACAGGCAGCTTCCATAGGAATCAATCCATTAGTGTTTGGCCTTCATGAAAATCTCATTCAGGCATAAAAATAGGCAGTTGTGCAGGAGGAGTGGGCATGATGAGGTGGAACAGTATTTCACATGCCTACCTCCAACTTTGCCTGCGATAAAGGTTTTCAAAATGCCCCAGAGCGTAAAACAAAGTGTAAAGACTGGCATAAGCCTTGCATGCCATATTTTTACACTTATTTTGCAACAAACCAGCTTTTAAAATGAGCCCCGACAAGGAGAATTGGGCAGTTGGCACATTGGCACCTTGCTGCTTTGCATAAAATCAATGAGCATGTTGGGAACATTCAAATGACTACAAGTTGTTTCAGTGGACAAATATGCCTGTGAAAGTGATTTATGCTGAAATCATTTTGTGCATGCAATCTGCACTGTGTTTTGTAAACATTTAATTTGCTACAACACTCACCCTAACAGTAAAATGTCTGCAAACCTTCGGACATATATACTCTGTTGGACAAGCTTTTCTCTTGGCAATGAGAGTTGTGCCATTCTTTCTCCTGAAAGCATTACAGTATAAGGCGGAAAAGAGGGAAGTGTGACGAATCACAGGATTCCATCACTTTTCCTTTCCCTGTGAGGCTAGGGAGGTGAGCCCAGTACACAATACCCTCCCTAGGGGGTTAAAGGCAAGCGGGCCCTCACCTGAAAGACTCCCCCTCTGGGGACAAGGACCCCTGCTCTCACGAGGAACTTCCTAGGCAACATATCACTAACCTACCTTCAAAAACATCAAGTGAAGAAACATATGAAGAACAAACCAGAATCTGTTACTGTCTTCCAAACACTCTAATTATACCTATGAAGGGAAACGTATATGATACTGAGACGAAGAAAACCACTGGAAGAATACAGCATATGAATCCAACTCAGAAGAAAGACTTTGACATTATGCCGGGGAAGTCCCACGGCAGTGTCATTAAACGTAGAGGCAGAGACCTAGGTAGAGCGAGAACCTGCAAGTTTCGATGAGCTGGCAGAGGTACGCTGAAGGAAACTTGGTTGCACGCCGTCCGATGCTAGAAAAAAGCCTATGCACATCTTGCGACGCATGGCATTGGAAAGGAGAGGAGATGCGAGAAACCGAGGTAGACAAAAGGCGTCCTGAGCCTGAGTAAGAGATAAGTGGTGGTGTGACCGCAAGCAAGTTGTGGTGGACCTGGAGGTCTGTGAACAATGCCAATACCACTTCCATTGAGAGACCGTATGTGAAACTACAGAAGAAACACAAAGCCAACCTGACAAGCGAAGGAGAGGGCCCCAGCCTGTTCGGAACCCCAGTGACGACATCCCTGAACAATCCAGATAATGGAGAAAGCTGAAGATGCGGGAGGGGGACCGAAGATTATTAATGGAATGCTCACACTCCCAGTCGAGACAACGTATCAAGAGTTCATGATGGTAAGAATCATTACAGGATTGCTCTTACTTGTCCCAGTCGAGATATAGTATTAAGACTGAATAAAAGACCAGATAATCAATACTCGGTCCTTCAAACTCGTCCAAGTCAAGATAAAGAGTGGACATGGGCCTGATCACGAGTTAGGCGGTATCCCGGCTGGGATACTACTCAACTTTATTAGCGTTAGCGCCCACCCGTCTGGCGTTATTACTGCCGGATCACGGGTTGGGCGCGAACTATAAGTCCCCATTGGGTCGATTGGACCCAATGGGGAATTCTCGGTGCAATTACTGTGTGGTAATACTGTGTGGTAACGTCTGCGGCAATTGTGCTGAAAATTGGCATTTTCTCAGCGTGTTTACCCCCAGCTCTGAGCTGGGGAAAACACGCCTGACTCGTGATAGGGCCAGCCCTTAAATGTGGCGGTGCCACCGTTGTAGCTGCATTTAAGGGCTAACTCCGAACTCGTGCTCAGGCTCATTGAACAAAGGGGAAATCTTAAATCTGAATAAAGAGGGATAAACTTGTCCCATGAAATCAGAGCGGGCAAACACATTGTAATCGAGTGAAAGACAGTGGAAACCTTAAAGAACCCGGTATCATAAATGTGTGATTTGATGAAAGAATATCTGAGTCTCTGTTCTTCTGACTCACCACAGAAGACTGGGATAGAATAGTTAGGTGAGGTCAAAGGTAATGTTCCATATTTTAAGGAGGTCAGGGCACCCTTAATCTCTCTGGAAGTTGTGCCTATGGCCTGGTTAAGTTCTCTTTTGGCCTCTGGTCTGCAGTGTAAGTGGCCGCTGAGCACCTGCCTGCAGGTGAGATAAGAGAGGGCTTTAAATCCAAGGTCAGGGATTGCAGAGAGGCATCACACTATGTTTTGCATGTGTTATGCCAACAGGAACAGTTTGGAGGAGGTACTCCTGGATGAGGTCCTCGGATTTTGCCCCGGATGTTCAGGCAAAACTCCTGGACAGTGCCTTCTGATGGCAACAATTATTTTGTGCAAAAGCTGACCAGTACCTCTAGAAGTTCCATTCCTTAAGGGCAACCTCTAAATCCCTGAATCTGATTGTTCAGCAACAGCAGCCTGCTGCCCTCAAAGGTAGAGGAAGGGGGTTGCAACTCTTTTGCCCCTATGGCCACAGGGCAAGTAGCAAGCTCCCTCAGGCAAGCAACACATGCAACATCTCCGAGCTTTGGATAGGGCTGAGGTGCTCGAAGAGGAAGCTTTCTTCCTCACACATAACCTCAGCAGCCCCTGGTGCAAAGTCCCTCTGAAGCAGACTTTCACCACCTACCTTCTACGAAGGGCAGAGGGGGGGGGTTCCCTACTCAGTGCAGAATGGTGTCTCACCACTTCCAATGCCTGCGCCGTACCAGTCGTTCAGGCCATGGACATGCAGGACTTTCTAGCTTCCCTGTATCTCCAGAATACCTACTTCCAGTGCTTTGGGTAAATCGGCACCTAGAGTAGTTGCTCATTGATTTAATCAAAGGTCCTGCTGTTTCGTCTGCCCACCGCCACCCCCAGTCTTCATCAAGCTGTTGGCAGTGGTAACGGCTTGCCTCAGGAGAGAAGGGCGAACATGTTCCTCAGACTAGGAATCGGCCCATCTGTTCCTCACATGCAGTCTGTTGCACAGCTTGGACTTCCCCTGAATTTCAAGAAGTATCAGTTTTCATCATCCAAGTTCCTCTGATTTATCAGTGCAGTCTTTGACAATCGCCTGGGCAGGACTTGACACCCGAGGACAAAGTGGCAAACATTTCCAAGATGCTTCATGTCCTCCAAACACAGGCTGGCCCTTGTTCCTTCCTTCCTTCCTTAGAGTGGGAGCTCTTTCGGAGGTTCTGGTGGTGATTTTCCCCTAGGGGTTTGGGGGGGCCTCCAGCAGTGGACCTCTCCGCTTCCAGTATGAAAAGGAAGTGTGAATTATTCTGCTTCAGGGAATTTTCCAGACAGGAAGCTCTGGGAGATGCATGGACGGACGAATGGACGTTCAACCTCAACTTTGCGTTCTCGATCCCAATGGTTCTCAGGAGGCACTATTTCTGTTTGGGTCCACATTGACTTTGATCACTTCGGACTGGGCTGGTGAACGTGGTACCCAGAGTTGCTGGAGATGTCCATCGGCCCTCTCTTCCGCGGAGAGTGGATCTGCTTTTACAGTCGGAAATGCGAGTGTGCCATCCGGAACTAAATGGCCTAAATCTTAATGCATGGCTGCTGAGCTATAAGGAGTAGGACTTGTGGATGATGCCCTGGCTGTGTTTGTCTCAGCTCGGAGGCCTGCCACTAAGTTCATTTATGCTTGTAGGTCATGTAAATATTCAGCCAGGTGCCGGTGCCTGATCTGGATCCTTTTACTTTCCTTGGTCCCACACCCTCTGTTCTAGATTTTCTGCTTTCCTTGGCACTGAGTGTCCTGCATATTGGCACTGTGAAGGGGTACCTTGCCACAATTTGAGTTTCAAGTGGAGCTCTGAGCAGCGCTCATCCTTCATGATCCCCATTTTTATGTAATTTTTGCGGGTAATTTGCAACCCGGTTCCCCATACCAGTTTGTTGTTTTGGCATGCGATTTGAAGTTGGAGTTGACATTTCTTTTAAGCGCTCCCGCATTCCTTTTCTTTAATTTTGCTCACCCTTAGGGTGATTTTCCAGATTGCTATCACTTCCGCTAGGCTGCTGAGTCCACTCCCGGCGTTGTCGCTTAAACCTCCCTGTTTTTATACTCCTATGTCACATTCCCTTTCCTCCATCCTTATGGGAGTTCCCGCAGAGCAGGTACGGGAACCAGAGCTATAGCAAGCCCAAGTCTGCTTCCCCTTTTAAGAATTTAGAGACAGCGCATTCCCTTCAGACCCTTACTCTGAGTCAGACGAGTTAGGCTTGAGTTTACTACTTGACAGTAACTTTTCATTTTTATTTGTAATACTTTTCCCCCCTCACTCCCTCCTGTTTCGTGCCAGATAAAGCAAGGTTTCTCTGTGCACCGGGGTCACAGGTCATTTTTCAGTGGCAGACCCTCAGTCTTCAGTGGTTGGACCTGCTTCATTGCCGGAATATCTGTGCGCTCTGTGATGCGCTATTTTTCTAATCCCTCAGGAGTCGACTGACGCAGTGGAAGGACATCTTTTGGACGACGACTCCTGATCACTTCAAGAACTACATCCAGCCCACAGCAGGCCATGGCACACCATACTGCAGCTGTCAGTCTTTGGCTCAGATTATGGCCACTCTACTGGAGAAACATCTTCAGCTACATCGAAGCATACACCGAGTGATGCAGACAGATTTCTTCCTCCACTATACCCTGTTGCATCTGGGCTTCACAACTTTTTCTCCTCACATGGCATGGTCAGCCATTACAAGGGAGTACTTTGTCTCTTTGCTCTCTGGGCCCACCAGTAATTGGGGCCAGCGATCATCACCAGGGACTTCAACTGAAGGGCCCACAAGAGAAGACTGGTTCTTCCGACAGGTTCCACATTTTAATGCACTCAGGACCCATGAGGCAATACTTTCAGACCCTAATGAAGGACGTGCTGATTCCCACTCCTCAGCCAGTGGCCCCTCAAAATCAACATGGAGTTCCTTAGATAGTGACAGCAGAGGCACCTACTCCTCCAGTGGGGGACACAGGCTCCCCCCCTATTGTGCCCGTTCCTCCTTCACTCCTAAAAGATCCTCCTACATCTCCTGGCACCCCAGGCAATGACACAGCAGACAACCATGATAGCATGTCAGAAGACAGTGAGGAAGTGCCCATGTCGGTTAAAGTGTTTCACGACTGGATACAAGGGCCTGTGGAATACCTGTGGATTCCAGTTCCAGAAAGTCCACAGACTGATCAAGGAATCCACTCTGCAATCCTTTGGAGGAAAGATGCAGAGGGATCAGGCATACACCTTCAGCCTGAGGTAGTGGGGGAAGCCCTTAAAATTTGGCAGAAATCTGCTTCTGTAAAACCAGTCGTAAAGTAGGTGGACATAAGATAAAGATCCCTTCCAGTTGAAAAGCTGTGTAACGAGCCATCCCCAGCTCACTCCAATAATCGTAACAACAGCTACTGTCTTTGGCAAGAGTCAGACAGCATCTTCCCCCTCACAGAATGTTCTGGGGCATGAGGAACACTTCTTAGATAATTGTCATGCATGCTGGACATATTACCTCTGGACCTGGAATGACATCTTAACACAGAACGAGCTATGCTCATAGAACTGCTAGACCGTTCTATTCTAAATGGAGATTGTTTGATGCACTGCCGGAAAAACGACATCTGCATTAGTCACGTCGTTAAATTCACGTGATTCAGGTTAGTCACGTGTGTTATGGCAGTACGTTCCTAAGCAGCGTGGATACGTCGCTCGCTGCTTCTGATTGAACCAATATGGCGTTTGGTAGCTGAAACCCTTGATCTGCGTCCTCGCATTTTCTTCAGTTACTTCCTTGGCTTCTTCGGCATGTTTTCTTCCACACACGAATTCCTGGAGCTGCTGTCTGGAAGTCACTGGTTGGCCGCACTGTCTGCGTGCTCTTCAGTCGCGTGTATTCTGACACGCGGGTTCCTGATTTCTTCGCATGCTGCTTTCCTGACTACGTGAAGTTGGTCGCGTGTAAATCCCACGCGTATGCTGTTTCCAAGCGCGGCTGTCCTGGGCTGCGTGTACTTTGTTCGCGAGTAATACACACGCGGACTCTGGAACTCTTCAGGTACGGCTGCTCTGACTGCGTGCACTTCTGTTTGCGTATCGCACACGGTCTACTGTTTACACGCTGCGGTCCTAGTTGCGTGTTCTTGTGTTGCGTGTGAATCCTTACGCTTGCAAGAGTAGCTGTCCCGGCTGCGTGAACTCTGTCGCGTGTAAACCTGCACGCAGACTTTTGAACTCTGTTGAAACGTGTAATTCCACACGCATACTATTCTTTGCTTTGGAGTGAATCCCTGGCACCTGTGATGAGATAACAGGTGGACTCATTTCATCATATTTCTGTTTCTACGTGGGAAAGGAAGTATTTCTTTTGAAGGTGATTGTGCACAGTACTTTGGACGCTATCCTGTGGTGCACCAACCCGGTATCTAGCGTGAGTCTCGTGCCGTTCGGGATACGTCTCCCTTACTAACCTTTTTCCCGTCCTTTTCGTTGTTTCAACTCCTGGATTTCTTCAGAGACTTTGGTGGAGACTTCAATTCTAAGCCCACAGGTCAGTGTTGTTAATTAGTGGTATTGCTGTTCTATACTTAGTTGATTTGGGACAGTTTCTCATGATACCTTATTTATCCTAGGCTGACCTCCTATAAAGCTCCCACTCCCTTTCCAGTGATCCCTCTCTCTGCCCGTTTCATCGGTCAGAGAGTGGTATCATTTGGAATGTCTAATTTGACTTCACTACTATCAAGTCATGTGAATAAGGATCCAGAAGAGCCCTACCAATTGTATCCTTTTTGGTTACTGTATCCTTTTCAGAAGATACCGTGGTGATTTATGACAGAATCAGAAGCCATGGAGGGTACGGATCCTTTAACTGTCTTGGCTCAGTTAATCACCGATTTGAGAAACGAAATGATTACGGCAAAGGACATATTACGGCATTGCATGGATGTTATGCAAGACGCCATTCATGCCAGTCCTCAGGGAGCACAGACTCCAGTGGCCACTGCATCTGGATCTGGGACATCGGCACCACCACAAGAGACCCTTAAAGTAGTTATGCCAACACAGTTTTCTTTGACTCCCCCGGAAAGGTTCACAGGTGATCCTAAAACCTATAGAACTTTTGTCAATCAGTGCCGACTCCATTTCCTGTGCAGGCCTAACTCGTTTCCCGATTTAACTACAAAAGCAGCATTTGTGCTTTCTCATTTGGGGGGTACAGCTGCTGCTTGGGCTAATCCTTTATTGGAATCAAACAGTCCCTTGCTGTACGATTGCGATGATCTTCTGGCTGCTATGAGTAAGGTCTTTGATATGCGTTATGCCACTCAAGCCACAGATCTGGAGTTGCTAAGTCTACAACAAGGTAGTCAAACTCTGTTGGCTTACATAGCCAGATTCAATCAATTAACAGCTGAAACCCAATTGCCTGAAGACAAGAAAACGGCTGTTTTCTACGAGGGTCTTTCAGAAGAGCTAAAAGACGCCTTGTCTACGGTCCCTGTGGTTCCTACAGGGTTCACAGAATTTATCGATTTGATTCTACAAATCGATGCTCGAAGAAATGCTCGCAAAGGAGAGAGAAAACCTTTTTTGCAAACACTGGTTCGTCTGGAGGCACCGGCAGTTTCCTCGAATGACCCTGAACCAATGCAGATTGGTGCCGTGAGAGGCCGGTTATCTAATGCAGAGAGAGAGAGAACCGAAGAAAATACAATTTATGCATGTATTGCGGTTCATCTGAGCATTTACTGGCGGCATGTCCCAAGAAACCAGTTAAGCGTTTGGGAAATGCCAAAACTCGACAGTAGCAGGAGTCCCTGTGTCGAGTGCTACATCGGACTCCCATACCATTCCAGCGTACGCACCTATAGTTGTTGAGGTGACTTTACGTTTTGCTGACCAAGAATTAGTTTCCAGGGCTATGGTTGATTCCGGAGCCACAAAAAATTACATTGATATCACGTATGCTAAGAAATGTTCTATACCCCTTGTAAACAAGAACAAACCTGAAACAGTTAATACTGTAGATGGGTCAGTCTTGATTTCAGGTATGGTAACCCAGGAGACTGTACCTCTTCGGATGACTTAATCAAATGGTCATTCAGAGGAAATGATTTTTGATGTCATTGCGGCTCCTCAGTACAAACTATTGCTTGGTCTTGCCTGGTTGACTCTTAATAATCCAACCATTGACTGGGTTACGGGATTGATCCAATAACCTTCCGTTTATTGCAATGAACACTGTTTTGCCAGTCAGGAGGTGTCAACCAAATCACATATTTTGGCCTCTATGGAGGGAGGTTCCACTATCAGTGTGGTACATCAGATCGGTACACATATACCATGTGAATATACGGAATATGCTGATATTTTTGACAAAGGCCAGGCAGAACAGCTGCCTCCACATAGACAGTATGATTGTCCGATTGAACTAATTCCTGGGGCTAAAATCCCTACTGGTCGTGTCTATTCTTTAACTCCCAAAGAAGATGTTGTCCTAAAAGAATACATCGATAAAGCTCTTGATATGGGATTCATACGGCCATCCCAATCGCCTGCTGCCTCCCCATTATTCTTTGTTCCAAAGAGAGAGGGAGATCTAAGGCCCTGTAGTGATTACAGAGCTCTTAATGACATCACCATAAAGAACCAGTACCCTTTACCATTGATAAATGTTTTGTCAGATCAGCTAGGTACTTCCATGTACTTTTCTAAATTGGATTTACGAGGAGCATACAATCTGGTTCGCATTTGTGAGGGTGACGAATGGAAGACCGCTTTCAAGACGCGGTACAGCCTTTATGAATATCTGGTGATGGCCTTTGTAACGCTCCCGCCACATTTCAGTTCTTCATGAACGACATCTTCAGAGACATGATGGACCAATTCATGGTGATCTACTTGGTTAACATATTGATATATTCATCATCTTTCCCAGAACATGTTAAACATGTGTCTGCTGTCCTACAAAGACTCAGAGAGAACAAACTCTTTGTTAAAGCTGGAAATGTTTCTTTCATACACAAGAAGTTGAATTACTGGGTTACAACATTATCAATCATGGTGTTCGAATGAGTCGCTCCAAAGTGAAGGCCATATTGAATTGGCCCATTCCAAATAATGTCAAGTCACTACAGTCATTCCTAGGTTTCACGAATTTTTATTGCAGATTTATTTGTTCCTTCTCCAAAACAGTGGCCCCATTGACAGCTTTAACTAGTTCCAAAGTATCATTCTGTTGGACCCAGAACACCCAAGCCTCTTTTGAGATGTTAAAGGAAGCATTTACCACTGCACCTGTACTTCAACAGCCTGATCCTGATTGTCAGTTTATCGTTGAAGCGGATGCTTCCAGTGTCGCTATAGGAGCTGTACTATCACAAGTTTGTGCAGAAACCAAGGAGGAGCATCCAATTGCTTTTTTCTCTCTTAAGCGAACTTCATACGAACAGAACTATACCGTTACTGAGCGGGAATTGCTTGCGATCAAGGATGCTTTCCGAGAATGGCGACATCTTCTTGGGGCCAAACATCAGGTGTTGGTGTACTCTGATAATCGGAATTTTCAGGCATTTAAAACTATGAAATGTCTTACGGCTCGACAGGCCAGATGGCATGTGTTTTTTGCTCAATACAATTTCCAGATTACTTATCGCCCTGCCAGATAACATGTCAAATCGGATGCTTTATCCCGCATCGGTGAGGAGTTGAAGGAAGAACCACCGGTGCAAAATACGTTGTTGGCAGACCATGTGATATGTAGTTGTTTTGCACAACCTTCCCTAAAATGTGAATTACAGGAATGGGTGAAACAAAATCCCCGATTGGTTCAGGAACTAAATCTAGACATACACAACGGTTTGCCTTTCACACGAGGGGTGCTTTATCTACCAAAAGTTACCGTTGGGGACACGATTCCTTGATAGCAGCCCATCCTGGACAGAAAAAGACCCTAGAGCTGCTCAAAAGATGCTGTTGGTGGCCTTCCATAACATGAGATGTTATAGATTATGTTTCAACATGTTCGGTATGCATCCAATGCAAGAACACTCCTTGCAAACCAGTGGGTTTAATCCAATCCTTACCTGTTCCTCACAAACCATGGGAGATGATCTTGATGGATTTTGTGGTAGAACTCCCAAGAAATAATGGTTGCAATACCATATGGGTGGTGGTGGACTACTTTACGAAATTGGCTCTTTTTGTTCCCTGTATTGGTTTACCAACAGCTGCAGTCCTAGCTGACCTATTCATCCGGCATATATTCCGGTTTTTTAGTCTACCTTCAGTGATAATTACCGACAGGGGCTCTCAATTTGCGTCACGTTTTTGGAGAGCACTAACCTCGGCATTACTAATTGATGACAGGATGTCTAGTGCTCATCACCCCCAAACGGACGGACAGACTGAGAGAGTCAATAGCACTATGGAACAATACCTGCAGTGTTTGTGTCTGCAGTTCCAGTCAGACTGGGTCAATGTCCTGCCGGCAGCGGAATTTGCTTACAATAATTCCTACCATAGTGCCATAGGTACTTCACCTTTCTATGCTCTGTATGGGCAACACCCCCGATCCATTCCTTTGGATTCCGGTTTGTCTATGGATACTCCTGCAGCAGTTCATAATGTCAGAGATCTAAAGAGTCTACAGACGAAGGTGAAACAGCAATTGGAGCAGGCTAAAAAACAAGATAAGACCTATGCTGATGCTCATTGAGTCCCTGCACCATTTTACAAAGCAGGCATGAAAGTATGGCTGTCTACTAAGAACTTGAGGATACCTGGTAAAAAGAAACTGTTGCCTAAGTACATTGGGCCATATGAAGTGATCAACGTGATTAATTCGGCTGCTGGCCGTCTGGCATTGCCAAAACAATGGCGAGTGCATCCAGCATTTCACGTGTCACTCATCAAGCCATGCTCCGATGCTACTAGATTGCCTATACGGCCTGTTGCTGTTTCTGTGAAAGGTTCGGACGAATTCGAGGTACAAGAAATACTGGATATGAGACTACGTTCTGGTAGGCCGTATTATCTGGTGGACTGGAAAGGCTATGGTCCTGAAGATAGGTCCTGGGAACCTCTTTCCAATATCCATGCTCCCGCTTTATTAAGAAAATTCCATTTGAAAAGGGGAGAGGCTGCTCCTTTGGGGGGTGGCACTGTCATGCATGCTGGACATAATACCTCTGGACCTGGAACGACATCTTCACGCAGAATGAGCTATGCTCATAGAACTGCTAGACTGTTCTATTCTAAATGGAGATTGTTTGATGCACTGCCGGGAAAACGACATCTGCATTATTCACGTCGTTAAATTCACGTGATTCAGGTTAGTCACGTGTGTTATGGCAGTACGTTCATAAGCGGCGTGGATACGTCGCTCGCTGCTTCTGATTGAACCAATATGGCGTTTGGTAGCTGAAACCCTTGATCTGCGTCCTCGCATTTTCTTCAGTTACTTCCTTGGCTTCTTTGGCATGTTTTCTTCCACACGCGAATTCCTGGAGCTGCTGTCTGGAAGTCACAGGTTGGCCGCACTGTCTGCGTGCTCTTCAGTCGCGTGTATTCTGACACGCGGGTTCCTGATTTCTTTGCATGCTGCTTTCCTGACTACGTGAAGTTGGTTGCGTGTAAATCCCACGCGGACGCCGTTTCCAAGCGCGGCTGTCCTGGGCTGTGTGTACTTTGTTCGCGAGTAATACACACGCGGACTCTGGAACTCTTCAGGTACGGCTGCTCTGACTGCGTGCACTTCTGTTTGCGTATCGCACACGGTCTACTCTTTACACGCTGCGGTCCTAGTTGCGTGTTCTTGTGTTGCGTGTGAATCCTTACGCTTGCAAGAGTAGCTGTCCCGGCTGGTTAACTCTGTCGCGTGTAAACCTGCACGCTGACTTTTGAACACTGTTGAAACGTGTAATTCCACATGCATACTATTCTTTGCTTTGGAGTGAATCCCTGGCACCTGTGATGAGATAACAGGTGGACTCATTTCATCATATTTCTGTTTCTACGTGGGAAAGGAAGTATTTCTTTTGAAGGTAATTGTGAAGGTGATTGTGCACAGTACTTTGGACGCTATCCTGTGGTGCACCAACCTGGTATCTAGCATGAGCCTCGTGCCGTTCGGGATAAGTCTCCCTTACTAACCTTCCCCTCCTTTTCGTTGTTTCTACTCCTGGATTTCTTCAGAGACTTTGGTGGAGACTTCAATTCTAAGCCCACAGGTCAGTGTTGTTAATTAGTGCTATTGCTGTTCTATAGTTAGTTGATTTGGGACGGTTTCTCATGATACCTTATTTATCCTAGGCTGACTTCCTATAAAGCTCCCTAGCCCTATCCAGTGATCCCTCTCTCTGCCTGTTTCATCGGTCAGAGAGTGGTATCATTTGGAATGTCTAATTTGACTTCACTACTATCAAGTCGTGTGAATAAGGATCCTGAAGAGCCCTACAAATTGTATCCTTTTTGGTTACCGTATCCTTTTCAGAAGATACCGTGGTGATTTATGACAATAATGCAGTGGGAAAAATTCTGCCCTAAGCTTCAGGCAGGACAATGCAAAAACAGCTATGGCAGCAGCCAAACTCAAGTTCTGGAAAGAGCTGGGCAACTAAGATTCTCTCCTCCCACCTGAATTTCAAACAGAATTCCGCTCATGTTTGGCAAAATCCTACATGGTAGCACAGGACCTCATGGAGGCCTCCTACCACCACCTGAACACAGCTACTAGGGGTATGGCTGTAGGTGTATTCCTTAGGAAGTAAACACCCTTCACAGCCACAAAATCTGATGTGCAGGAGTTAATTATGGATCTGCCGTTTGATGGCCTAGAACTGTTCAGTCTGGATGCTGAATAAGAGCAGGGCACGAACAAAGCATGCTTTATTTAGCGGCCATAACCAAGGCCCCTGCGCAATCGGGGTCTTCAGAGATGGTCATTCACTGGCAATAGTTCTGGAGGTTTTAGAGGTTTCCTCGATTGCCACAGTATGCAGGATAGATCTCAGCGCACTGCACAAGAAACAAGCTTGTCCATCCCCCTGGTTTTTTTTTTCCAACCCTCCCAAACTCCAGAAGCAAAACAGTGTAAGTGACGTGAGGGTGAAGATCCACACCTCCCCAGTCTGAGGAAGAGTTTGCCATCATCTTGCTCAGAGAAGAACCATAACCAGCGATAACTGGTCCATGCCGGTGGCCACAGGGGTTATAACCTTCCTCTTTCCCTTCCAACCCTCCATCTCCCGCCCCCCTCCTGCAACAAGGCTTGGACTCCCTCTCACAGGAGAAATCTAAATTGTTGCTCATCGAGGCAATAGGGAAGGTACCTGCGTACCTGAAGAACAATAAGGCCGGCCTGCAAATGGTAGTATAACTTTCCCCCTTTAGTCTTTTCTTACCCCAAGAAAAGTTAAAAATGCTTATGCCTGCTCTCATCTAATCATCGCTTCAGCTAGGCGACGAGCTAGTAGGTGTGGGCCTCCATGACACATTTTTGTACATCCCCTTTTGGCCTCTTCACCGCCGTTACCTGCGGTTCACAAAAGGCCACGATAATTATCAGTGCAAAGTCTTGCCTTTCAGGGGGGCGTGGCTAAGAGGCCATGGGAAAATCCTGCATGATCCTTGGTCGCATGCATGCAGAGACCAGTTTTTGGGAGACAGAAAGTACGTCTCGGTTGTCGGAAGACACAAGGATTGTAATGCTGACGTCGGCGGTAGAAAACTGGCTGTGAATATGGACATATTGGCGAAAAGATGCGGGGATGGAACGTTGGAAGAAGGGCTAAGATGGCCGCCGCATGAGAACAAAGGGAGAGGACGGCGAGCCCCTGTAAACAACCAGAAACAGAGCTGTGCAGCGTGAAAGCCTGCCTGAGGACTTTGTCGGACAAAAGCTGGAGCGGAGACCCTACGCGCCCACTGAAGATGGGTTAATGCGGATGCAAAAGCAACGTTGAGGGAGCCCAGCCGGGGCTATAATTGCAGAGCCGGAGCGGAGCTGTCCCGTACCTGATACCAGAGCGATTCTTTGCTAGGATACATAGCATATGCAGGGAATTCCTTTGGCATGGTACAAGGAACAGGGTTTCCCTTTGGAAGCTACAAAACTCACATGAGAGAGGGGGGGGGGTATAAAATTGACAAACTACGAAATCTATTATATGGCAAGCCAGCTACAATATGTAGCAAAATGGCTCTCAGAAGAACCAACCTCAGAATCCAGGCTGTTTCGACTGGACTGTGCCTCTTTCTTCTTAAAAGAAATGATGTGGTTGCCCAGACCTGACATGGAAGGGTACCCACAGATGATGATACTGGGGTGGGAGATATGGCATAGGGCCTGTTAGGTAATGGAGAACCCATCCCCGTGTTCCCTGCAAGTGCCATTAGTTGCATTGTCGGGAAAAGAAAAGCAGCTAAGGATGATTATCAGGAAGCACTGGGAACCGGTAGGCATAGCAACGATGGGAGACCTATGGCAAGAGGGAAGGATAAAAGTCTTTGAGATGTTGGAGTAGGAAACAGGGTTACATACGGGACAATATATTACATACCATAGGGTGGTGCGGCGAATCAAAGAGACCTGGTCCGAAGTAGTACTAGAAGATGAACCGGATGCCACCATAGATGCAATGTATGACAGCAGAAGGAGGACACAAGATCTCTAGAATATATGAGCTGATGATGTCTAAAGTGGGGAAGGAAGTGGTACAACTGAGATAGGACTGGGAAGAGGAAGTGGGTGCCCCAAGAAGTGATGGGATGTGGGAGCAAACCCAAGGGTACCATAAGAAAGTGTCAAGGAATGCGAGGTTACAAGAGATAGAATTATATATACCCCACAGGGCTTATATGACACCCCAGAGGACAGCGAAGTTTAAAAACACAGGACGCAAGCATGCCCCAAATGTGACGAAGAAAACGCTGGAATGGTGCACATGTTTTGGACATGTCCTGAAATTGATAGATTCTGGGGAGAAGTAGCACACAGGCTGGAAGTAAAAGGGATTAAGATAGTGGTGGAAACAGCATGGGCATGCCTGATAGGGGGGTTTCCCAGACCACGTAAACTCAGGCATGCAGGTAAACTAAAAGACTTGGCATACATACTTGCAAAGCATAGAATCGCTATGGGATGGAAGGCATGCCATAGACCAAGAATAGAAGTATGGTGGAAAGACCTACAGAAATGGGCAGAAGCTGAAACCACAGTATGGCAGGAAGCTAGTAATTTTGGAGGGGAGGAGGAGGCTGAAACCTCGATAGCCTGGAAACATCTGATAGCCACGGTATTCGGGCCCACGCAAGATGGGTCAAGTGATCGGGACCCAGCAGAGAATGCAGGAGAAGAATCCCTAATGCAAGGTGAAGAAATAGAATATGAAGGAGAGTAGACTCGAACGGGGGTGGGGGATGGGAGAAGCAGTGGACACGGCTGGAGAGATGTAAATTCAAAATGTTATTATATGCACTGCAAGTTTGGTTTGTGGTGTTTGTTGAAATAAAATTCATAAAAATTGTTTAAAAAAAAATAAGTTTTGCCTTTCAGTATCAGCTCGGCTCTAAGGGTGTACATCAAGATGGTGGCAGTGGTGGATGGATTTTTTTAATACAAACTTTTAAAATCAAATTCAGCTGCAACATGAGAAATCACAACACCCGATGGTAGCTGCATTTCTATGCTAAATAACATTCAGCTGTTGTATCCTTACTTGTGTGATTCGATCAGAGCTCAGTCCCCAGTCCAAGCGTCAGACCACCTGCAGAATCTTCTAAACCTAATGTATGCGTTGGGTCTATCAGTCAACATAAAGAAGTACACACTCATCAAAACACAGAAGCTGGAGCTCCAATGCTTCCTTTAGGATTTGTCATAAACCACCTTCTCAATGCAGTCACTTTAAGTCTCGCTCCCTAACAACTGCATGGTGGTGGCTGTGCTCTACTGGTTCCTATGGCCAGATTCAGTATGTGCTGCAGTAAACTACACCTGGCAGTGAGCTGGACTCGAGTATTCAACTCTCCAACCAAGGTGGTCCCCATCCCATCATGGCTCCAGCAAGAACTTTTGTGATGAGCAGCTCAAAGGAACCTCCTGATCGGCTTACCTATTCGAGGACCCTTCATATCAGGTTACCATTACAACAGACTCTTCCCTATCAGGGCAGGGAGCAACACTGGTAGACCTCCAAGTTTACGACCGTTGGAGGGAAGAGGATTCCCAGGAGCACATACATTTCTTGGTGAAAGTGACCTTCCTATCCTTGTAGTCATTCATGTCGGTGTTGGTAAACTCTGGTGTACTGATAGTGACAGACAACGTAGTAATGATGTTTTACAACAGCAAACAGGGAGGCACCAGATCAATATAAATTGTGGTAAGACAGAATAATGAGACGGGCAAGGTGGCATGTTGTCTTCTCTTTAATTTACAATGATAAACCTATTCTGTACCTAGACCTAGGATCTTGGCCCTATTCTAAAGTAGAAAGTCTGAAGGGTGCTTATCAGGATGTCATTACAAATGATAGTCCTGTCTGTAAGCCTACACTCACCTAGATTCTGTTCTACCACTTTAACCAAAACTACAAAGCAAATAAAATGTATATCGGCCCTCATGCCTAATAGGTGAATGTTGGCTGGTTTCTGGCCCCGCACCCCACTAGGATAGGTGGTTCCCATCAGGCTTTCTGAGCTTTGATAGGCAGTTTCTACGGTGTTCCAAGTGTCTGTTCAAATATCCTTTATACAGTTCAAGAAAACACAAATCTGGGGGGCGCTGTTGAGCAGCCGACAAAATGGCTGCCTAGCCTTTCAGCTCCGTGTGCTGCCGCTTTGCATCTGCTTCCATCTGCAGTTTGCTACTCTACCCCGTCTCCAGATTTGGCTCCCACATAGCTGACACTTGGGGCCACCCGCCTGTGAAATCTGGCCCCGAATCGGACCCTCTGACCCCGTGCTCGCGTTGAGCCGAACTGGGCCCGCGCGCTGCCGGTTGACGCCGCGGAGGGCGCCGCGGACACCCGCCCGTCGCCGCTGGCGGCCCGGCGGGGCGCCTCCCTGTCTGGCTTTCCATCTGGACCACCGCGCCCGCCTGCCTTGTGACTGGGGCCGGGGTCGGGGCTCGAGGGCCACCTGCGCTGCCTACGCAGATACACGTGGGCTGATCCGGCGACACGCCGCTGAAGACTCCGCTGAAGACGCCCTTGGCCTGATCCGGCTAACGGTGGCGAACTGAGACTGAGGTGAGGAGGTGGTGGGCCCTATGTGTGCGGCATCTTTCTACAAACTCCCTGGGACAATCTGTCTGCCGCCCTAAGAACCGCGCAGTGTTCAGTTAGGACGAGCTTCTTCCCCACTACCTCCGGCACTCAGTCCTTGGGCCCAGGAACATTTGCTATCCTTGTCTGCCGGTGACGTGGCCCGCCGCTACCCCACCAACAAGCGAGTGGCCCTCTCCGCCCTGTCAGTGCATTGCCTCGCTTCAGGGTACAAGTTACCCACACGAGACTGACCCCCTGGAACACGCCGCGCTGCTCGGCACGATGTCCAACAGGTCCAGGAACACTGGTAAATCAGGGGCCATGGACAAGTTTGCTAAGGCCACCCCGAGACCCGATTCGGCCCATACATCATGCGACCTGATCGAAGTACCGCTCACTGCAGAGGCCCCCCCCACGGACCTGACGGTCGTTATGGAATCCATGGCCAGAAACTTCGCAGCTTTTCATGAGAAGCTAGATGACATTAATGCAAATGTGGCATCTCTAAGAACCAAACTGGACCAACAGGGGTCGAGAATCACCGAAACCGAAAACAGGATCAGCTCCAACGAGGACAATATAACCACACTGCAAAGCACAGTATCCACCCTTGTCACGGACATGAAACTCGTGCGAGCCAAATGCGATGACCTCGAATCTAGATCACGGAGGAATAACATACGCATTATAGGAGTCCCGGAAAATGCGCTGAAGGGTCGACTCGAATCCGCGGTCGAGAACCTCCTGAAAGACCTGCTGGGCAATCCGGAATTATCCCCCTTCTTCACCATCGAAAGGGCCCATAGGGCGCTAGCCCCACGGCCCAAACCAGGAGACTTCCCGAGGCCCATCATTGCAAAAATTCTGAGTTTTAGAGACCGGGATCAAATCCTCCGCCTCGCGCGGGATAAGGGTGAACTCAGATTGGACTCGCAGGTGATCCGAATCTTCCCTGACTTCTCAATCGCAGTACAACAGGAGCGTCGCCAATTTCTTGGGGTCAAGAACATGCTCAGGGAGAGAAGCATTCCATACGCCATCCTATTCCCGGCCCGTCTAAAGTTCACATTTAACAACAAACTTTACTTCTTTACGGTGCCCTCAGAAGCGGTGAAATTCATAGAAGCACACATTCCCCCTCATCCGCCTGCCGAAGATGGTATGGAAAATGACTGAACTTAATCCGGAACTTGCTCTCCTTGATCGCCGCCTACTCGAGCGGTCTGAGGGCTTCATCATCCATGGACCGCCTCTATAACTACCCTGCTGTTATATTCCTACTTTTCATGCCCTCCGGTTCCCAAGCTCTCAGATACGCACTGCCTATCTTGCATGTTGTTGGACTACTCATCGTGATCATGCTGATTTCCTGTTTTCGTCAAATGCAATGTTTCCCTATTTCACACCCAGGCCGACACGGTGGGTATAACTATTTTGCCAGGCTGCACACACTATTCGCACAGTTCCTCTGGCACGCGGGCGCAGTACGCAAAAAGTGGATAGACATGACACTTCCATACAAACTGGGGGGACTCACGGCCCCGGATCTATCACTTTACTGGCACGCAGCTCAGGCCCAACATGCCACTCACTGGTATCCTGGTACGCCAACGCGTCCTCATGTCAAACTGGAGAGGTTGGCGACTACTGGCACCGATCTAATGTCCGCGATACTGCACCACCAATACATACCCGACTCTCCTATTGACCCTCTCTACACGACTCTCTTGGCCTGGACTCGCCTGCTCTCCCAGACGCCTGAAGCCTCCCCGTACTACAAGTGGCTTCCTGTGTGGGCCTTTCCTGGCCTGGAACCCACTCACGATGTAGCGCTGGCCCGACACTGGGGGGAGCTGGGATACCACGCACTGACTGACTTCTACCCCGAAGGCAGGTTTATTGACCCCCGATCTTGGAAACCGGGACACACCGGGACCGCTTTGGAAACCCTCCAATATTATAGATTGCGGGCCGCGTTTCGCTCCAGATGGCCCACATTCCCGGACGAGCCCCCAGACAACCCGGCCATCGCATACATTGCCAACTCAGGGGGCGCCCGCGGAGTGGTCTCCTCACTCTACAAGATATTTCAGGCTGCTTCCCCCGCTCCCACTCTCAAGGCACGAGACGAATGGGCCGGCGACCTGGGCCTGGAAATATCAGATGAGGCCTGGGAGAGTATGTGCCTGCACACCCAACGAGTCTCCCTCAACTTCCGTTTTCGCGCCATGCAATACAAACTTCTAAATAGACTTTATTACACTCCGCATAGAACATCTAGGTTCACTCACACTGCGGCGCACCCCTGCCCCCGCTGCGGGGCGACGGGGGCCGATCACCTACACATGTTCTGGTCCTGTAACAAACTGCTTGGTTTTTGGGAGGGTATCCTAGAAACACTCTCTGCTATCATTGGAGCGGTTATTGACCCGGATCCTCTGGCCGTCCTGTTTGGCGCTTGGACGACCGATGACACTAGATGTTCAGCTAGATTTCTTAATATTGCTTGTATGGTTGCCAAGAAATGCGTTCTTCAAAATTGGAAAAATCCCTCCCCTCCGGCCCACCGGAAGTGGCTCCATATGCTTACTTGGTCACGCAACTGTGAGAAGGAATTCATATCCATGCTCCCTGCTACATCTCGCCCCCGAAATATTTGGACGGAATTCAACTCATACCTTAACAGTAGAAGTGCGAGCGCCTCTAGCTCTGGCTTGTCCCCCACCCCCTCTGTAACCACCCCTACTATGTGAACTCGTACTTGTATATACTTCTTGTGACCATTGCCTGATATTGCTGTGACTAATGTACTATGCTGAATGTATTGTATTGTTACATCTTCAACGTGTGCCCGAACTGGTGGCCTCACTGCTTGCACCATGTAACCTTGTGCCGCCAAAAATAAAAGTTTAAAAAAAAATTAAAAAAGAAAAAAAAAAGAAAACACAAATCTCTCTTCTTCTCCATCCAGCAATGGGGCGGTTCGTGGTATTCGTTACCAGAGAGCTCGGGACCACCTAGTCTGAGAGATTGTTTCATGACTTCCTACTGCATAAGATTTTGGTTTCTCATACCCAACCTTGGGGTAATTTGTCTCCCTTCCTTCCCTGGGATCTGGTTTCTTTCATCCCCAACTTGGCGTTTGGTTTGTTGTGCCTCGCTTTGAGTTTCTGCTTCTCTCGCTATGCCTTGCTATAATTCTCACCCCATTCTGAGTTGAGTTATTCACCCCAGTTTGGGATCTGGTTTGTCGCAACCCTTCTTAGGTACTTGCTTCTCTTGCCCCGCCTTGGCCTATGATTCTTCTCATCCCACCCTCGGGCATGATCTCTTTGACCCCCCGTTCCCTCTTGGGCTGTGGTTTCTTGCACCCCACCCTGCAGTATGAATTTGTGCACCCAACCATGGAGTATGGTCTCTTCAACCGTGTCTTGGGGGTATGGTTTCTTGCACCCCCACCCTACGGTATGGTCTCTTTCAGCCCAACTTGAGGTCTGGTTTCTTGCACCCTGCCCTGGGGTATGAACTTGTGGTCCCCTCCTTGGGGAATGGTTTCTTGCAACCACCCTGTGGTATGAACTTGTACATACCTCGGTTATGGGCTCTTGAACCCCATCTTGGGCTATAGTTT
The DNA here is from genome assembly GCF_040938575.1 of Ambystoma mexicanum. NCBI lineage: Eukaryota > Metazoa > Chordata > Amphibia > Caudata > Ambystomatidae > Ambystoma > Ambystoma mexicanum. Next base: position 1,026,773,502 of record NC_090923.1, on the reverse strand, counting down.
TTTGCACCATTCCCTGGGCTATGGTCTCTTTCAGCCTGTCTTGAGTCCCTGATTCCCAGAACTACTGCATACCTGACAGTTCGGTGCTTAACTGCTCGACTAACTAGTGTAAGGGAGGCATGGTATCAATTATGACGGACACAATAGATTCAATTTGAAAACCTTTATCGAATTTTCAGGGGTTTGGAATAGGATAGGAGTCGTTTCTACCATCAGATAATAACAAAACACCTTCCTAGTCAGTCTCTGTCAAATCAAAGATGGCCTATGCTAACAAAACCTAATGCCTACCCTATCCTTATATAAAACATGTGTGAAAGGGAATATGGATGTAAAGGAAAATCAGCGTCAAAACATAAAGAATCAATGTGACAGAGTCAGCTCTCCTTCCCACGTTGGACAGCAGGGTGTAAGGTGGGCCCCATAAACAGGGCCACACACTCTGGCTCGGGTTCTTGAAACAAAGGTAGTTCAAAATGTGGATCGAGGCCCACTTGGCCTTCCACGTTAAAGTCACTTATTCCAGCTTTCAAATGTTCTTTCACAGTTCAACAAAGGTTTACACAGGTCTCCCTCAATCGGGCTCGGACCCTTCAAAGCAAAAGGTTCACGTAGGTCTCCCTCGATCAGGCTCGGACCTTTCAATCACTGCACTTGCAGGGTTTCTCTTACCCAAGCTTAAATTCACATTCTGCAGGGGTTCCTTCTCCTAATTTATCACACTTTCGGTCTCCAGCAGTCAGGCTCTGACCTTCCCCTGATGTCGAAGACTTTAGAATGTGCAAGGTTTTTACTATAGACCTCCGCAGGACCACTTTGACTTTCCCTTCAGCTCAGACTCTTGTATTGTTTGACCCAGTGTCTCTTGGTTCGGGTAATTCGATACCACAAGCACAAAAGTTCAACATGAACCTTTTCACTTCCCCTTTTCTCAGGGTTAATCTTGGTCATTACGTAGTCTAAAGTTCATTCACTTTTTTCACTTTATGCCAACACATTTCACCTTTTGCAAAGACTTTCGAGTGGGCTAGTTCCTTTCGCCTGACCACTCAGCTGCTCTGTATCACTAGTTGCACAGTTGTCAGTAATTAAAGTTCCCCACAGGTCTGCCTTCCTTCGTGTTTCATCCACATGCATGCAGCCTTCAATTATGAGATATACTGTTACACTTTCAATCTTTCCTTAACCCACCAGCCTTTCATGTCGCACACCAACTCACCGGCTGTGTTCATTCCATTCTGGTCTTTTCTGTTTTAATTCACGAGTCAAGGTTAATACCACAGGCTTGACCTCCCCTCTCCAACTCTGCCGTTCACCTGGGAGGGTCGCTGGCGCCCTTGAAACACAATGCAGTCCTGTCTGGGATTTAGCCTTCTCCGCGTACCTTTCACGGCTTTTTGGAGGCAACAACCTCCTAGCGGGATCTCCTGGGTTTTACTACCCTTTGCTATCGTCCCTCTGTCGATCGTTCTGCTCCAGTATGTTCGCCTTCGACCCAGAAATTCTGCTCCTTCTCCTGTCCCACCGTGCTCAGTGTGTCTCTATGTTCCTCCTTTTATCCGTGTGGGGAGAGCTAATGGGTATCAGATATATGTAATTGAAGTCAAGTGCCTGACTTTGCCTGATCCAATTAGCGGGACATGTCCAATGAGATGTGTAAGTCTTAGCCTGTTTACTCTCAATCGCTCTCTTCCTCAGCCTAGTGTTTGTGTAGAAAAAGGTTGGGGGTGTTGGGACGTTGGAGGATCCTATAAAATAGGATGGGTCATGGGTTCGGGAATAGGGGAATACAGCGTCTCTGCATTGGTTGTCTCACCCCCACTCCCCAAAGACCCCTCACCCAGGTGATCCTACCGCACTGGTCCACCCCAGGGTCTGGATCCAAAGGCAATGGCTGTGCACTGGCCACCTGAGTGAGAGATCCCAGGGGCCTAGTAGGTGAGACACCCTTTGGTTTCTCACACTGGGGACATTCAGTGGTGGCAGAGCTGGTTCCTCAGTGTCTTCTGACTTCCTCTCTCATCCTACCCGCTATTCAGTGGCACCCATCTTATGCTGACAGTTGGTGTGCGGGGTAGCTCTCTGCTGGCGTCCTTGGCCGAGCATTACCAGCTCCACTTCCAGCAGGCTTTCAGCTTGGCTCGGTCTCTGTTGGGCCTGCCACACAGAGCATTTGGCGTTCCTCTTCCTGGCACACCTCCCAGCGGAGGGCTCCATGCTTCTGATGATCCAAAGAAGTCTCTCTCCTTCCTCTAAGGCTGATGGACTCTATTTCTCTTCCAGCCGTTGATACTTCACACTGTTCTTTCAATCCTCGCTGATATTGTGTGCATAGACAGTCAGAAACCACACCAACCATTTCTACAGAATGTTTTTGGTTATCGGATACTGTAACTCCCATGTAGCCAACACATCGAGAATTGGGGTATTTGGGATAGGGACAACAACTGCTGTCATGTCTTAGAGACCTCCTGTCTTCTAAGGGAGGGTCACCCATAAGTGGGATACTGTTTACCCAGTCCCCTAGGGGCTGTTAAGATTAGCAGGCTCATCTGCCTAATCCAAAGGGGGTGGCTCCCCCATGAGGAGAGGGGACGAATTCCCCTGATTAGTCAAATACCCCATTGTTGGCATTATGCCCTCCTCGCCGACCGAGGGGAAAGCTGTGGAAAAAGTCCACATTCTCTTGTTCCTTGCCTTTTCTATGTTCTACCGTAAAACAGAAATGCTGTAGGTCCAAAAACCACTGCATTAACAGGGAGTTGGTGTCTTCTCATAAGTACATCCACGTCAGGGGTGAGTGGTCGGTAATAAGTGGGAACTTTCTCCCTGTTGAGTAGTATCTCAAGGAGGTAATGGCCCTTTTAATTTCTAGAGCCTCGAATTCCACAGCTGCATAGTTTTGTTCGCGGTCGAACACTTTTCTGCTAGTGTACAAGACCGGATGTTCTTGGGCATTCTGCAACTGGGACAGGATGGCTCCCAGGCCCACCTTAGATGCGTTTGTTTGAAGGATTAACTCCTTAATGAAGTCTGACATCTTAAGGATGGGCTCAGCATAAAAGAGCCTTCTTCAGGGTTTCTAGATTGGTTTGGTCCCCTCGAGTCCATGCAAGTTTATTAAGCTATGCATTTTTGACTTTTTCAGTAAGATTTCCAGCAAGGCTAGAACGTTTTGGGATGAACCTTTGATAATATCAGATTAGCCCAAAGAAGGCTCTAAACTCCAGATTATTTTTTGGCTGTAGCTCTTACGACCACACCTTCACTTTCTCAGTCTGGGGCTGAAGCAGGTCCTTACCCGTAAAGTAGCCAAGGTATTTCACAGTACTTTGGGCTAGAGGACACTTTCTCGAGTTGGCTCTAATAAAGTCTGGCTCTTCGTAAGACCTCATAGAGATGGTAATTATGTTCTTACCACCTATTACTATGGAACACAAGATCGTCCAAATATGCCCCTGCGAATGAGGAATCGGGACGCATAACCTTATTGATAAGACATTTGAATGTGGCAGGGGTCCTATGAAGGAAGAATGGAAGGACAGTTAACTGATGTAAAACCCTGAGGTCTACTAAAATATTTTTCTCCTTATCAGATGGGTTTAACGCGACCTGCCAATAGCCTTTCATCAAGTTCAGGGTGGTATTGAATTTAGCGTTCCCAGGTGTTAAATTAGCTAATTGATTCTGGGAATCGGGTAGTTATCGAAGACTGAGATGGAATTCAGTCTCCGAAAGTCGATACGGAATCTCCAGGAACAGTCAGGCTTTGAGACTGAGACAATAGGGGAAGACCAGGGGCTCTCCAATGGTTCCATTACTTCCAGTCTCAACATACTCCCAATTTCTTCTGCTATAATTTTGTGGCAGGCCTCAAGGATTCGATGGGGCGTTAAGTTGACCAATTGCCCCGCATCTGTTCTTATCGAATGGAAAAGAAATGTTGCACCTCCCTGCTACCTCTGCGGATAATTCAGGCAAGTGGTGGAGCAAATCCCAAAGGTTCCTCTGTTTTGGACTAAGCTTACTTGGGATTAGGTTGGATTGTCCTCCTTCCCCCAACTAGGACTGCTGCCATTGTCACGTTACTTTGCTCTATGGGATCAATATGCAAACGTTTTAATAGGTTTACATAATAGATTTGGGTTTTCTGCCTATCTGGTTAGGAAACAAGATAATTCAGGGAAGCTTTGTACTCCACAATTTTATGTTCTTCTTGCTTTCAAAAGTAGGTAACCAGATGAGTACCTGGTTGCCTACTGAAAATTATCTTGCCACTGTTTTCTGATCATAATGTGGCTTCTGATGTTCCTTGGCCCAGGAAAAAGGAAGTTATCAATTTCTCTTCCGGCCTTCATATGTGATCTAAGCGTCTTGAGATATAGGTAAGGGTGCCTCTTCTTGCTTTACTCAGATCTCTTTTAGCATGTCAAGCACATCCCTTGGGTATCTGTCAAGCAACAATTCAAAGGAAGAGTATACCAATGAAGATTCAGGAGTTTTTTCGTATGGCAAAGAGCACCCAGCGGATCGTGAGATCCCAGTTTTTCTCATTAGTTTCTTTATTATCTGTTGAAGGGTTTGGTTAAATCAGTCCCCTTTACCATCTGTCTATGGATGATAAACGGATGTTCTTAGGATGTTGATAGTCAATATCCCCTTCGCTTCCTGCATAAGGCGGGACATTGAGGTGGTTCACTTATCGGTTAGGATTTACTTCGGGGAAACCTACTCGGAACAAAAAAGGATAAGATCCTTCAATATGTGCTGGGTGGTATTATTTCTTAGGTGGAAAGCCTCTTGGTATTGGGTGGCATAGTCTTCATATTCAAGAATATACTTGTTACCCAGTTTGGATGACTCAAGGGGTTCCACTATTATATCTTTTAAAACACGCTTAATACCATAGACCAGTCTCTAAGCGTGGGACCAGAATCCAAACCTTTGTTGCTCTCCATTGTCTTCGTTCCATGACAAACGTGTTGACCCTGAGATATCCTGCTTGCCCGTTATTAACCATAGCTATCTGGCAGAAACTAAGAGACTGTAAGGGCTCCAAGATTGTTGCTGTCTTCTGGTAGACGTCGAAGGCTGAAACATGGACTTTAGTTCCACATGGATCTCATATCTTGCCTTTTTTGTGTCATTTGCACTGGCTTTCCGTAGTGATGCGGATTTAATTTTAATCATAATGCATTGTGCATCATGCTTTCTATGGTCACTGCAAAGAGTACTTGCAAGTGAAGTTCTAGCCTTATATTCCTGTATGTCCTCTTCATTCCCAGGATGGCTGTTTGTCAAATAACACCCTTCAGGCTGGTTAGGTCTGGGGGCCAAGCTTTCTTGGTGGTTGCTGCCAAATTGTGGCACTCATGGCCATTTCTGGTTAGGGCTACCAAGAACTATTTGGCCTTTAGGCATTTATTGAAAATTCTACTTTTATCCACTGGATTCCTCATTCAGCTCCTATTGTTTACTTGGAGTCAAGATGCCTATGGTGAATGTGTGCTTTACAAAATTGTTAACATAATAGCATGCATGCCTGGCCAGTAAAGGTTTCAAAGGACTTGGGCCTAGGTTTCCCAATCCTCTGATGTTCTGCTGTTACGTTGGAGTGGTCCAATTCCATAACTATTTTCCTGTGAGTGTGTTGAATGACCAGTTGGGTCTTTTGGTTCCTTTTCTCTCTATCTACCCTCAGTTCAAAAAGCCCCTTTTAACAAAGAAAAAGGTCAGTTCTCCAGCATGGGGTCTGGCATGGATTCACATGCTCATGAATATTCCCTGTCGTGAGGCTGGGAATACTCTGTAAATAGAAAAGTAGATTTGCTTTAGTAGAAACTGCATTTCTCATCTAAACCAATTACTGTCCTTTGGGGTCATACTGTCCGCATTCAATGACAGCCGTCTCCCTAAGCTCCACTCTTGGTGGCTATCTTAAGATTTTTACTGCACGTTTCAGTGTTGGGAGTCCTCTGGTCTTGCTCTTCAAGCCTTTTTTGATGGTACAAGTTTTTTCGATACAATATAGTATTTTTGACCTATTTTTGTACCATCGTTCGATCGAAGGCCGACTACCGGCAGTGGGGATCCATTGTCAGCAAGGTTCAACATTCATCGCAGATTTTCTCTTTGATGTTTTCGAGAAGCCCAGGCTTGGGCCTACTTGGCGCTTTTCACCATGTCCGAGGAGAAGAGGAGTCTCTTCAAGATATGCGAGAAATGTGGTCTGAGAAATGCATATGTCAAAGATCAACATCACAAGTGTTTCTATTGCCTATATCCGAACCACGAGGGGGATACAAGATTTGCCATGGTTTTTCGAAGAAGCTAAAAAAGGACTGTCACAGCCGGTTAGCAGCATGGTTCATGTTGGGGAAGGCCTCTGACACTGCCTCCGGGCATGCCCAGGCCTCGTCCAGGACCAGCCGCTCCCATGAATAAACTCCCTCTGAGAGGAGGTTGAGGTCCTTTGAGGACACCCTGTCCCCAGGGGTCCAAAAGAAGGCCAAACTCACGCTACAGGTCCCGCTGGGTTCGCTGCGAGTAACCAGTTTGGGAAGGACACAAACGCCATTGCCGTCTACATCCACCGCGAGCCTGCCAGTGCAGAGCACTCCCAAGTGGAAGTCCTTAACCCCTTCGAAGCTTTGTTTACCATCTTCAGTTAAGCCTGCAAATGAGAGGTCCTCAGGTGGCTTCTCTCGTCACCCGTCAATGAGACCATCAGCGACCAAAACGACGACTTTGGTGATGACTGCTTCGTTATCCGGGATGTCCACTTCGTCAACAACCACGACCTCTTGATGGTGATCCCGTCAAACAAAGCTTCTGCTTCCACCTCGTCGAGGACTCCATCGACGACCATCACTACTTCGTCAAAAGGGAGCAAAGAATGTGGTCTCTACGATTATGTCAATCTCACGAGTGTCCTTGCCACCATGGTGTACGGCTTCTGCGGCTGCGCCGCCAACATCTGCTGACACCCCTGTGAAGGTGGCAGCCAGTGAGCCGCTAAGGGTTCCTCTTCCAAAGATGAGAGTCCAGGCAGAAACAGTCATCTCTATTACTCTGTTGGATGATGCCAAGGAGGAGGGCTTGGACATAATGAAGTCGCTGATTACTGCACCTCCAAGCGAGAGAGGCTGGAGAAGTACAGTGTTCCTGACTTGGCCCACAGCCTTCTGCCGCCGCCTGGAAGTGCTTGGCAAACCAATCATCTTCGGCCATGGTGCCTCCTGATCAAGAGGGGAAGAAACAAGATGCAATGGGCAAGTGCATCATTTACACTGCGGCATCTACCATCAAGGCCACAAATGCACTGGTCCTCTTATCCTGCTACTACAGAGAGCTGTGGTATAAGCTCTGACCTCTTTTGGACTTCCTGCTGGAGGACAAGAAGGTTGAGGTGTTGGTCCTGTTCGAGGAGGGTAAAGTGGCATCTGATCACGCCATCACAGTGGCTGTGGACTTTGCGGATACCTGGTTCCACCAGATGGACAGTGGGGTGTCCCTTCGACGACCGGGGTGGCTGAAGGCCACCAATTTAAGAGCAGATGTCCAGTCCAAGGTAGTGGACATGCCCTTTGAACGGGACAACCTCTTTGGCAAGACCGTGGACGAGTATCTCCAGACGATTAAGACGGACATGGAGACAGCACGCTCGCTGGGAACATTGCAACAGTGGAGGGCGTCGTCCTTTCGATCCTCAAGAGGGAAGTCCGGCAGGTCCTCCAAGGGGTGTAACGCCCCCTATTGTCAACCTTCCCACTCCACAACTCAGGAGGCCTACAGAGGCAGATTGCAGGCCTACGGCACCAGAGGAGAGCGTGGTTGCCCTCAGACCAGGAGGCAGGCACCCAAGCAAGCCTGAAACGGCCGTGGACCTAGGCCCCCACCGGCACACCCAAGTGGGAGGCCAACTAGCAAATTTTGTCAATGACTGTAAGACTATCACCACGGACAAATGGGTGCTGGGCGTTCTCATCAGGGACACACCTTGGAGTTCCAAAACAGGTGGCCTTGCATTCCTCCTGTATCGTGTGAAGATCTACACATGACCAAACTGCTTCAGGAGGTTCAGGCCATGTTAAGAAAGGTGGCGATAGAGCCCATCCTCCAGCGCCTCCGGAGTGTAAGTCAGGAGGGCGACGGCCAATCCTAGACTTAAGACGCGTCAACAAGTACTTGAAATCCTAAAGGTTCAGGATGGTCACGTTGCAGCACATGCTCGGAAAGCTGGAGGAAGGGGATTTCCTGGCGACATTAGACCTCGAGGGAGACTACTTTCACGTCCCTTTTCACCCAAAGCATCAGATGTTCCTGCGCTCTGTGGTTCAGGGGTGCTACTATCAGAACAAGGCCCTGCCTATCAACCTAATGTCAGCACAGAGGGTGTTCACAGAGTGTTTGGCACTGGTGGTGGCACATCTGCCCCTTTAAAAGGATCCACATCTACCACTACCTGGACGACTGGTTCATCTGCTCCTGCTCTCACTCGCTGGCGGTCCAGCACACCACCAAAACCATTTGTCTTCTGACGGGGATCGGGTTCTCCTTCGATTATCCGAAATCTTGAATGGAGCTATCGCTGAACGCTCTGTTCTTGGGTGCCCGGGTCATCGCGGTTGCATTCCTGGCTACTCCCTCGGAGGAAAGGGTGACGCCCATCCTGGGGAAGAGTGAGGCACTGGGGTTAACCTTTTACACAAGAGATTGTACCTAATAAGGTCACCATATAGAAAATTCATTGAAACATATTCGCTGCCAGCTACCCAGACAAGAGCGCTTAATTAAGTATACATTTAGCAACTCTTGATTGCTACAAAGGATAATCGAATACATTAACTGTTGCCTTGTTGACGACTTAAGGTCGAAATACGTGTCGGCTGCAAGCTGCTTTGTGCTTTTTGGTTTCAAATAAATACCGTATTTTGTGACAATTCAGCACTGAATGGATGAAGTCAATTGAACAACTACTATGCACCATTTAAATCAGTTTAGCCCAGTGCGATTCACTAATCCAGTACTTATTTTCCTTTGTCAGTCTCTGGAGGTTACGGGTTGAGCCCACAGGTATTAGCGACGCTGCAGACTAAGTATTGATAACCCATAAATTAACTTTGAGAGTCTGCGCGCAACCATTAGCGTTTCTACCCAACCTAGTCAGTTCATGCTGGGGAAGGCGCAGCACCTATCGACGGCTCAGAATGCAACAGTGCAAGCCATCAAGCCGCTGTTGTGCATGATGTCCTCCTGCATTCACCTTGTCTCATTGTGCAGACTTCGGAATGAGACCTCTTCAGGAGTTTCTGGATGCTCAGTGGCTGCAGATCACAGGGGGGTGGAGGGAGAAGGTGGTTCTCAACTCGGAGATCTAACAAGCGCTACGATGGTGGGGAGCACGGCCACATCTCATGAAAAAAGGGCTCCTTTCCAGACACCTCCATTCCAGGCCATGATCACCACAGACGTCTCACTTGAAGGGTGGGTGGGCCACACCGGACAGTCCCACGCCAGGGTGGTGGTACGTATCTTCACGGAGAACACCACCATCATGTTCTATATCCGGAGACAGGGCGGGACGTGCTCTCTCATGCTTTCCCTGAGGCCCAGGCCCTATAGCACTGGGCCATTCTGGAGGGCATGTTCTTTCACCTGGTAGGCATCAAGAACACCATTGCAGACTCGCTCAGCTGGGAGCTGCGGTCGTGCCACGAATGGGAGCTTCAGCAAGTGTAAGGTGCCTGTCTCTTTAGCAGTGGGGTTGGCCCCAGATCGATCTCTTCGCGACCGCAGCCAACTCCATGTGCCAGAGGTTCACCAGCAGGCTCCCTCAGCCGAGGAGCCTGGGGGATACCTTCTAGTTCACATGGGAGGGTTCTCCGTGTACACATTCCCTCCAATTCAGCTCCTGCTACATGTTATCAACAGCCTCAGGCATTGTCATTGCAGGATGAGGCTTATCGCTCCAGCGTGGCCCTGGCAGATCTGGTATCCGTGCCTGCTCTGTCCATCCGGCTGCCTCCAATCCCCGATCTTCTAACCAGAGGAGACTTTTATTTTTTATTTATTTTATCTGTTTATTTATATTGCACCAGTAGCTCGCAGCCCTCGGGCGCAGAAACATGGACACAGGTAAAACAGAACATTTAATTCATGGACATATGGATGCGGAGCAATGTCTAGTTAGGAAATGCAAATTATGTAAAGATGTATGTTTTCACTTGTTTACGAAAAACGTAAGTAGTTTGCTTCCATTCTTATATGTGCAGGGAGGTTGTTCCACAAGCCAACCGCTAGAATGGGAAAGGATTTTACTAAACCAAATTTGCGCTTGTGTGTAGCTACTGTAATCTTGCCTTGATCAGAGGATCTGAACGTTCTGCTAGGTGCGTACAGATAGATTTTTGGTTTTAGATAGGCTGATGCTTTCCCGTAAATGCATTTGTGCACCAATGTCAGAGCCTTGAATTGGACCCTGTCTTCAATTTTTAAACAGTGTAACTCTCTTCGAGAGTTGCTGATGTGTTTGGATCTGTTTTTTTGCTTAATGATCCTCACTGCGTTGTTCTGAACAATTTGATAGCTATGGAGACATTGTTTGTTGGACCCTAAAATTAGTGCATTGCCATAGTCCAGGCGTGATAGTATGGTAGCCCTTGCTATGATGGCACAGTTACCCTCTGACAAATAAGGCCTAATGGCTTTTAGTAGTCTGAGGTAATATGTGCACGTTTTTTTGTTTTTTGTTTTGAGCTTGTGCTTCGGTCCCTAATGAAGCTTCAAGCATCATTCCCAGTGTTTTGACTTTGCTCAGAACTTGTATTTGTGTACCTTTTATCTGAAACAGGCTATATGCTGTGGGTAATTTGGCTCTTGCAGAGTGAGAGCCGAATATCATAAGCTCTGTTTTTTTGCTTTCAGGCACATCCAGTTAGTATCCATCTACAGTGCTGTAGACTATGGATAGTTGTTCACTGTCTATCTTTTGGTCCCCACTAAGTTTCGATCACCAGCTGAGTATCATCAGCATAATCTGTGAAGAATGTATTAATGTGATCGAGGACTAGACAAAGGTATGTTAGATAAAGATTAAATAATAGAGGTGACATACTACCCCCTTGTGAGACGCCACATAGAATTTCTTTTTCCAGCGAGAATTTGTCTCCCCAGTGCACCCTAGCGATCCTGTTTTTTAGAAAGGACATTATCCAGCTGATCGAGCAGTTGGCTGTTTTCTCTAGCGCTATTTTGAGTAGATTGTGATCCAGCAAATCGAATGGTGCACTTAAATCAAGAAGAGTGAGACCCGCCCTCCCCTTGTCCATGATGCTAAGCATTTTAGTTTGAAGGTCGAGCATGGCGGTCTCAGTGCTGTGGGCTGGTCGGAATCCTGATTGTTGATGTTATAGGGATCTGATGCTTCTACGTGGGCCTGAAGTTGCATAGTGGCTATCTTGTCCATGATCTTTAGGATGAAATTGCAGTTTGGAATGGGCCTGAGGTTATTAGGGTCTATTTGGTCTAAGTTGGGTTTCTTTACCAATGGTGTTACCGTAACTGTTTTTATAGCTAGTGGTACTGACTGATCTTGGAATGATGCGTTGATGTTTTTCGTAAGGATGGGTGCAAAGATGTCTGAGTGCTCCAGAATTATTTTAGGTGGTAATATATTTTCCTCACAGGTTATTGGTCTCATAGTGATGAGTACGTTTATCATATCCTCTGAAGTAATTTCCGTGAATTTGAAGGCTTCAATGCCTTTGGTATTCACCTCTGTCGGGAGAGTGTTAGACGTCTTTTTGCCGTATTTGGATTTTGTTATGAATTCCATAGCCTTGGAGATTTTATGAAAGAAAGCTATCGTTTTGTCACTCTTTTTGGGTCGGTGTGAAGGGTGGAGTGATTACACTGGGATTCTCTATAGATTTTAAGATGCTGAAAAGTTTACTGGTGGAGTTAGTAATAGTCACAACATAGTGAACAGCATAATGACAAGTACAAAACAAAACGAAAAAAACATAGCGAAACACTTTCTTTCTGTCCTGGAGTGACTCAGCAGTCCTTGCAGACCCCTGCAGAACACAGCCTGCACGGAGCACCGCTCGCGCTTTGCCACCAGGACTGTGTATCACACGAAATCCTCGCGGATCCCAGTCCTGCATGTGAGGAGCCCCGACTGACGGCCCCACACACGAATACCTGGTGGAATTTCTTCCACCCAGCACCCCCACACAGACCACGTCCTGATGAATGCTGTAGTAGACACGAGGCTGACGCACCTCTTACCTACAGTGTAACATCACCGTTTGTGTCAAGAATACTATGTTTTTTTTTTGTTTTGTACTTGTCATTATGCTGTTCACTATGTTGTGACTATTACTGAATTGTCCTCGGTTCTGTCGCACAAGCATTCACCGGCATCACTGGTGTCTGCTCTCATGGTCTATATGTGTGGTATAGAAAGTAATGTTTGGTGAAATGAAATGTTATCACATCGATCAATCCCATTCTCGATGTATAATACAGTCCAAACAATCCTTTGAGTAAAATACTATTACTTAAGTGTCTGTGTTTATTTATCTTAGACAACAGGGTATACAGGAGAGTGTGAAGGTGTTTCTTCTTTTGACCATTTGTAGTAAGCCAGAATCAAGTGATGGACAAGGTGGCATTTGGTCTTCTTTTTTTATTCAAAATGACAAGCCTTTTCTCTCCCTAGACCTAGAATGTTGGCCCTATTCTTCAACAAAGTCCAAAGGGCGGTCGTCAGGATGTCATTACAAAAATAATAATGTCCTCTTCCGTAACCCTTCACTAACCTAGATTCTGTCCCTACCACTTGTAACCAAATATACAAAGCAAATCAATATATATTACCTGGCCTGCGGTAGCAGCCATGTAGTTATGGTTGAGTTGCTAAACCCACAGGAAGAGCACTTTTTGGGCGGCTTATAATTTCGCTCCCCGTGGTCCAATCGTCACCAAACTTTGCAAAAAAAGTATGTGGCCCACTCTGAAGATTGGTGAGGTTTGGTCCAGGGGGGCAGAGTTATAGGGGGGTCCCAAAATTTATTTTTTTCCCCATAGACTGAATAGCGAAAGAATTTCTGTCGCACCTACAGCCCAAACCGCTGGATGCATTTTCACCAAATTTGCAGGAGGAGCGGCAGCTTGGTCCCGAAAGCGTGTTTTTGTAAGTTTGGTGAAAATCCGTCTAGTTTTTTTTTTTTTTAAACGACCAAAAAGGTGGTTTAACAAAATTTGTGTTATCTATGTACGCTCCGCTCCGCGGACACACTTCCCTGTTCACTCGCAGACAGGACACCGATTGGATAATCGGCTTGCGTCATGTCTGCGGACACGCAACGTGTTCTCTGATTGGCTGGGATGAGGCGTGAGGTGCGTCAAATTGTTTTGATGCGCCCACCATATTGGATGCGCGGACATGCGCTGGAAGTGAGCATAAATCCAATTTTGGGGAGTGTGTTGGTGTGTATGAGTGCTTGGAGAGGGTGGGGCAGTAAGAGATGGGTCAAATGCTGTATTTGTTTAGGTGGGAGAAGGCTGTGATGTGTTCGCAGGGTCCGCGGTCACCGCGGTTGTCCGCGGACATACTAGACACTGGGCGCAATACTGGCTATTTTAGTTTAGTATGATGTTGGTTTTGGGTCGTTAGAAGCGCATTGGGTGAAAAGGGTATGTATTGAAGAGTTTGTATGTTGGTTGTAATTATTTTTTAGAATGTTAATTGAAGTGCATAGTTTTGAGGTGGATGTATTATGTTTTTGGGTTGTGGTCATTTGGTAGGTGTTTGTTTCTATGGGTGTGTTATGCTGCAGTGGTTGTGGCCAGGGCCTAGAGTCTTGGGTGCATGGCCTAAGGCCGTAGGCTATGCACCCAAGACTTTAGGCCCTGGCCACAACCACCGCAGCATAACTCTACAAAGCTACTAAACATTTTCATTGTGGTATGTGGGCTGCTTAGGGGATATGTTTTAAAATTGTGAGTACTGATTGTTAGTAGTGTAATAGTATTTATAGGATAGTGAGATGATGTGTGTTTGTATGCTTGTTGGATTGTGTTCAGATTGTTGGTATTGAAGACTAGGCATTTTGAGTTGTATTTATTGGTGAGATGTTTGTTTGCATGGCTGTGTTATGGTGCAGTGTTTGTGAGTTTAATTATATACTTACTGTTTCTTTGTTGAGGCTGTCTGAAGAGTTTTGGCCAGGCCATGCAGTCAGGATTGTAGTGTTTGGCAACAAGCACTGCAGCATTAGATACCCATGGAAGCACATTTGTTGGATTGTGTTTTATGGTCAGGTGTTTGCTTGAATGGGTGTGTTATGCTGTGGTTTTTGTGAGACCAATCATTATATACTTACTGTTTGACTTTTTGTCATTGTATGCAGTTTTTTCATGGCATGGGTAGTTGGAGCACACATTCTTTTTCAATCACTGTGATAAAAGAAAAAATCACATGTTAGTGTAGGTAGTTTATAATGAGTATTGCATTGCATAGTAGACATTTCTGTATTTTGTCGACCCTCAGAGTTAGTACTTTAGAAGTACTATAGTTTAAACGTGTGTACTGTGCAATTTGCTCAGTTCCTGTGTTTGTTGATTAAATCATTGAGCCTGTGGGAAAAAAAATCCATGCTGGATTAAAAAAAACCTTTCTACCTTGTGGTACAATATATTTCATTCATTGATTTCAATAGGAGGAATTGAATAGGCGTATGGTTTTTCATTTGGAAGTGGTGGTAGTATTGTTGCAATTAGATAGCAGTTGGTGTAGTCTATTTGTTTATTTCTTTTTCCATTTTAGTGATATTCATGTATCTTTTGGCTTGTTGCAGATTTTTGGGTCAGTTGGATACCTGTTGGCGTATTCTAACTGTTTATTATTTCTTGTTTAATTTTACTGGTATTCATTTATCCGTTTCTTTGTTGCAGATTCTTGGGGCAGTTGGTGTTGCGCTGACCTGGTATCCACGGGGGCGCCACACGATACTGGATGGAGGTCTAAGCGTTATCCCGGACCCCTCTCTGCTTGGTTATGTGCCAGATGTTGGGTAGTGCCTATAACAGGAGAATGGAGGGTTAAAATACTGGTTTTGTGATGGGTGGACTCCCACCTCCCTCTGGTCCAAATTCCCTCAGTTGGGTTTATTGCTCACCTTAGGTTTTTGTGCGTTGAACTCTCCGTCCTGTGTCTCTGTGCAGGGGCGCGTGGTTGGTGTGGGCGTTCTGTGGACCTAGTTGCTTCACTGGTCCGTGTGCCCTTATGTCGGGTCCAGACCGGTTGTGACTCCGACTCTGCTTGCTTTCTTCCAGGTAAGTTATAATGTCTTTTCCATCTTTATTCTGTCTCTTTCTTTCCCTCTGTTTTCTCTTGTCTTCTCGGCGTCTTGCTCCACTATGCTGTTCCCTAACAATATCTCTTTTTGTTTTCACAGGGTTGGTTGCGATCTCGGAGTTGCCGCGCCGATGGCGAAGACCACGGTGAGTTGTTGATGCCCGGAGCGCTGCGCTGTTTATTGGTGTTAATTGCTAACCTTTGTTCATTTCTCTTGTTTGTACAGGTTGCGGTGATGTTCCGCAGTGATTAGCGATCGAATCGCTGCTTGTCCAGTTAAGTGCTTTGTTAATGCTGACCTTGTTCCTTCTGCCTTGCAGGTTGCGGTGAAACCCAGAGATGGGCGAGGTAAGAGAAGCGCAGGGTGCTACCAAGACTCCCTGCTTGCCCAGGTAAGAATTGTAATTAATGCAGTCCTTGTTTCTTTACTTGCAGGTTGCGGCGAACTCCGGAGATGGGCGAGGTAAGCGAAGTGCAGGATGGCTTCAAGGCTGGTTACTTCACAGGTAAGTCTTCTTGCTTGCGAATGCTGTTCTTGTTCTTCCAGGTTATTAATGGAATCCGGATCTAGGACTTCAGGATCGGGCCGCCGGAGATGCAGATGAGCAGGAGCTGGACACAGTGAGCGTTGCGCTGCAGGAGTGCAGAATAACTCAAAGCGTGTTCTGTGGTTTGGGTGTGGTTTAAATAGCCCAGGTAAAGTAGTTCCAGGCCAAGTAGTTCCAGGCCCAGCCACACCCAAAACACTAGACCGCATGGCTTGGTTCTAAAGAACTGAGCTGTGTAATAGGCCTCCATGTTGTATTAAGGTCCAAAACTGGTATTGCTTTATTCCTGATAATGAGCCTGGCGCCAAATGTGCCAGTACTGACTCCATGTATGTTTCTGATGGAGTTTTAAGGCCCTTGTGGCCAGTGTGTAGGGCTTTAGCCCCACTGCTGCCCGGGGATGTTATACCTGAGGGGGTCAGGGACATGGATCGTGACAGTTAGACCTGTTGGCGTATTCTAACTGGTCATAGTTTGAAGTTCAAGTTTTGTTTATGTTCCTACACAGATTAGTTATTAAATTTTGGTTTTAAGAATATTAAGTAAGCATTTACAAGATTTTCTGGTAATCTCTGCTTTAGAGTAATAGTACTATTATTACATCCAAACCATCCACAGTTCTTTTTTATATATGCAGTGTAGTGACCTGCATTGGCTGTGGCTCCTGCGTAGTAGATTATACCTATTGTTAGGAAGGTTTTCTTACCAAGTGATACTTGACCATATGTGAATCCAGTCAGCTTGCAGTTGTTTTTGGTACCATCTGCATTATAACGTAAAAGCATTACTATTACGTATTTACTATGTGTCTGTATTTGTAAGGTGGAACGATCATCAGAATTGCAGGTAGTGCATAATCTGCCATGGTTTGCATTTTGTACAAGTTGCTGAAATGGAATGGATTCACAGTTGGGTATGGATACATACACGAAGCGTTCATTAGGAACTTCTTCTTTTACTACATGCCTGCAAAGAGTGCATGTATGTTCCCACATGCATGAAATCTGATTTAATTCATAGGTATGTTTTTGTTTTCTAGTACTTGTAGCAAGTACATTAGAAATTCTTGTGGATCTTCTTGTGAGTTTATAGTGAATTTGACCATTCCCGCACAGTAGACCAATTCCTGTCCTAATCCATGAACACAGTGAATGTCTTCAGGATTGTTGATTGCATTTTTATGAAGGACTAACATTTGCAAACACAATTGGTCTGTACCGTGTAAGTAAATGTTGCCAATAATTGGTGGCAATTGGAATAGAATATTTATTGCTACATTTGCGTAGCAATTTACACCAGTTGTATTTGAAAATTTGAATGGACCTGACAGTTCTGTGTCCAAGTCATTTGTTGGGAGTGTGCGTTGCTTCTTTGAAGAAGTAGTTGAGTTACTCGGAGCAGTAGATTCTTCTTTGGTTGTGGTCCTTGATGAAGTATTACCTTCTTTTACTTTCTTTGGAGGAATTTCTGTGAGATCCTGCATAGATTGAGTCTGAAATAGTTTTCTTTTACAACGTTTTGCTTTTTGCGGAACAGTACAGGTTTTTAGATGGGGGTGTAGAGTGAACGCAGTCTATTGTATTCTAGAATGCAATAAATATCAGCATTTACTTTACTTTCATCAAAGTTGATTAGAAATAGTCCGTCAAGTGTACGTAAGCGTGATAGTGCTACTTAACTCATGCCTTCTTTAAAGACTGTGCTACCAATATCTATCAATTCTTTATCTAGGGTAAGACCTGTGATTTGTGAATGGTGACTGTGTATGCTAGAGTTAGAGAAAATTGTTCTCTGCGTACATACATGTCTTTGAAAAGAAGGAAGCGGGCAGTTAAGCGTCCTATCCTTTTAACTTCAGATAGTTTGTCAAAGAGAATATTGCCAAATTGAATATTGTTGTCACGTGGGTATGTTTGAAAGCCGACAACTGTACCAAGTGCTCCATTAACTAGTCCTTGGTCCACGTCTAGGTTACGTTTAAGCATTACTCTACAGTTTAAAGATAATTTTAATATTTTCTCCAAACCAGCTGTGTTAGAGATGGAGTGTTCCAAAGTGTTAAGCCTTGTTGTGGCTTGTTGACACATGGGTAGTGTCATACCATGTACGTCCAGTTTGTCTGTGGAGGCAATTTGAACTATTGGTTGCATTTCTTTTTTTAACATTGTTTCATTACATTTTGAACAGCTTGCAAGAGTTGGCATCAAGGACATACAATTGACATTTTTGTGTGCTAATTGTTCCAGGACATGAGTAGCACATGAGTTATGGCCATAGAGTGCATGGATGTGCCTGGTTTTTAATATAGTTTGTGCTACTTGAGATAGTACACCAACTCTAATACTTTTAAAAATGTTGGCGTATGTCAGGTATGCAGACTGACGCATATTTTCAGTTAATTCTCTGTATTGGAAATGTTGCCAAAGGTTGACATTTCCTATTCTGCCATTTTGTGCCCTAAGGTTTTAAAAATAGGTTCATCTTTCACTGGTGTTAATTGAAGAAGATCTCCGCAAACAACAATGTGTTTTCCCCCAAAAAGCTCTTCGTAGTCTGTTTTGAGGACCTCTTGTAGTCTGAGGTGAATTAAAGCCAACATTAGGTTGGAGACCATGCTCCCCTCATCTATTAGCAGCATTTTCATTTGTTTGAAAACTCTACATAGTTCCATTGCAGCTTCTGTAGAAAGTTTGTAATAGTCTAATTTGTTTTGGTGTTCTATTGGAAGGAATAGTAATTGATGTAAAGTGGCACTGCCTATGTTGTAGGCAGCTAAACCTGTGGTAGCAGTTACAATGTTTTGCCGGAACAAGCTTGACCACTCACGTATAGCAGTATAGGTTTGTAATCTTGGCAGGTACAGTTTTTATTTTCATGTTGCACGCCATGTTCAATTTGTTTTGTTACTTTTGTTACTGACACATGGTGTTTTCTACTTCTGTCATGGCTAATTCTTCCTCATTTGCTATTAGTGGCTGTCCAAGTGGTTCTTGGCTTCCTGTTATAGAAGGTTGACTACTGTCAGGAGTGTCCACATCTAGTTGGACCTGGAGTTCTTCTTCGTGTTGCTGTTCATTGTGCAACATTGTTTGGTTCTGTGTAAAGTTTACGTCTGTTATAGTGCTTTCATTTGCTTTGAAACCATCTTCATAGGAGTCATACGTATCCAGTAACTATTTTTCTTTTCTCCATGGTTTAAAAAGTTGGAGCAGGGACATGTAGTACAGTTCTTTATGTTGAGGCGTTTTTAATGACTATTTAATATGATTAATTAAGCTGTGTTTGGTAAGTTTCACTAAACTGCCTTCACAATTTGCTACTCTGTATCTACCTTTCTTTTCATCTGGTTTAATATTATTTTTGTATGTGAAGTTTTGGTCTACGTGGTATAGACACATGGTTTCCAAAGTGGTACTTCTGTTTGGGTAGTATGTGTCTAGTAAATCGTTTTTCAAAATGTCTTGGCCGTTGGGATCATTTTTGGCTATTGTTTCTATGTCCTCATATGATTTGAGAACTCTTTTTCTAGATTTAGCAGGACCATGACTTAGCCATACTATATTGTCAGATTTTCCATACAAGGCAGTGCCGGTTAAATGGTCTGCAGCTTCATAGCAGCCACATTCTCTATGAGAGAGAATTTCTTTGCCTAAGCGGTACAATTTCTTTGACAGTGTTTTGTCAGATGATATGTCATCCCAGAGGTCCTAAAGCTCAGTTTTCTCTGCTTTGGTTAAGTAGGCTGTGACATATTGTGTAACCGCAGTGGAATTGTCTGCAATGTACTGCACATCTATGTTTGCATTCCATAGGAGGGCAATGATTGCATTGTAATCATTGATGTATTTTGATTCTTCTGTTCTTTTATTTATTTTTTTAAACAATTTTTATTATTTTAAACAAACAACACTCCAAACATTACAACCATTTAGGACGTTCATGATCAATGTTAAAACATTACATTATTCAATGCTCTCCTCCTTTCTCCCCCCTCCCTCCCCAAAAACTCGAGACGTCTTATCCGTGACATCCACCTGGGCATCTTCAGGTGTCTCAATTATAGTCAACTCATGCCAGTCTTCCGTTTCATGATTGACCTGCTGGGGGTTTGCCACCAAGGTCACCAATTGTCTCCACGCTATCAGGGGGCCTATCTCTGCCCCCCCCTCTAGTGACTGCTTCATACCAGACCGCAGTTTCTGCTTCAGCCCATTTCAAGAGGTCAGCCCACCACATCTCCACTCTAGACCGATGGGCCGCTTTCCAGCACATTGCAATTCTGCGCTTGGCCAAGATATAGGCCAAGATAAAGGCCAGGTCTTTCATCTTGCTAACCTGTTTAGATTCCGTGGCCTAGGGGAACTCCCAAGCATACATGCCCAAGCAGACCCCACGTCAAGAACCACCCCCTGACTGTCCATTCTCGTCTCCAGTTCTACCCAGAATATCTTCACCTCTGGGCAAGCCCACAACATATGTAACAGCCCAGCCTCTTCCTCCTCGCACCTGGGGCATTTCTGTATGGCCGAGCCACCAAACCTGGCTATTCTGCCGGGGGTCAGGTAAGCTCTGTGGGTAACATACAGCTGGATCTGCTGGAGTCTCACATTCCGGGGCAACTTCTTATGGTACTTTTGGGCTCTATGCCATTGTCCCTCTGTTATGGGTTCACCCACCTCCCCCTCCCAGTCAAGCCTCAGTTGGTGCAGCTCCTTCCCCGCCTTTGCACTCAAGAGCTCATATATCCGGGATATCTCATGCCCGCCCTCCGAGACATCGTACATCATTGCTAGGGTGGCATCGGGTTCTTCTGCAAGTACCGTTTCAGGCCACCTTTCCCTCACCTGTTTCATGATCCTGGTGTAAGTGATATATTGGCCCTTATGCACCCCTGTCTCCTCCAGCAACCTCTGGAATTCCACTGCCTCTCCCACCTGCCATATGTCTCCAAGGGTGGCCAGGCCCACGGATCACCAGTATCTGCGGACCCCTTTAATCAGTTGGGCGTCTTCACCACATAAAGCCACCAACGGGACCTGCTGAGAGAGCGGGTCCGGGTCACCCACAGTTCTCAATGCCCTGCGCCAGACTTCCCAGCCCAGCACCAACAGTCTCCCCATCTCCGCTACTTTTGTTTTATGCAGCCACACTGTCTCATTTAGGAAGTATGGGGCAGAGTCACCCTGCAAAAGCCTGGCTTCCGCAGATTCCTCTGTGGACAACCACCTAGCAACATATAATAGCTGTCCCGCCAAGTAATGTAATTCAAAATTCGGCAGGTTTATGCCCCCCTTATCATACGAGTTTTGTAGTTTCCACAGGGCCACCCTATTCTGAGAATTGTGCCATATGAAGCCCCTGCACAGGCTATGGAATCTGGTAAAGAAACGTCTGGGGATCAAGTACGGGACATTTACAAAAAAGTGTAATAGTCTGGGCAAGACCACCATTTTGAACAGCGCTGCTCTTCCCATCATGGCCAGGGGTAATCTGGACCAAAACACCATGCTCTTTTTAATGTCTTCGACTGCTTTCTCCGTGTTGTGTTTGTGCTCTACCTCTATCTTGTGGTATATGTTTATGCCTAAATATCTAAACGTCCCGGTCTGCCAGGGTATCTGCAGAATGGGCAGGTTTTCCCAGTAGAATGCTTCTGTACCTTCCCAGGGGGAACATGCTGGACTTCCCAGGGTTTACCGATATGCCAGAGAGGGCGGCATAGCGATCCATCGCCTCTAGCACATATTGCAGATTCTCCTCCGGGAAGCGCAGATGGAGGAGCATGTCATCTGCGTACAGTGATATCAAGTGTGTGTTTCCTGTCGTACAAATCCCCACCTCTTCGTATTGCCTAAGGCAAACTGCCAACGGCTCCAACGCAAGGATATATAACATGGGCGACCAGGGGCATCCCTGTCTAGTTCCGCTACTGAGTTGCCAGCTGTCCGAAATTATGGTGCCTGTTTTGACCCTTGCGATCGGGGAGCTATAGAACATCTTGACCCATCTAATATATCCCGTATCCTTTCAGGGTCGCCATCAACCATGGCCACCTCACTGAGTCAAAGGCTTTGACCGCATCCAGCAACACTATGGCCAGTTCACCCGGGTCATTCTCTGTTTGATTAATGATATGGTGTAGCCTTCATTGGTTGTCCGTGATGTTCCTGCCGGGGACATAGCCTGTTTGGTCCGAGTGTATCAATTTACCAATTACTCGCTTAAGCCTGTTGGCAAGCACTGCTGTGAGTATTTTGCTATCTTGATTAAGCATCGATAAGGGCCTATAGGACACACAGTCCATGTCCGGCTTGCCCTGTTTCAGGAGCGGGATGATTACCGCCTCTTGGAGGGATTCTGGCAGCTCCCCCTGTTCGTAGGCCTCATTGAACATGGCCAGCAGCGGCTGGAGTAGCTCCTGCCTATACGCTTTGTAGAATTCGCTAGGTAACCCATCCGACCCGGGCGCTTTACACGTGGGCAGGTGTTGGATCACCGCCTCCAGTTCGTCTGAGGTGATTGGGGCCTCCAGATCTGGTCTTTCTAGGTCGTCCAAGGTGGGCAGCCCTATATCTTTTATTGTTTCCAGAATTTCTTGACCCATATCTCCACCCACGTCCTCATACAAACGTTTATAATATGAGGAACTCCTCGTTTACTCCTTCCTGGGTGTTACGGATCTGGCCTTCTGCGTCCCTGACTTCTCTAATCACCGGCCGGGGTGTCTCATTTTTGTATAACCAGGCCAGTAGTCTGCCCGGCTTGTCTCCCCCCGCATGTTGCCTCTGTGTATTTCTTATAGTTTAGCTTACATAGTCTGTCCCAGAGTTCGCTGCTAGCATTTTGTAGATCTCTTATCTTAGCGCTGTCTTTCCAAGTGGTCCCCCCCTTCGCATCAGGTCCTCTAGCTCTTTCAGTTTCCTGCAAGTCTCGCTCTATACCCCCTTGGAGCCCTTTTGGATTTTGAAATGGCTACCCCAAGCACCACCACCTTAAATGCCTCCCATACTGTTCCCATGGATCGTACACTACCCGTATTGATTTCAAAATATTCCTCAATGGCCTCCCTCAGGTCCTCTCTAAATCCCGGGTCCTGTAGGGCCTCCGCTCTGAGCCTCCATGTCGGGATTCTCACTCTAGGAGGGGGGTAGTGTTGCCACTCAAAGACCAAAGGGGAATGGTCCGAAAGTACCCTGGCTTTATATTCTGCGCTCCCCATTTCTCTCGCTATCTCGGCGGCGCGAACACATAATCCAGCCTAGTATGTAGGTCATGTGGCGCTGCATAATGCAAGTATTGCCTGTCTGTTGGGTGCAACCGTCTCCACATATCTTCCAGTCTGAGGTCTGTCAACAGTGTCCCCAATGCTTAAGTTGCTGGCGCAGGTTTTGCTAGCTTGCTATCTGACCTGTCTATCCTGGGGTTCAGGGTGCAATTGAAATCACCTCCCCACAATATTGCGCCACCTAACAGGGGGCTAATTTTACTATATAAAGACCTATAGTAGGCTGCAGTATCATGGTTAGGGGCATATAAATGTATGATGTTCACTTCTCTGTTTTCCAGGAGTCCCGCCACCACTACCATTCTGCCTTCCGGGTCTGTCGTCGATCGGAGCAGCTGAAACGGCACATGTGGTGCCACCCATGTAACCACCCCTCTTGCATACGCTGAATATGTGGCTCCCGTGACGCTACCCTTCCATTTTCTCTTAACCACCTCCAATTTCTCCTTGATGAGGTGGGTTTCCTGTAGCAGAGCTATATCAATCCCCATCCTCTTTAGGTACATCATTACTTTATTACGTTTTAGGTAACTATTGAGGCCTCGCACATTCCAGGTCACGACTCTGAGGTTACCCGATTCCATTGTCTTGTTGTCCTCCCTCTCCCCTCCACTTCCCATGTCGTTCCCGATGGCTCATTTTCTGGCTCATTTCCCTCTCCCCCTAACAACTCCCCCCTCCCCCACCACACCCCACTGCACACAACTCTTTCCCTCCCCCCTCCCTACCCAATGCCCAGCTCCATCCCTGGATCTCAGGCCCACCTGCTTCTGGTCCTGTCTCGTGACACCGAGGACTGGGACCCCCACGGGGCTTCACCAAGCTAAT
Source organism: Ambystoma mexicanum (assembly GCF_040938575.1). NCBI lineage: Eukaryota > Metazoa > Chordata > Amphibia > Caudata > Ambystomatidae > Ambystoma > Ambystoma mexicanum. Next base: position 1,026,749,477 of record NC_090923.1, on the reverse strand, counting down.
AGTGACCTAACTAAGCATACTGCTATGGGGGTCAAGGGTTGTTTCCCAGGAGCTCCCACTCATATAATTAGGATTATTCAGTTCAAACGGATCTTGCAAGCATGTACTTTCCCAGCAGCACATTCCCTGTGAGCTTTATTTAATGCTATATTCTAGTCCCAGTGTCTTGCGCTATGTCACTTAGGGTGCCACAGCAGCATGTTACTTACCTTCTTCGGCTCCCATCTGGATACCCGATTCTTGGGGGCGACTCTGCATATCCAGCCACTCCATGGCGTCGTCTGGCTTTTCAAAAAACAAAGTTTTGTTCTCGTGGAACACCTTCAGTTTGGCCGGGTAAAGCAACATATATCTATAACCTGTTTCTCTCAGTCTTCTTTTCACCGCTCCGAAGTTCATTCTGCTACGTTGAACCTGCAAGGTGTAGTCCGGGTATGCAGTGATTTTCGCAGGCCCCCTTTCGATCTTTCCACCCTTCCGGAAGAATTTGAGTATTTTTTCCTGATACCGGTAGTTCAGAATTTTTGCAATCAACGGCCTCGGAGGGGCTCTCAGTTAAAGCCCTGTGCGCCCTTTCAACAGCAAACCACTGGGTAAGTGCCCCTCCGGTTATTTCCTGTTGGGTTAAGCCCTTCCGTTCCTTCTGGCAATCCAGTGATGCAGATGTTGTTACGTCTGGCGCGTCCTTCTGCTTCCTCCGCTCTGTTCTCCCGATTGCCTACTCGCTGTATAAGGGCATGGAGTTCCGATCTGTGGGTGGCGCATTCCACCGTGTTTAGGGCCAACTCTTTTTCCAGGTTTCCAGTGGCTCTGCAAGCATTCTCACATCTTGTCTTAGTAAGTTTACGTCTTCCTGGACCGCTCCGACCTTAAGGTCCAGTGCCACTTTCAGTTCGTTCATAGCCAGGCCCAGTTTAGTCTCTCAGGCAACTTTCAGGTCCGCAATCGCCGCCAGCACCTCCTGGATTGTGCCTGGAGCTTCCTCCATCACAGTGGTAGATTTGTCCTTACTCCTGACCCCCTCTACCCCTGGGGATGTCTTGGCATAGGCCTCCAACATGGGCTGCTTGCTCTTTGGTCTTACAACTTTGTTAGACATTGTGCCGTGCCACCTATGTGTGAGCCGGCTCAGCCGCCTCTCGCGTGAGGTTCTACGTGTGTCGGGCTGTTCTGATGTTTAGGACCAGCTTCGAGCGTGTTAGGGGTGCACCCCTACTGCCTGCTGTGCTCCTAGAATGGGCTGTGTCCTCCCACGTGCTTGCACCCGCTCAGTTTTTTTCCACTGGCCCCCTGGTGATCGGGAGCTTCCGTTGGTTCCACACCCCTCTGCACCGGGACCCAACAGGGCCCCACAGCCATCTGGCCCACAGTCTAGTCCCTGGCGCTGTTTTGCCTACTGTCTGTTATACTCCTGGAGTGGGTTGGGTCCTCCCATGTGCCAAGCTTGGCTCGGTCCCCTCTCACCTGCATTCACTGTGGCTCACCCAGGCGCTGGTGGTTGGGCGCATCCACTGACACCACACGCTTCTATTCCGGGCCCCAACCGGACCCCTCAGCATCTTGACCAACAGTGGTACTTTCCGCACGTCGCCCCAGACCCGTGCCAGCAAGGGTTACCTTCTGCCTGCTCACTAGTGTGCAGTGTATGCCCTGGAACTAACTGTACTGGTCTGCCCCGTCCTATGGGCAACAGGGTCTTTCACTGCCAGGGCCTTGTACAGGTGGCACGCTGATTCCTCTCTTTTTCATGGGTATTAGTGTGGGGCACTTGCCCCTGGTGTATGTCTTTGGCCCCAGTACGTTCTCCCACTGTCCCCAGGCCCAAGCACTCTGGTTTCCCCTCCCAGGCACGTATGCTGCTTCGGCACCCCACAGTTGTTGCGGGTGCTACAGTGTATGGACTCCGGGGCTGGATGCTCTTCCCAGCGCTCCTGCCGGGTGCTCCACGAGATACCAGCTGGACGCCGCTCTCGGGGCGCTCCAGTCATCCGACGTATCCCCAGTTGTCCGGAGGGATCTCCAGCTCCAGCCCCCTTCCACCGATCCCTAGTGTGACAGGTCGCAGCCCAGCAAGTTTAAGTATCCGCTGGATCTCGCTTGCTCGGTTCCCTTCGTAGCCGTGCTAAGAGGATTCCAGCATCACCTCACTGGTGATCCGGGTCGCGGTGTGGGCCGACGTCTCCTTATCCAGCCCCCTCCTGGCCACGACACTGCAGGGACCTATGCTCCGCTGGGGGCCCTGCTCATCAGCCGCGAAGCCCAAAGCGCCCAGCTCCAGCTGCACCGCCGTCTCGCTCTCAGTGGCAGCAGTGCCGCTGGGGGTGATCCGCGCCGGCTTTACTCGGTGTCTATCGGGTGGTGTTGGCAAGGACCCCACGCCGCCCCTGTGCTCATCATGGCCTCGGTGCCCACCTCTTGGTCCAGCAGGCCCCCTCCGTCCGGGTCCTCAGTTCTGTGCACACGCTGGACTTTCCCAGCAACCTAGCGCCGCAGTGGGCTTAATCACTGCTGCACCAGTTCGTGTTGCGTCCGCGACCCCGCGGCCAGGTTATAGCCCTTTGTCCTCTGTCAGCCATCTTGTCCTCTTCCAGATGTCGGGCACCCTGCTTCTTTTCGGCGGCCGCAGCTTCCGTGTCCTGCCACTGATCAGGCTCTTTGAGCGCTCGATACGTGCACCAGACCTTCATTCATCCATGGGTGCGCTGCCAGCATGCTTAGTTTCCCGGAAACTTTGTTTTTCTGAAGGATCACTGTCGGATCTACGGTAGCAACTCTAGGGCACGTCCTTTCACGCGGCCATTTAGCCACGCCCCCCTTCTGTACTTTTTATGAAATATGTGTTCTTAGACAACCACGATCAGAGGTACAAAGGAGCCTTACAGAAAAAACTTTCTATTACAGAAGGTAATAAAGCAGACCAAAAAGACAGAAAGAGATGGAAAGAGTCTTAAAATCGGCGCAATGGAAACCCAATAATAAGCAAAACTTGAAAAAACTAGAACCCTTGGATGGGATGTGAAATAGTCTACATGATTCAAATGTAGTGCAATATTCACAACAACCCTCCTAATGAACCGTCTGAGAGGACGGAGAAACACGTGTAGAGGGAGATCAAAGGGAAAATTAAGCGCACACTGCATACGTCATATATTGGCATCGGTTGTATAAATCAAAACCATTAAATGTGAAAATATTTGAGAGTCAGACTACAGCAATACTCTGTATGGATATAATACAGAGTTGAAGGAAACAAAAGGTTGTGATTTGAAAATGGAAGTATAATTTCGTGTTAAAGAAAAAGTGTATACACCCTGTATGAACATAATGCAGAGTACAAGGAAATCAAAAACTGTCATGAAAATATAATTGGATGAATGAATACTAACAACTGATGATTTAAATGTCTTAACAACTGATGAGACATTTTCCTTGGAGCGCACCTAAAAGTCTCTGTGGTGCATTTCAATTTAGTAATTCAACCACTGGTCAGTCGCAGTGATACAGAGTCCAGGTGCTCGAAACATACAAAAAGAAGCTATAATTTTCTTAATTATAAGGAAGCTCGCCATAGTTGCCACAGGCTGGAATTAAAAAATATTGTGTTCTTAGGTGATTTACCTTTGACACTATGTCTAACTGAAGACATGAAGTTGTTTAGTTGACCTGTTGTTGAAACTGGTCTAGGGAAACCAAAGCAGCATTTGGTGTAGTATTTCCCTTTGTTTTTATATTTGCAACGACAATATTTCTCACATTTTTGTCTTTTAAATTGTAACATTTGTACACGAAGGTCACTACGTGTTTTTTGTGAAGGGATTTCACAAGTGACATATTTTTGGATGAACTGCAAAACAGTGGCATCACTATCCCGACCAAATTTAGTAGCATCTTTAATCCACAAAAGCATGTGGATCTGTGGTGCTCCTCGGGCTTGGTATTCTTTTCTCCAAAAGAAGTGTTGCACTTCTCCTAAGAGAGGAACAGTTTTATTACAAATGAAGTGTAGCATAGAAATGAAGCGATGATGGAAATATCTTGATACATGCACAGGTTCTAGAGAGCAGAGTTCTCCTGGTGTTTTTATATCTGTTTGTTTTGTTTTTGTTTGCTATGCATAGGAAATCATGTAAATCTTCCATGCATATTCTGCACAACTTAATGTCACAAACCAAGTGGGTGAGCCAAGGTTTCTTATATACAGCGTACATCTCTGTGACGTCGGAACCAGTATTCTTTAGTACCACGCATGTTTGCTAAAAGATTTGTAATGCTTGACTGTAAAATGTCTACTTTTTCTTGCAATTTTTGTAGTAATTCCATAGCTGACATATTTTGAAAATGGGTAGCTGATTTCAATGTGTGCAACTCCGCAGCATAGAGTTGCTAGTTCACTTTCAAAGAGAAGGTGGAATATGTATTCCACGTTTTGTCAGAATCTTGGATCTTCAGAACACATTCAGAATACATTCGTAAAGAGCGGTATTCTGATGCTGTTATTTGTGTGGGTCTATCATCGTACCTTCTTCCTTTTCCAGTAGGAAAGAATAGAGGAAAGGCATGTGCTTCTATACATATGCTGATTGTCGCATTTGGTATGTTTCCAGTGCATCATCTATGGTGTCTTTAGAGTGTAATGGGTGAAGTGTATAATTGTCTAAAATATTGGATTCTGTAGCAGGATCTAGAAGTTGAAATTAACCAGTTTCTGATGACTCTTGAATTATTTCAGTGGTTTCCCTCAGGTTTTCTTCAATATTAATTTCTCTGTAGTATTCATTGTTGTCTTTTAGATATTGCAGGGCTTGTCTAATTTTATGTAAATCCATGAGTTGTTGCCAAATTTCTTTGTCTTTTGTAGGTACGCCATTTAAGATAATTAAAGATTGATCTATTGGACGTTGCACTCCCAGAGTGTGTGCATTTTCTTTGAGATCTAATGGCAAATAAACTACTTTGCCACAAATGCCTTTCACTAATTCAGAGGAAGGTAGTTTTGCTGTTTCTGGTTGAAGGAGTATTATTGCTTGAAATGGGTGCACTGTTTGAATTATGATGCTCTCATGGTTTTGGTAATGGGAATAATTCCAAGTTATTTGTGATAGCACGTGAAGGTGTTTGGTTGTTGTCAAGTTTTGCAGTGCAGTAACTGCAAAGTATGAAGGGGTCAGTCATTTTGTATTGGTTTACTGCTATAAGATAGAGAGCTAATTGGAACCATTTGGAATCTTCATTGTCTTCTATTTTGTACGTTATGTCTACATTTTTTGTGCTATTTTTATAAAAAGTCCTGCGGCAACACACACACAAATGGTTTGGTACTTCAGCAGATGTACTTTTAAACTTTAGTATTTATTTTTTGTATGTGTGTAATAGAAGGTTGCCATCTGTACAGTTGTTGGTAGTCTGTTGTAAATCTATTGCATTTTGTAAATGGCTTTCAATTCCAAAATATTTTCCCTGGATGTGCTCTATTTCTTCGAGTAGTTGTTTGGCTGTACCATGTAGAAGATTGTTATTTAAGTTGGCTAGTGCTAAAGCAGGACTTTTGGCATAGTACAGTTTATGGACCAGATTTCTTATAGTTGAATGCTGTGTTGATATCATTTTGATATGATGGAAGGTGTTTTTGCATATCGGTCCAGAAATGCAGGCTAATGAATGTCCTTGTAGTCCTGTGTATTTGCGCACAGATGTTTGTGAAGTTATCTTTGTTGATATTCCGTTTATTGAGAAGAACAAGTTACTTCTTACCTGGTAACGTTCTTTCGACGGGATGTTCCTCCGACGTATTCCTTATCTTTGATAATACGTTTCCAGCTTGCTAACCTCGGAAATTTTTTCTGTAGAGAGTGCTGCGCGTCGACGTCCGCCGAGTCGATGTCCCTCGACGGCCACCGTATCGGCGCCGACGTCGTCATGCCCATAAATAGCCACGCGCTGCGTCCGTTGCTCAGTTGCGTTTTGTAGCATAAGAAAAGTCATGCCTGAATTGGTTATTGACCTTGAAGGGGCGTAAGCTGCAACCACAAGGGAAGTATCACTGCGGGGATGGTTGGGAGGGCCGATAAGGAATACGTCGGAGGAACATCCCGTCGAAAGAACGTTACCAGGTAAGAAGTAACTTGTTCTTCGAAGGGATTGTGTCCTCCGACGTATTCCTTATCTTTGATAGACTCCCATAGCAGTGGCATGTAATTGGAGGTGGGAGTGAGAATGTTATGTATCCCTTTAGGGATGGACCGAATGTAATACGGCCTTGCCAAATCTGGTCTCTTGAGCAGTGGAGGAATCCAGATTGTAGAAATTTTGTGAATGTATGTGCGGACGACCATGTGGCAGCCGCACATATGTCTCGGACCGGTACCCCTCTTTGGAGAGCCGAAGAGGCTGCGATACCCCTGGTTGAATGAGCCCTGAGATTTTGGGGTGGCTCTTTCCCTGCCAGTTTGTAACATTCCAGGATGGCCAAAATAATCCACCTGGAGATGGTTTGTTTTGTTATGGGTAGTCCCAACTTGTGACCTGAGTATCCTACAAACAGTTGGTCTGCTTGCCTGATCCTAGCCATTCTGCTGATGTAAAAGCTTAGAGCTCGCCTTGGGTCCAGCCTATGTAGCCCTTCCTCCTCTTTCCCCGGATGGGGAGGAGGGTAGAACGAAGGTAAGGTAATTTTCTGAGTAATATGAAATTCAGAAACCACCTTTGGGAGGAAATTAGGCTCCACCTGTAGGACAACTTTGTCCTTGTGGAAGATTGTATGTGGGGGTTTACAGGAGAGAGCTTGTAGCTCGCTCACCCTCCTAGCAGATGTTAGTGCTACCAATAGGACAGTTTTAAGCGTGAGAAATCTCAGCGCGCAAGAGTGAAGTGGTTCGAATGGAGTGCCCATTAGGAAGTTTAAGACTAAATTTAAGTCCCATAAGGGAACCTGGAATGGTTTTGGAGGGTAAACATTAGTTAATCCCTTGAGAAATTGTACCACTAGAGGTAGTTTGAAATACGATGGTTCCTCCGCAGTGCGCTTGAAGATAGAAAGCGCTGTGAGATAGCCTTTTACAGTGCCAACTTGAAGGCCTGAGTTTGCCAAGTAGAGTAGAAACGATAACACCGTTGGTGTACCACATGAAAAAGGGTCGATATTCTCTTCCCTACACCAGCTGCAAAATTTGTTCCAACGGCAGCGGTATAAAGACGTTGTGTCTGGCCTTCTGGCCGAAAGCAACACCTCCATGACGTCATCAGGGAGATCCCAATCCTTGTACCTTACCCTTTCAGAAGCCAAGCGTGAAGGTTGAGGGTTCTGGTGTCTGGATGGAGAACCTGACCTCCCTTCTGTGAGAGAAGATTCTCTTCGAGTGGAAGACGGATTGGAGGGCAGATGGACATATCTAGAAGGTCCAGGTACCACGTTCTCCTGGCCCAATCCGGGGCAATTGTATCATGGTTTTCCGGAATCTTCTCAACCTCCTGATCATTTGAGGAATAACAGGGACTGGTGGGAACGTGGTAAAGGAGTGGAAACTCCCAGTCCACTACGAACGCATCTCCTAGAGCTCCTCTTGGGGGAAATTCCCTTGAACAGAACAGATCGCACTTCCTGTTGGTGCTTGTGGCAAACAGATCCACCTGAGGGGTTCCCCAAAGGGCGAAGATCTCTTGAAGGACTTCCTGAGCTAGCTCCCACTCATGGGAGACTGTGCTCTGCCTGCTCAGAGCGTCCGCTGTCAAGTTCTTCTCTCCGGCTAGGTGGACTGCCGATAGAGAGATTCCTTCTTAGATTGCCCAAAACCAGAGCTGCATCGCCTCTTTGCACAGTGGCAGTGATCCTACGCCTCCTCTTTTGTTGAGGTAGTGCATGGCCACCGTGTTGTCCATCATTATCAGGACATTTCTCCCCTGTACTGATGGCAGGAAAGCTTTCAGCGCTAGTCTTATCGCTCTCAGCTCCAATAGGTTGATGTGTAGTCTGGACTCCGAAGGAGACCAACGACCGCTGATGGTCAAGTCGTTACCATGGGCTCCCCACCTCGTGAGTGAGGCGTCTGTGACTACTGTTATCTCCGGCCATGGTTGCCAAAACAGTTCTCCTTTCAAGATGTTCTCTGGATAGGCACACCATTGAAGGTCGCGGGCTACCTTGTCCGGAATCCAGAGGAGATCTGTCATTCTCCCTGAGAATTGCGACCACTGACTTCTCAGTGCCCACTGAAGAGATCTCATTCTCAGGCGAGCCTCTGGCACAAGGAAGATGCAGGATGCCATGAGGCCTAGCAACCTCAAAAAGTCGAAGGATGCGAGTCGTTGGGCATTTCGAAACTTGGTGTCCATCTGTAGAATATCTTGAGCCCTCACCTCTGGTGGCGAGGCTTTTCCCAGGGAAGTGTCCAGGACCGCTCCAATGAACTGGAGTCTCTGTGATGGTATCATCTGTGACTTCTTTAAATTGAGGGAGAAGCCCAGTCTGTGAAGGAAGTGGCAGACATAATCTATCTGGTCCTGGGCCTGTTCCGAAGATACAGCCCTAATCAGCCAATCGTCCAGGTAGGGGTAGACGTGGATCCCTTCCCTCCTTAGACTCGCCGCCACTACCGACATCAGCTTGGTGAAGAGCCTCGGGGCGGAGGTCAGCCCAAATGGCAGAACTCGAAATTGATAATGAGAGTCGCCAATTGCGAACCTCAGGTATTTCCTGTGTTTGAGATGGATTGGCACATGGAAATAAGCATCCTGAAGGTCCAGAGATACCAGCCAGTCCTGGAGCTGGAGGGCCTGAAGGATCTGAGAGAGAGTTACCATCTTGAACTTGTCCTTCCTGAGGAACTTGTTCAATTCTCGTAAATCCAGGATGGGTCTCAGTCCTCCGTCCTTCTTTGGTATGAGAAAGTAGGGGGAGTACCAGCCCTTGTTCCTGTCTGCTACAGGTACCAGTTCAATGGCACCTTTCTCTAGCAGGTCTATAATTTCCTGCAAGAGGAGCGTATCTGGAACTTTTAGAGAGCTGTTCCCCGGTGGATGACTCTGAGGAATGTGTAGAAAGGGTAGGCAGTAACCCTGGGTAACTGTCTCCAATGCCCAAGCATCTGACGTTATAGCCTGCCATTCCGTCAGATGGTAAGTTAACCTGCCCCCTACAGGTGTATTGTGTGGGAAGGCCTCAGAGTGGTTTGGGGGCTGCTGATGCAGATACCGAGGGTAAAGAGGCACCTGCTGCTGCTGCTGCGGCCTTAGTACTTTTGACCCGTCCACCTCGGGTGGATCTCCTTTGGCTTCTGATCTCCTTTGGCTTCTTTGAGCCGGCTGTCTTCTGCCGTTCCCGAATGCGGAATAATAGCGAAAGGAATTTCCTCTCCCAGAGGTTCCTGAGGGGCGAAAAGGAGTTTGGCGGATAGCAGCTCCTAAAGATTTTGCTGCTGCTTTAGAAGTCTGCAACTTTTCCAGACGGTCATCAGCCTTTTTCCCGAATAGTGAGGAGCCGTCAAAGGGCATATTCAAAAGTCTGGCCTGTACATCTGGAGCAAAGCCAGACTTTCGCAACCATGCATGCCTGCGGATTGTTGTACTTGCCGCCATGGCCCTGCTGATACTGTCAGCGGAATCGATGCCAGTTTGAAGTGATTCGCAAATGGCATCTTTGCCATCTTTAATAATGTTAAGGAAGGCTTCCTTTTCCTCTCCTTCGGGTATGCAGTCAGCCGCTGATGAAGCACACTCCCATAGTGTGTGACTGAACCTGGCGAGCATACAGGTGGCGTTGATGGACTTCAAGGCCATACTACAAGCAGAGAAGACTGTCTTCGCCATAGAATCGTACCGCTTGTCATCTCTATCCTGTGGGACAGTAGGGTAAGCGGTCCTACTGCTAGATGAAGTTGCCGCTTGAACCACCAGGCTCTCTGGGGTCGGATGATTTGATAAGTATTCAGGGTCAGCAGCCGCTACCCTATACTTGGTTGACAATCTTTTATTGACTGAAGGGATAACTTCAGGAGTTTCCCAATTAGATGTAATTTTCCTCTGTAAGGCTGCATGGAACGGGAACACGGGGTCCTCCTGTGGACATTTGTCTGATATGTCTGTTAAGTCATCCTGTTGAAAAACAGGTGAAGGCGCAGACCAAACCATAAATTCAATAATTGTAAGAGGATTCAATTCAGCACTACAGCCAAGTTAACGCCTAGTCTAGAATACTGAATGAAAACCCTTATTGATATATCTTTAGGTCCAGTTCATGCGTTCTGGATGACTACCCTTGTATAACACCCCTCTCTTGGAATCCCCCTGACCCCACTGAGCCAAGAAGTAATTCTGTTTTGCAAGTTTAAAAGGTTTATTTGATAAATTAAAATATATATCACACTTTTTAATAAATTAATAATTGAATATCACACTTAATCTGATATGGTAAATATTAACAACGGAGAATCTGGCACTAGCACACTTCTTTAATCACTAATGAGTTGACATGAAATGGATAAGGTAGCACACTGGTAAATAGGAACAAAAGTATAATGTGGTAGAGGATGCTTTATGTAGGCTCAGGTGGATGCAATATTCAATGAATGCAGTACAGAAAATACGCAATATGATTTCAACCAAACAATGTAATCACTTTTCTCTGGCTACTCCCCTCCCCCCCTTGATGCAAGGCAAGGAAATGGAAGGAAAACACACAGTTCTCAGAAATGCAATCAACTGTAATTCAGTTCAATCCAGCAAGCTTAAACAGAAGTTTGAAAACACAGGCAAATGCTTTGATAGGTGCTAGCAATGAATGAGAAATATGCTGGAAACGCTCTTAATTCCCTTTTAGAGGTTCAGGATGAGTGGTATCTAGTTAATATTAGTCCAGGCTCACACTAGCAATGATGCAGGGATAGTTAGCAGGTTAAACGAATTTCTGGCAAATGAAATCAGGCAGCAGCAGTTTTTTTACATGTGAAGAAATTGCAAATCGCGGCAAAATTCGCGGATGCGCCGAGCGCTATTACAAAGGAACCGCAAGGACTATCTCTACCGTTTTGGGGTCCTAGGAAAGCCTGGGATCTCAGCTTCCAAATGAAAGTTATTGCAAGTCTCTAGCCCAAACGGTTGCGGAGATATGAGTAATTTAGTAAAGGTCGTTTTTGGTTTTGTAAATTTTAAACGCACACTTTTTCAAAATGACAAATTTTACTAGAAATGACAGGTGACAGATAGGAGGCAGTTCTACTTAGGTTAAATAGATTGAATTAGATGAATTTAAAGTAAGAGATGTGTTCTGAGTTTTGCTAAGTACTCACAAGAGATTTTGAACAGGAAAGCGACTTGGTCACGATCTTCAGTCTGGTCAGGTCTTTCCGGATTCTGCTCACAGCGCCTGGTCTGGTCTCGGCTAGGCACAGCACTGCTTTCTCTCTGGTCTGGTCTCTGCTAGGCACAGCACTGCTTTCTCTCTGGTCTGGTCTCTGCTAGGCACAGCACTGCTTTCTCTCTGGTCTGGTCTCTGCTAGGCACAGCACTGCTTTCTCTCTGGTCTGGTCTCTGCTCTGGATAGATTGAAGTCTCTAGTTTGGCTTTCTGGAGTTTGATGGAGGTAAGTATGGATTTTTCCGGCAGGGCTTCCAGCGGCAGATGAAATTGAATCTCTCTATGTGTCCTGACTCTCTGCTTTTATCTGTTTCTTGAGAATGGGTGTGTGTGTTGCATCACTAGACTTGCCCCTCTCATTCGTCATTGGTCAGGCTTCCATTCCTCCGCTTGATTGGCAAACTGAACTGTGAGTCAGATTGATGTCATTTTATGATCTCTTGAAACAACCTCCCTTATCATCTGTGCACCCAAATATATATATATGATCAAAATCCATACTTCAGAGTTACACAGTTGTTTGAAATTACATATACATGGTGTGGCTGAATTTAGCCATGTCTATGTCCAAATCTGCTCATTCTCGGAGCTTGCATTCAAAGAGTGTACATAATTGACTTTTTAACTGCTTTTTCAATTTCCGACATGGACCCAACTTTACATACATGTGTGCAGGGGGTAGGGACATTAACTGATGAAGTTTCAGATTTTTAACATGCACACATTTAGAGTAATATCCACTTTTCCGCTAAAACCCCCCTGAACATACCACCGGTTCCTACCACGTCTTAAACTGTGGGCAGAAAAATCACAAGAATTATGGTATCATTTATAAAATTTTCACATGTCCGCACTATGAATTATCCCCCTTTTTATAAAACCATATCCTTGCTGCAGGGGTGTGTCTTTTCAGGTCACATGGTACAGAAACCAGTCTTTCCAGTTTCTGCCAAGCCAGCTTGCTTCTCACAGGCAGTGCCCCTCCCAGCTTATCCAGGAGGAAGCCACTTTTTACGACGTCTGTAATAAAAACCTTTGCCTGAGTGGAGAGGGCTTTGTTCACTCTCTGGCAGAGCACAGGAAATTCAATTATCAGATAGATGGCATATCCTTAGTGTGGGCAGCAAAAGGAACATTGGCCTGGGAACATAGTTGTGACTCAAGTTTCACTCCTGATGGGATCCGTTGCTAGGCAAAATCAAGTTCCTTAAGCCAGACCTTCAGCTAACTTTTTGTTGCTTTTAAAATAACTTGTAATTTTACACATGCAGCTAGAATGCTGATTCTAAGTGCAAAACTATGACATTTCAACAGTTACAAAGGCATGTGACACCAAACATAGGTCACTCATTTAATTTAACATTTTCGATTTTGGTGGTTTTAAATCCAGTTGCAGTTAGGCTTAAGCTGCTGACTCCATAGCATTTTTGTTATAAGCATTGTTTTTGGGCTCTTCATTTCCCAGATTTTGTAGGCACACAAAACTCCATTCTGCCAAATGTCTGCTGGTGTTCAGTGAATATTTTGCACATGTTGCAAGGTTTGAAATAGGCATTTTGCTTGCCTTCAGAAAAACACACAGTGGGTTTTAAAACGCCGGCTTTTGGATAGTGGTGAGTACTGGTACTGCACCCATTTTTGGGATTTTCTTGGATTAATGCATTCTAAACAGGAATGGTTCTTACATGGTAGTAAATCCTTGCTTAACATTGTTTTGATGGGGCTCCTTACAGTAAGATGGTTATGTGGAACCCCACAAAAAGGGTTGAATCTTTAAAGTGGTCCAATGAGTCACGATTTCAGCAACTTTTTGACATCAGTAAAAGTGGATTTTGTTAACAAAGACCTTTCTTTACCCTGGTGGGTGGCAAGTTAGGTAACCATTTTGGTGTGCGCACAACTGCGCAGCTTTCCTGGATTTCGGCGCACATGTGGGTTTTCCGCCATCTTGAATTTCCTAAGCCCACAGCACCAAATGTTGTAGCAGGGTAGCTTAAACGTGGGTCAGGACACCCTACATAATTCTTGCCATAAGGGTTCTATAGGGTTTTTCGGCATGTTCCCCTGGGTCTGGTTTAACAAATTCCACTTCTGGGGAAGTGTCCAGCCCACTTGCCTCATGTAGTGACTCCTGTAGGTCCTTCAGCCTTCTTTCCTCAGAGGTGAAATTCTCTGAAATAGGCAGTGTGGTCCTCTGTAACCCAAATGTTTCCTGGTCAGAATCTTCCCCCTCTTCATAAATTGAAGATAGCCCAGGGTACTCTGACCTCTGAAATGGTGTAAAACCCATCTCTAAGGCAGAAGGAGCCAAACTCGTCATTATTGTGCGAGAAAACGTCAATGTCGTCGACGCCGATGTGACAGGCTTCGAAGGCGCCGAGATCGGCGTCGAAAAAACTGGAAAGGGTCTCGAAGAACTCGAGAGGATCGGGATCCTACTCAAGGACATCGACGACGGTCTCGGCGTCGTGCCGGAGGCCCTTGGAATCACCGTTGGCTGTGGAGTGGCCTTGGTCTTCTCTTTCATCGGCGTCGATGTCGGCGATGGCGTCGAGTCGATCGACCGATGCATCGAGGAACCCTACGACAACGGCGTCGATGGCTCTGATCCATGCGTCATAGGGATCTTCGACGACAGCGTCGAAGATGGTGCCTTCTTACCCGATGGCTCGTGGCACTCTCGGGTGGAATGTTTCGCCGGGTGCTGCGACTCGCGGCGTTTTGATTTTTTGGGTTTTTCACCCGGGGTATCACCCTCAGCTGTCTTCGAGGGGGTCGAGGCCGCGTTCTCGAAGACGCTTAACATTTTCTTTCTGAATTCCTCCCACTCAGCTTGAGAGCTGTGTTTAGTGGGACAGGAGACCCTTTCTGGGGACACTGAAGACGACGAGGAAGGGGATCTTCGACGTCTCTTTTTTGAGTGTCTTGATCTCGATGAATGATGGGAGCTACTTCGAGATCTAGAATGGGAATGTTTTAGACGGCGAGGAGACGAATGCCTCGACTCAGCCGTAGAAACCTTCGAGGAGGTTTTGACTGACTTGCCTCTCTCGAGCTTCCCCCTGCGCTCCTTCAAGGCTTTCGCCGTCATGGACATGCAGTCCTCACACTCCGAACAATGGTGCTCGGATCCCAAGCACCACAAGCAGGTCCTGTGTGGATCCGTTATCGACATTTTTTTACCACAGTCTCGACATTTTTTGAAGCTGGATCGCTGCGTCGTCGGTTCCGATGAAGATGCCATCGAGAACGAGAAGGTATTATTCGAGTAGATCTATGTAGTTATCCTGACTGAACTGAGCAACGACGTTCTGAGGCCCCACGAAGCGCGGAAAAAACAGAACTGAGCAACGGACGCAGCTCGTTGCTATTTATGGGCATGATGACGTCGGCGCCGATACGGTGGCCGTAGAGGGACATCGACTCGGCGGAGGTCGACGCGCAGCGCGCTCTACAGAAAAAATTTCCGAGGCCAGCAAGCTGGAAACGTATTATCAAAGATAAGGAATACGTTGGAGGACACAATCCCTTCGAAGTCTTTTTTGTAGTTTAGTACTTAATTTTGTTATTGGTTTCATTCTGTTTAAAACTAAAATAAATAATTTCCTTTTGAGAAGGATTGCACTGTCAATGGGAGCTTCTAGGATTAACTTTCTACAGTAGGTTTTAAAGGTTGTGTGTGATTTCTCTCCTGTTTTTATAAGGTTGTGAAGGACTCTGTGGCAGGACATTTTTTGTAAAAGAAATGTTTTGGTATGCTTACTTGTCGCTACATCAAGATTTATAGGTGGAGTGGTAGCACTAGTGGTTGCTGCAGTCTTGTTAATCACTTTCTGTTTCGTTTCACATTTTGAAAGAGGAGGCAAAGTTTCTATACTGGAAGCTTGTTTTGTTTCGCTTATTGACTGTATTAGCTGTTTTGTTTGAACTTTTTGTACAAATTCTGCTAGAGGTGGATGCTTATTTTGGAGAGTTTTAGTTTGATTTTGTTTACTTTTGCATTGCTTTCTACAGAGTTGCTTTTTGGTAGGCATTCTTTGGGGTCTGTTGGAGAAAAAAAGAAAGTGTGTGTTGGGATCTTGTGCAGTGTATGTGTGCTTTGTGCATGAGTGTCTGAGTATGATGGTAAGGATGTATGTAGAGGTGTGTGATTGTGCAATGGGCTTCTACATCAGTTTGGGAACGCTATTCTTGTATTTGTGTGTTGCTATACTGGTGTTCGGATTGCAATAGAAAGTATGGAGCTGGTGAGGGGAAGCACTAATACTGAATATAATGTTGCAGGGTAAATGCAATTGTTTGTTCTAAAATTCTACGGTATTTGAGTAACAGGACATTATGGCAGTATTGCACTTACTTTTTTGGATGGAAATAGTAGGTTTCTTCTGAGTTCTCGTTCGCACTTCAGGCGCTGCTGCTTTTCAGGAGAGTGGTCTTCACTGCAATTGTGAAAGAAAGAAGTTAGTAAATATGTGTGTTAATAGCACTGTTGTTAATGTAGACATGGATTTATTTGTTTTTGCAGTAGTAGTGCTTTCTTATAACTGTGCATAGCATGTACATGCACTTTTCTTTGCCTATGTGCATTCTGTATATTTTATTTAGAATCTGTTAGTTGAGTGTGCTTTAGAAATGAGTACAATAGTAAGCACACAGAGCACACTTGGCTTCGTAAGGCGGTTTTATTGGATGTCAGGAGATAGAAGAAATAAGGGTATGCTTTGTTTGCTGTTTTTACAGGGTAAATGGCAGGAACTGTATGGAAAAGTATGCAATGTATGTATTTGTGAAGGTGTGGAAATAAATCAGAAGGATTTGATGGGGTCAGCAGCTTATTACTCAGTAGGTGATTACTAAAGTACTGGGTGATTTTTTTTGTTGGTGCTTGGAGATGGGAGAGTCTGAATTAAAGTAAGGGTTGCAAGGAAGGACCTGGTGCTTGTGTTGCAGACTGAAGGGAAGGGGGGAAATGTATGCCTTGCTTTACAACACTGGACATAGTTGTAGATGATGTGAAGGTTATGACTGCTCCTGAGCATAGTTGAATGCTGTTGTGAAATCTAGAACGGAATCGGCAACCAGCTGTAATGAGAGAGCTGTCTAGATAGGAAGAACAGTTCTAGAGGCAGTGGTGTTGTTTCAGCTGGGAGCCTTTCAAATGATATTGGCTATCTTTGTGCATAAATAAAAATGCATGTACTCATCCTGGCTGCGTGTAATTTTATAACACACTACAAAGCCTTTTTCCATTACTATACTGTTATTTTGCCCATCTTTTAACATGAAATGACACTTAGTTAGATAGCTGTGTGTGTTGTGTCTGATTACTAATATAGTCATTTGTAAAGGAAGTTGAAATGATAGAATGTATGTGAAATATGCAGAATGTATAGAAAGTAAATTGTATGTACATTGTATGGCGTATAATGCTTTAAATGCTATCATGGTTGAAATGTGGTTAAATACGTGGCAGTGGTTACAGAAATAATTGAATGAAGAAAATAACAGATTGCACATTGCAGTTAATATGGGTAAATAAATATTTGGAGAGCAGACAACTCTGCAAGTGACACTTGATCATAGCAGATGGGAGAAATTACAGTAAGCTTGTTTTACAGGTTGCACAGGGTAAGTGGCAGTTACTCTGTTTATATGCATTTCTCCAGCATGGGGTCTGGTATGGATTCACAGGCTCATGAATATTCCCCGTCGTCAGGCTGGGAATCCTTGGTAAAGAAAAAATCAGTATCAGTTTCGTTTCTGATCTGTCTTTCTTAGTAGTAACCAATCAGTGGTCTCTGGGTCATACGGTCCCCAGCCAATGACTGACCTCTCCCTAAGCCCCGCCTCTGGCAGCAATCCTCAGATTTTTACCGCAAGCTCAAGTGTTGGGAGTCCTCATGCTTTAGCTCTCGAGTTTTTTTGCTGCGTTTTCGCGCTTTTTCAGGAGATTCTCATTTTTTCGTTTTAATCGAGCCTCAAGCTCCACCGTTTCTACTTCTGACATTGGGGACCCGTTTCGGAAGTCTTCTACGCCCCTCAAGGGTGAAGTTTTTGTCGAGTTTACACTTCTTGGAGGATTCCGGAAGATCTGCGGCCTACCTCAAAGGACATGGCCCAGGACAAGTGAAGCTCGACGCCCGGATCCAAGCTGTTCAGGTTCTGCCCTGGATGCGGATTGCAAAACGTTTTCAAGGAGGACGAGCATTTGCGATGTCTCTATTGCCTTCATGAGGACAAGACGCACGTGGAGAAGGACTGTGCGTTTTGCAAGAACCTTTCGGAACGGACCAAACAAGATCGTCGTTCGTGCCGCCTGGCTGGAGAAGGGCACAGCAGGTGAGAAGGCGAAGAAAAAGTCCTGTGACGGCGCCCTGGCGACGGGGGCCCAACAGAAGGCCAATCACTGCGAGTCCGTGGGCACGGGGAGCGCCGAAAGGTCGGGCTCTTCGGCTGCCAGGCAGGGCGCTACTTCCCCGGCACGTTCGACCACGAGCCAGCACTCCCTATAGAGTGGACCCGGTCGATCTCGAAGGGGGAGCGAGGCGCTGACCCTCCCCCCAAGGCGAAGGCCCAGGACGCACCTAAGGTGGTGAGGGCTTTGATCCAGCTGGCAAAGGCCTCTATCGAAGTGGTCGCTGCGACCCTGGCGAAGCCGGCTGAGACTACGCCAGTGGAAATGGCCTCTGGGCCCAGAGTATCCCTGCCGCCGCGGAGGGAATCCTCTTTCCAGCCCATCGTTAAGACCCCCGTGAAGTCCCCGGCGGAAAAAGAGGGGGGGGCGGGCAGTGGCCATTACAAACTCGGAATCAGCCTCTGAGGACGAGCTGGTGGAAACGGAGAAGGGCCTCAACGAGAGGTTCATAGGCCTCAATCAGAGGTTGGAGAAGGTTCGATCCCAGGGGGCGGTCCCTGCTGACGTGATCGAAGATGGCAACGAAGAGAGCCCAGTGGAGCGACCATCCCGTCCGTCGCAGCCATTACCCGAGCCCCAGGATAGCTCGGCGGCCATTTTGTTGGCAATCCAATCCTTATGTACCGAGATAAGGACGAGATTACCACGGACCCCAACGGAGGATCCAGAACCAGGCCCGTCGGGAAGCCCTCCGAACAAGCGGAGGAGAGTCCACCCCGCTTGGCCCTTCGTGCTTGTGAGACGAAACGATACAGTGACGGATACAGCGACGGGGACGGACGATGACGGCGGCGATGACACAGCAGACATCCCTCATCACTCCCCCCGCCTCCGCAGGCTTCTCCAGCCGACGAAATTGGCTCTTTCCACGCCATGATAACCAGGGCATCCGAGCTCTTCCAGCTCTGCCCTGAAGGAAGGGTTTCTGTACCAACGACGAGAGGCCAAGAGGAAGAAGGTCCTCGCAGTGCCTTTGCTCGACGATATCTGGGACGAGGGCCTTGCTGTCCTCAAGAACCCTTCCACGGCACCCGCCAAGAGGGACAGGTACGAGAAGAAGTACCGGGTCCCCAATGCCGCCCCTTTGTGCCTCAGGGCCCAGCCCACGCTGGACTCGGTCGTCTCGGCAGCGGCTAAGAAGAAGGCAGCGGGTGCGGCGGCTTCAACTTCCGCCAGACAGCGAGGGCAAGAAGTTGGACTCCATGGGACGACAAGTCATCTCGTCGGCGGCAACGACGATTAAGGCGGCCAATGCCTTAGCGATCGTGGCCCGCTACGACAGGGAGCTCTGGTTCAAGATAGCTCCCCTGGAAGACTTCCTACCTGATGACAAGAGGGCGGAGGCCCTAGAAATTCTGCAGGAAGGCGAGTTGGTGTCGGATCACGCCATAACTGTGGCAACGGACATTGCCGATACCGGATTTTGCCTCCGACGACGAGGATAGCTTAAGGTGACAGACTTTCGCCAGGACGTCCAGACCAGAGTGTTGGACATGCCGTTCGACAGCAACAACCTTTTTGGTAGGCGGTGGACGAGTTTCTACAGGCCATCAAGACCGACTCGGAGGCGGCCCGGGCCCTAGGGGTGCTTCAACAGTGACGGCCCTTTCGGAGCTCCAGAGGCAGACAGGGTGCCTCCAAAGGATCCAGCGGTGGCTCCTCCACTTACCGCCAGGTGGCCTGCTCCTCTTCCCAGGAGGCCTACAGAGGTTGCGGCAAGCAAGGGGGATCCCGCCGTCATCGCCAAGGAGGCCAAGGCTGCAAGGCCGCCTCCAAGCAAGACTGACCCGGCCGTGTTGTCGGGCCCCCACCGAAGCACCCCGGTGGGAGGCCGGCTGACGAAGTTCGTCAGCGTGTGGGAGTCCATCTCCACTGACCGTTGGGTGTTGGACACCCTGGCCAATGGGCACTCGCTGGAATTCCAAAAGATGTGCCTTTCCATTCCTCTCGTGGCCAGGAAGGAGAATCACGTTCCTCAACTGCTGTTGGAGGTAAGGGCGATGCTTAAGAAAGGTGCCATCGAGCTCGTCCCCAAGAGGCTCCGGGGCTCCGGAGTGTACTCAAGGTACTTCCTCGTCAGAAAGAAGACAGGCGGTTGGCGCCCCATCCTGGACCTGCGTCGGTTAAACAAATACATTAAGGCGCAGAAATTCAGCACGTGCTGGGACAGCTGGAGGAAGGCGACTTCCTATCGTCGTTGGACCTGGAGGATGCTTACTTCCACATCCCCATTCTAAAAAGGCACAGGAAGTTCCTCAGGTTCGTGGTTCAGGGACGCCACTACCAATTCAGAGCCCTACCGTTCGGATTAAAGTCGGCACCCAGGGTTTTCACCAAGTGCCTGGCACCAGTGGCGGCGCGGCTGCGCCTGCAGGGGATCCACCTCTACCCCTACCTGGATGACTGGCTAATCCGGGCAAGGACAAGGGAACTCGCCATCGAACACACGGCGAGGACCGTCCGGTTGCTCACAGAGCTGGGGTTCGCCATCAACTACCCCAAATCCCACCTGGTTCCATCGCAAGTAGCACTGTTTCTGGGAGCGAAGCTCGATACAGTGGGGCTATTGGCCTCCCCTTTAGAGGAGAGGACCAAGACCACCCTGGGCAAGGTGCAGCACCTGTTAGCCACGGACGTGGCCAGGGTGAGGTCCATCAAGTCCCTTCTCGGGATGATGTCCTCATGCATCTATCTTGTACCCCTTTGCAGGCTTCGGATGCGTCCGCTACAGGAGTTCTTCGACGCCCGCTGGTTTCAGGCGTCGGGCTGCTTCGAGGACAGGATCCCTCTCGACGCGGAGTTCCGGCGGGCGATCCTATGGTCGGGCACCCGTGCTCACATCACTACAGGCACGGACTTTCAAACCCCAGCGTTTCAGGAGACGGTGACGACGGACGCCTCTCTGGAGGGTTGGGGGGCCCACACCGGAGATCCCCACACAAGAGGCTTTTGGCTCCCGGAGGAGAGGTCTCTCCACATCAACATTCTGGAGCTCCGAGCAGTGTTCTGGTCTCTCAAGTCGTTCCTTCCGTCCCTCAAGGACAAAGTGGTGAGGAGGATCTTCACCGACAACACCACCACAATGTTCTACATACGGAAGCAAGGGGGCACCAGATCCCCAGCCCTATCTAAGGAGGCCCAGGATCTGTGGCACTGGGCCGTCGCACAGGGGATGTTTCTGGTTCCCTTCTACTTGGCAGGAATAAAAAACACCATCGCTGACTCACTCAGCAGGGAGCTGCGCTCGTGCCACGAGTGGGAACTGCACCAGGATCAAGTGGATCGGCTCTTCCAACGATGGGGCAAAAACCAGATCGACCTGTTCGCGACGGCGACAAACTCCAAGAGCCAGAGGTTCGCCAGCAGGTTCCCACACCCGAGGAGCATGGGTGATGCTTTCTCGTTCCCCTGGGACGGCCTGTTTCTATACGCGTTTCCTCCGTTGCCGTTGCAGCTCCGCCTCATCAACCAGCTCAAGAAGTCCAGGTGCAGAATGATCCTCGTCGCACCGGCGTGGCCGAGGCAGATCTGGTTCCCGGACCTTCTGGACTTGTCAACGTCCCCACCAGTCAAGCTGCCGGCGGACGCGGATCTTCTCTCCAGAGAAGGAGGCGCCATTCTCCATCACGACCCACAGTTGCTGAACTTGCAGGCCTGGCTCTTGCAGCACTAAAGTTTGGAGGGTACGATATACCGGCTGATTGCAGAGAGGTTCTTGCAAAAGCCAGGGCGTCCTCAACTCTCAAGTGTTACGGTCATAAATGGAAGAGGTTCTCTGTCTGGTGCCGTGCACAGAAGATTAACCCTCTGCGGATTACGGCCCCTCAAGTACTGCTGTACCTACTGTCTCTGGCCAAAGCTGGACTGGCTCACGCCTCCATCAAAATACATCTGGCTGCCATCTCCCGATATACTAGGACTATGGGACGGGCGTCCTTGTGGTCTCATCGCCTGGTGTAGGAATTTATGAAGGGACTACTCCGATCGTTCCCGCCAGTGAAGGCCCCTGCCCCGGCGTGGGAGCTTAATGTGGTGCTGACCAGGCTCATGGGGGCCCCATTCGAGCCTATGCATTCGGCGCCTTTGAAGTTCCTGTCATGGAAGACAGCGTTCCTCGTGGCCATCATCTCCGCACGACGAGTGGGAGAGATCCAGGCCCTATCTTGCAAGCCTCCATACTTGACTTTTCATGACACAAGGGTGGTGCTGAGGGCGCACCCCTCCTTCATGCCCAAGGTGCCGTCGGACTTCCACCTCAACAAGCCCTTGGTGTTACCAGTTTTCTTCCCGTCGCCTTCGACTCCGGCCGAGAGGACTTTGCACTCGCTGGATGTAGCTAGAGCGCTGAAGTTCTACGTGGATCGCACGAAGAGTTTTCGGAAGACGTCACAACTGTTTGTGAACTTTGGGTCTGTGAAGCAAGGGAAGGCTCTCTCGAAGACTTCCATTTCCAGATGGCTCTCCGGCTGCATCATGCACTGTCACCGGTTGGCAAACCGACCGCTGCCTGGCCGTCCAAGAGCCCATTTGACCAGAGCGATCGCTGCTACCACAGTGTTCCTGTCTGGTGTGCCCCTGCTGGACATCTGCAGGGCTGCTACGTGAAGGTCGACGCACACCTTCACAAGATTATACTGCATCGATCGGGACTCCAGGGAGGAGTCCAGGGTCGGCCAAGCAGTGCTGCACAACCTGTTCGCCTAAGGTGAGCCTGGTGAGGAGGTAAGAATTGCTTAATGTTGAGTTTTGGACGTAATGCTTAATGTTCAGCCTTTACCACCTCCCGTGGTTGTGCATGTGAATACTGCTATGTATTCTTTTATTCATGAGCATGTGAATCCATGCCAGACCCCATGCTGCAGAAGGAACAAGTTACTTACCTGTAACTCTTGTTCTCCAGCATGGGTCTGGCATGGATTCACATGCAAACCCTCCGACCTACCCCTCTGCAGCTCTTCACTTGGTCATACTCCCACTTGGCGTGCTACCAAATCTGAGGATGGCTGCCAGAGGCGGGGCTTAGGGAGAGGGCAGTCATTGGCTGGGGGCAGTATGACCCAGAGATCAGTGATTGGTTACTACTAAGAAAGACAGATCAGAAACGAAACTGATACTGATTTTTTTCTTTACCGAGGATTCCCAGCCTGACGACTGGGAATATTCATGAGCATGGGAATCCATGCCAGTCACAGCACAATTGTACTCGGAGTGATCAACAGTACATCTAAAATGCTGAATTGTGATGCTGGAGTTAGATGTAGAGGTCTTGCATGTGATTGGTGGATGGTTGTGTGACTGCTTAACAGTAGCTAATGACGGAATGGTGCAGAGAGGGAAGTGGAAAGGGTAGAAGGGCTGCCCCACTGTTACTTACACACTCTGTGGACAGCGCGGCTGTTCGCAGACAGGACATGCCATATCCGGGGCTTCAGAGCATGAAATGGGAGTGTATTTTGGGGATTAGGTGTTGAGGTTCTGCTTCGTATTGAGAGAGGCTGTGTGTAGTGAAGAAGTCGGTGGTGAAAGTCAGGGTGGTGGTGCTTGGAGATATGTTTGTGAATGTTTTGGAGCAGTATGCAAAATGTAGGAATGTTGGAAAGAATTTTAATGTAAAAGGAGTGGAGGTGGTGTGGAGTGTGGGATGTTTTTACCCATGCATACAAGCCCTACCATAAAACTGTGCAGTACTGGCATGGAAAACATCATGATGGCCAGAACTCCCCAAAGAGTGCACAGGGAAAACTTGAAGAATAGACTGCCACCCATTTTTGCCTATGTTGTGAGCACAGGAGGGCACTGCCTAAAACCACCATTGGGCTACACACACAGTAGCCTGAAACCATTGGGAATGGCAATGCTGATTGTCAAAAAAAAATCAACTCAGAACTGTGGGGAATTCATTTTCTTAATCCCAAAAATGGTTGCATTACCAGTACTCACCACTATCAGAAAGCCGGCGTTTTAAAACCACCAGACTTTTGTGTAAAACTGAACAAATGAAACAAAACCAGACCAAGGAAAGACTTGCTAAGAGGTGGATACAATGTAAAACTATATTCTGAAATGACTTGAAGGAAGTCATTATTTAATGTATATGTAAAAATTGTAAGTGATTTAAACTGGGAACAAAAAGTGACATTTAGCTGAAACCTGGCTTAATGAAACTGGATTCTGCCTGACAACTACCCCCGACAGGATTTGAAACCTGCTCAGCCACTCTACCCCTTGCCAAAAGGAGTTGTCACCTCTCTGATTAGATTAGGGGTGGAGCAGCTGGGGACTACAGGAAGTTGAACAAAGGCCTGTCCTGGACTCAGGCAAATGTTATATTGGGGGTGTCGTAAAATAGCTTCCTCTTGGGAGAAACTGGGGGGCAGCTGTGCCTCTGTGAACAAGCTGGCTTGGGGGAAGTGGATAAACCAGTTATTCCACCCTGTGATGTGGGAAGCCACACCCCTTTTTGACCAGGGCATAATTTTAAAAAGATAGATAACTCATAGTGCGGACTTGTAATATCATTATTTTTGTGATTTTTTTGTGAACATTTTAAGAGGCGTTAGGACCCTGTGTGTATTCTGGGGGGTTGCTAGCGGAAAACAGGGTCTCACTCCAAATGTATGCATGTTAAAAATCTGACACTTTATCATCTGTAACCTATATCCCTGGTGCACATTTGTGTAAAATCTGGAAAGGTTTAGAGTTCGTTATCTGGATGAAAAGGGGAGAAATCTGTCATCAGTGGACACAACATCGTACAAAGACAGGGATCGGATGGTTTGGTGCTACAGAAAATATGTTAACTGGACCTATAATATTAGAAAAATGGTACATAGATAAATATGTATTTGGGTCAGAAATAGATTTGTGTGCAATATGACAAGGGGCGGTTCCTCTGACCATAAAACCTACAGCATCACTCTGACTCACATGTCCTTCCCCCAATCAAGGGAGAGAGGAGGAATTGGCCAATGATAAGTGAGAGGGGCAGGTTTAGTTATGACCAACGCACACACCCATTTTCAAAACACTTAAAAGGAGACTGCTGGGACAGGTAGAGATATTCAATTCCATTTGCTGCAGAGCATGCTGGCCGACGACTTCACATCCAGAGATCCAGACTTCAAATCCATTAATCTCCAGAACCTGTAGCAGAAATTAACTCCATAATTTGTAGCAGAGAGGCCTGAATCCTCTTCAGCAGGCCTCAAAACTAACCAAACTATTCAACAGCCGGGCGAGCTGTTTGAAGTTTTGCCTAGAATTTTTGCAAGAACCTGTAGCAGTACCCAGAAAGCAGTGTTACATCCAGAATCCAGAGAGGCTAGACCAGCAGAGCAGAGCTGACCCAGATCGCTGTGAGCAGAACCGGTGCCTGATTGACCCGCCGAGCAGACAGAACCGCAGCCGGACGTGTTGACCAGATCCGTGACGAGGCCTAGTTCAAATTTATATTGGGAGTACCTAGCAGAACTGTGCAGAACCAATCTCTTAGTTAAAATAATCTACTCCAAACTATTTTAACCTAAGTAGAACTGCCTCCTAGAAATCGTGTCATCTGTCATTTTTAAAGCTGCACAACTGTCACCTGTCAATTCTGCAGCTGGAAGCTGTCCCCTGTCATTTTGAGTTTACTTTAAATCCGAAAAACTACCTTTATTTAATCGTCCATATCTCTGGAACCGTTTGGGCTAGGAACGAGATTTAACTTCCCTCTGAAAGCTTAGAATCGAAGCTTTCCAACAAGCCTAGAACCGACTCCTATACTTATTCCGCAATCACGATTTACGCACTCGTGAAATTTACCGCGATTTGCGATTTTGGCTCAATTTCTCTACTTGTCAAAATAGCAGCTCCATTCTTTCTCTTGTTAAAATCTGTTGCAACTTGGTAATAAATCATAGAGCATTGCTAAAGTGAGCCTGAACTAATACCAACACGCATCTCCCACTCACCCTGAATCTCTAGAGGGAATTAAAATCAGTTGGCACATTTTCCCATCCATTGCCATCACATTTAAAAAGCATTTTGGGCCTGTGTTTCAAACTCCTACCTGTTTCCTCTAAGCTTGCTGGGGGGAACTGAATTTCTTATTGTATTTCATTGCATTCCTGAGAACTGTGTGCTCCTCTTTCCATCTCCTTCCATTTCTTACATTGCATAGGGGAGGGGGGTGAATTGCCAGAGAAAAAGTGATTATCTTATCTTTTGCTAAAATAATATCAAGTATTTCTGTACTGCATTTCATTCCTCATTGCTTTTCCCTTGAAATCATAAAAGTATTTTTGCTACTTTATCCATCCTATACAAACTCCTCATTGATTGTAAAGAAGTGTGCTAGTGCCAGATTACCCATTGTTGATCAACATCATATGTCTAAGTGTACTATCGGATATTAATTTATTATAAAGTGTGATATATATATATTGTTTAAATTCTCAAATAAACCTTTTAATCTGCAAAACAAACCTACTTCTTGGCTCAGTGGGGTCAGGGGGATTCTAAGAGGGGGGTGTTATACAAGGGTGGTCATCCAGAGTACTGAACTAGACATAAAAATACATTAATAAGTGTTTTCCTCAGCATCCCAGACTAGGCATTGACTTGGCTGTAGTGTTGATTTAATATCGCTTACAGGAGCACTGTGCCTGGTTTCAATTTGCAGGCAATGGTAGAAGTTTGCCAAGATATGGCTAGGGTTAACAGTCCACATGTGGTTATTCTGCACTGTGGTGCTTTGCATTTGGGTTATGTCAGTGTCCTACTTTGCTAAAAGATCTAGAAAACTTGGTTCAGGCAGTAATTAAACTACTTCCAAATGCCAAGGTATTTTTTTCTGGTTTGGTACCTGGGGCGATATGGGACAATAATTCAGTTTTTTGTCCTCAGCAAAATATTGCTAGGTGTTTAATCAACTGAGGCATGTTTGATTTTATGCTTAGAGCTGGCATGTTCCTTTGCAACAATGACAACATTGACTCTGGTAATGTTGATTACTTTAAAGAAGATGGCATGTCTTTATCTTTTGTGGGAAATGCCATGCTGTTTTGGAACATAAGGGTTGTTTTGAAGAAGCTAATGTGAAGATTTTTGGAGGAAAATAATAATAAAAAAAACAAAAAATACAAAATAAAGTGTTTCGAATAGATGGTGTCTTCCCACATATTCCTCATCTTAGATATATCCTTACCTTCAGCTTTGCTGCTTTGGAAATTTTTTCTCTCCATCAGAGGGCGCTCCACTCGAGGCTGCGGCATCCGTCGAGCGCCGACGTCATCCGCTGTATAAATGTCTCGAGCATGCCCGTTGGCCTCAGTTCCGTTTTTCCGTTAGCTTTGCTTCGGGTCGAGAAAACTGCGCTTCTGTTCGTACGATAATCTCATCTTCATCTAATCCTTCCACATGAAGACTGGATTAAAGAAATGCCAGAAATGTGGGATAAAGATGTCGCTGACTGATCCCCATCGGAATTGCTTCTGGTGCCTTGGTTCTGACCACTGTATAGACGAGTGCGGTTCCTGTCAGTCGATGACCCTTAAGGCCTTAAAGGAACGGAGAAGTAAACTGGCGGTGGGGGAGGAATCCTTAAAGTTTTCTTCGAGAGGGAGAAAAGACGCGGCTGAGTCTTCATCAAAACATCACAAAAAATCTAGGTCGAGGAGTAGATCCAGGAAGTCCTTCTTCTTCCTCTAAAAAGGCAAAGAAAGGACGACACCGATCTCCCTCTTCTTCTTCCTCGACATCGTCTGAGGAAATCATAACATGTCCATCAAGACATGACTCCCCAAAGTGCGAAGTCTAGCCAAGACCATACCCCACTCATAAACAAAGTGTGACCGGGGAATATCTAAGGCGAGAAAATCTGACAAAAAATCGTTGAGGGTGTCGTCCAGGGAATCTTCCCAAACACCTCATAAAAGAAGCCTAACGGTGCATAAATCGGAGGTAGAACTCAAGAAAATGGTGTCAGACTCTCATACGCCATCAAAGTCCTTGTCTAAAACATCCTCGAAGACTCTGTCGAAGGCGGTCGAGCACAAGGTTTCGACAATCCAACCCAAAAATGTTACGTCGAGTGCACAGTCAATGGTGTCGAAGGCTCCTTCGATGGTGTCGAGGGTCACGACAATTCCTTCGGGGTTGACAATTCCTTCGAAGGTGTCGGAAATTACCTCGACGATATCGAAGGTGATGACTACAACATCGACGCCATCTACGCTTTTGTCGACGTCTTCGCTCACTCCAATTACAAAATCGACACCTATATCTATGCCACCTGAAAAGGTGTTTTATCCAGAAAATAGACATGATTTCTTTAGAACCATGTTCTCCATATATGAAGGAGATTCATCAGCAGAAGAAGATGCTTAACCTGCTGGTGGGCAATTTGGTACAAAGCAAGTCCCTGAGGAGTTAATTGACCCTCATTCTAAGATGCAAGACTTATGAGTGCTTGCAGTCAGCAAGTGGTCTGGATACATTTCCAGAATATGAATTTGAAAAACCTGACCCGGCTGAGCATGCTGATGTGGGATATAGAAAATTGATAAACAGGGTAACTGAATTTGTGCGATGGAGTAGAAATTCACCTGTCTATCAGGAGGATATGACTGACATCTTTTCAGGAGGACCTCAGCAGGACCCCATACTTCCTTTTCATGTAGCCTCAAAGGAAGGTTAACACTACATGGGAAAACCCTGAATCTATTCCGGCAGTAAATAAGTATGTGTCAAAATATAGACCCTGTTCCTCAGATCCTGAATACTTGAGTAAACACCCATAACCTGAAAGTCTGGTAGTTCAAGCAGCTACTTCTACTAGAAATGCTGCACACCCTACAATTCCCCCAGATAGGGATGATAAAAAGATTGATGCATGGTCCAGAAAGATTTTTACGTCAGGGAGCATGGCTTTAAAGTCTGCAAATGTAACTTGCACCCTTGCAAGATTTACATATACCCTGTGGAACTGTATGTCAGCGGCAGCTGAACACATCCCTGAAGGTGAGGAACGTGTGGGGTTCCTATCCATAGTAAGGGATGGAAACGAGGCTTCGGGGGAATGCCTTCAGGTTTGGACACAGCTGACAGTATCAGTAGGTCCATAGTATCTAGTACGGTGCTATGCAGATTTGCGTGGCTAAGAAAGTCAGGTTTTGCACCGGATGTGCAATCCAGGCTTCTTAATATGCCATTTGACAGCTCAAGGTTGTTTGGCAGCAAGGTGGATGAAAGTTTAGACAAAAAGTTAATAAACCTACTCATTTAAAGGGTAGAACTTTGGACTGGATAGCCGATTATAACTGTACAAGTACCATTACTGCTATCACCCCTCTACCGTGGACTGACAATTCTCTGGTGACCTTCACATTATCAACCACCAGACCACAACAGATAACTTCACACAAGGCTCCACCTTGTCCAACTAGAAATGAAAAAACATCACTGTAGACAAAGTGATTCCTGCTATCCTACCTACCTTAAATGCATTGCCCGAAAATCTTGACCCGAGTACCATGGTGCATGAGTACAACAAAATCATGCTTACTACAGTGGATAACATTGCTCCACTCAAACTAAGAGCAAGTAAAGCTAAAGCCCACCTTAACAAATGGTTCACCCCACAACTAAAGGACCTCCGTCTACTGAAGAGAAAGTGTGAAACTTCCTGGAGACTTTGCCCTTCTACTGAGAACAAAAATAAACTTACAACCACCTCAGCACACTACAAAAAAGAAGTTTGCCTGGCAAAAAAGAATTCTTATAATGAACGCATTGCCAAATATAATTCTAGTATGAAGGAATTATTTACCATACTAAAAGAACTTGAGTCCCCGATCTCGACACCTGACATATGTAACAAAAATAAAATCTGGTGCTCAGATATTCAACAGGCACTAGCTAATAAAATCAACCCTCTCCAAAATAAAATAAAACTAAAGAAAGACTCTGAATTTACCGCACTCGGCTAATACCATCCTACTTAGTGACACACCCACTACACAGACCAACAGATTCTGTTTTACCAAAACATGTGCCCTAGAGGTAGAAAAAATCATTTTATCCCTTAAGCCATCTAATTACAAAGGAAATATCTGTCCAGCGCAGATCATAAAAGATGCTGCTAGAGACCTCGCCCCGTTTATCTCTAAACTGGTCAACGCTTCATTCTCCTCTGGCACTATCTCTGCCAATTTAAAACAATCCTGGGTTCCCCCACTTCTAAAGAAGCAAACTTTAGATCCACATATTGCTACCTAACCCCATCACGACGGTACCATTTCTACTAAAAATACTCGACAAAATTGCCTATACACAGATTAAAAAATACCTTGAGCTACACAAACTTCTAGGGGTTAGACAATCTGGCTTCTGTGCTTTACACAGGACAGAAACCGCCCTGATAGATTTGAAAACACAGATTGATGAGCTGAGAGATAAAGGGAAGACAGCACTGCTCCTATTACTTGATCTCTCAGCTGCATTTGATCTAGTAGATCATGAGGTCCTAAGCAGACACCTGCGCTCAGCAGCCCACTTCTCAACGGAGGCTATTAAATGGATAGAATCCTTCCTGAGCGAGAGAACCATGAGGTTGTTCTCTCCATCGGCAGCAGCGGACCCCTCCCCGATCCTATGTGGGGTACTTCAGGGTTCGAACGTATCCCCTACTCTATACAATATCTTCACCAAGCCCTTGTTTGATGATCTGGACCTTCTTGGTATCTCCTACACCAATTATGCAGAAGATACACAGATTCTCCTCCTGCTTTCTGGGGATCATTGCGAAGACTTGGCGTTGGTGAATAGGGTATACCTCATCATTCAGACAATGGTTGGCCACTCACGGTCTATGCCTGAATGATGACAAGACAGAGCCTATAATTCTGGGTACTCAGTCTAACATTAACAAACTAGGTCATACATATTCCTCTTTTACCATTGATGGAAATATTATCAAGGTATCCAAGGAGGTAATAACCCTTAGTTTCTACCTCGATTCCACCATGTCTTTTGATAAACAAGTTAAATCTCTAGCCTCTACCCCTGCCTACACATGCAAGCTTATCAGAGCTGGTGAGCATTTTCTCTCAAATGAAAGTTGCATTATCCTGGCCAGAGCATTAACTCTCTCCAGTTTAGATCACTGCAATGCCCTTTACAGTGGTGCCAACAAAGCAATCATTCAGAGATTACAAATTTTGAAAAATAATGTTCTAAAAGCTGCACTAGGCATGAACAAAAGACTTCACATTGCCTCAACCAGACTTCAATGCAAGTGGCTTTCCACCTATAATAAAATACAGTTAAACATGGGCTCTTTGGCTCACAAAGCCTTAAACAATGTTGCACCTAGTTACCTAACAGATAAGAACCTCTAGTAGGCCCACAAGAATTGGAAATACCAATTGCCTTGTGGTAACAAGATTTAGGCTCACTAACATTGGTGGCAACAGCTTCCCTGTGACGGTTGCTAAACTTTGGAACTCCTTGCCTTATGAGCTGAGAGTAGACCAACCTTACTTGCACTTTAGAAAGAGATATACCACCTATCTCAACTTCACTGCTGGGTAGATAGTTTTTCTCCCACATTACACTTCACCTCTTTGACGTTGTT
Organism: Ambystoma mexicanum; assembly: GCF_040938575.1. NCBI lineage: Eukaryota > Metazoa > Chordata > Amphibia > Caudata > Ambystomatidae > Ambystoma > Ambystoma mexicanum. The sequence goes on along the minus strand of NC_090923.1, from coordinate 1,026,718,101 downwards.
TATCTTGTACATAATTATTGGAATTGTACTGTATAGCTTTGAACTGTATGTAAGTTGAACATTTTTATATTTTACTTTTTACCTATCCTTTGACTGTAAGTAATTTTACCTGCACATGGTCATACTGTGAATTACCTGTAACTTTGTAAGCTTTGCATCTTCTTATTTGCTGCACCCTGTTACCTCTGGGTTTGGTGCGCATTAGAAATAAACAAACAAACAAGCTGCAGACCTCCAAAGCGGCATCAAAATCACTCGGTGCCGCTATATGACAACCTCAACAACGCCCCTACACAGGCTCATCTTCCTGGAAGGGATGCCCTTTCAATTTTATTCCTCATTTGGAAAAGGAAGGGGACAGGCCAGTTAGAGAAGGCAAAGGAAATTTCCTCGGTGGTGAGGAAAAGGTGCTAGATCTGCCGCAGCAACGGCAACCGTCTCTTCAGCCGCTGCTGCAGCTGCCATAAAACCACTCTGAGGTTTTGACCCACAAGACGCCAGTGGGAGGTAGGCTCTCACAGCATCTGAAGAATGGTGCGATAGGATCACCTTCAAAATCGTCACACTAACATTCAAATGTCTGAACAATGCAGCCCCCCCATGCCTTAGGGATAGAATAATAAGAAAAACCACTGCTCGACCAACCAGAACAGCCAACTCTTTCTGCCTCCAAACCCCTAGATTCTGACAAAAAAAAAACATGAGGTAATAGCTTCCCTGTGCAAGCAGCCCAGTACTGGAACGCCCTACCAGTTGAACTAAGAAGGGACCAGCCCTACAACAGCTTCAGGCACCATACCCGCACCTGGCTTTGACGCAACGACCTCTGAAACCGGTGACCCTGTGCATTGTGATCTGATGACACACGTACCCCTCAACTTTTACATGTAAAATGTACATAATGTATTTACTGTATATAATGTGTTACCTTTCCACCCTTACATGGATAGAATGTACATAATGTAATTACTGTATACAGTTTGTTACCAACAACCTGTAATATGCAACCTGTAACCAAGTTCTAAGCATTCTTGTTATTCTGTGCGCCCAGTTACCCAAGGGTTTTCTGGCGTCCTATAAATAAACATTACTTCAGATGCTTGGGCACTGGAAACAGTATCCTAAGGTTACTGCCTTCCTTTTCAAAAGAAACCTCAATCACCCGCTGGGATACAACTCTGTCAAACATCCAGACTCGCTCCTGTTGCAGGAAATCTTAACCCTGCTACAGAAAGGTGCAATAGAACATGTACTTGTAGCAGAGAGGAACAAGGGTTGGTATTCCCCATATTTCCTCATATCAAAGAAGGACAGAGGATGGAGACCCATCTTGGACTTGAGAAGCTTCAACAAGTTTCTCAGGAAGGACAAGTTCAAGATGGTCACACTTTCTCAGATCCTTCAGGTTCTCCAATGCCAAGACTGGTTGGTATCATTGGACCTTCAGGATGCTTACTTTCATGTGCCAATCCATCTCCAGCACAGAAAGTACCTGAGGTTCGCGATTGGAAATTCTCAGTATCAGTTTCGAGTTCTGCCCTTAGGGTTGACCTCTGCCCCGAGAGTTTTCACCAAGTTGATGGCAGTGGTGGCATCGAGTCTCAGGAGAGGGGGAGGATTCACGTCTACCCCTATCTGAACGATTGGATGATCAGGGCACGTTCTCCAGAACAAGCCCAGGAACATCTGTCCAAGACCTGCCACTTCCTTCACAAACTAGGCTTTTCTCTGAATTTAAAAAAGTCAAACATGATACCATCTCAAACTCCAATTTGTCGGAGAAGTCCTGGATACTTGTTCGGGCAAAGTATCACCTCCCGAAGAGAGAGCTCACCAAATTCTGCAGATGGTAATAACATTCCAGAATGCCCAGTATCAACTGGCCTTCGATTTTCTCAGGTTGCTCGGTCTTATGGCATCCTGCTTTTTTCTGCTGCCAGAAGCCAGATTGAGGATGAGATCCCTTCAGTGGGCCCTCAGGACTCAATGGTACCAATTTTCAGGGGAATTGTTAGATCTTTTGCAAGTTCCAGCCAGAGCAGCACAGGATCTGTAATGGTGGGCTTGCAGGGAACATATCCTCAAGGGAGAATCTTTTTGGCAACCTTGGCTGAAGATAACAGTAGTGACTGACGCCTCACCTACAGGGTGGGGAGATCACACCAACGAGTTAACAATCAGCGGTTGTTGGTCTCCATCAGAGTCCAAACCACACATCAACCTAGGGCAATCAAACTAGCGCTGAAGGCCTTCCTGCCCTCTGTACAGGGAAAGAATGTCCTGATAATAACGGACAACACGGTGGCCATGTACTACCTCAACGAGAGGAGTAGTAGGGTCACTACCACTGTGCAGAGAAGCAATGCAGCTCTGGTTCTGGGCAATACAAGAAGGTATCTCTCTGTCGGCATTTCATCTAGCCGGAGAGCAAAACACAGCGGCGGACACTCTGAGCAGGCAGAGCACAGTTTCCCACGAGTGGGAAATAGCTCAGGAAGTCCTTCAAGAGATCTTCCCCCTTCGCGACCAGTGTTAACAGGAAGTGTGAACTGTACTGCTCAAGGGAATTTCTTCAGAGAGGAGCTCTAGGGGACGCATTCGTAGTGGACTGGGAGTTTCCACTTCTGTATGCGTTTCCTCCAGTCCCTGTGACCCCTCAAGTAATCAGGAGGTTGAGAAAGTTCAGGAAAACCATGATCCTAATTGCCCCGGATTGGGCCAGGAGAACGTGGTACCCGGACCTTCTGGACATGTCCATCTGCCCTCCAATACGTCTTCCAAAAGGAGAGGATCTTCTCTCGCTAGAGGAAGGTCACATTCTCCATCCAGAGGTCAAGACACAACCTTCACACAAGGCTTCTGAGAGGTTGAGATACAAGGATTGTGACCTTCCGGAGGACGTCATGGAGATCTTGCTTTCGGCCAGAAGGCCAGCAACTAAATCTCTGTATCGGTGTCGTTGGAACAAATTCAGTAACTGGTGCAGAGATAAGAATGTGGACCCGTTTCATTGTAGTATTCCTACAATATTGTCTTTTCTGTTACGCTTGGCTAATCTGGGGCTCCAGGTTGCCACTATAAAAGGTTATTTAGCAGCGCTATCTATTTTCAAGCGCTCCTCATAGAAAGAATCTTACTTTAAAATACCTTTAACTCAATTCTTAAAAGGTCTAAATAATGTGTTTCCTCCAATACCTTTTCAAGTACCTGTGTGGGACTTAAACTTAGTACTAAAGTTCCTCACATGCATTCCATTTGAGCCTTTACATTCTTGTCCGTTAAGGCGCCTTACTTTAAAAACAATACTTCTTGTGGCAATTACATCAGCCCGCAGGGTAAGTGAGTTGCAGGCACTTTCTATCGGGCCTCCTCACACCATCTTTTATAAAGATAAAGTGGTCCTTAGTGTAAAACCTTCTTTTTTGCCAAAAATTGTCTCCGATTTTCACCTGTCACAAAAAATAACACTGCCTACTTTTTAACCCTCCTCCTCACCCAAGTAAGGAAGAGGAAATGCTAGATAGGTTAGACCCTAGAAGGGCTCTCAGCTTCTATATTTCAAGATTGTGACCAACATTTTGTAGGATACACTGGCCGCAAATTGGGACTGGCCGTGACTAAGCAAACATTATCTAGATGGATAATTTTGGCTATAACTGAATGTTATAGATTAGCTGGGAAAGACCCTCCAGATGGGCTGAGGGCTCATTCAACCAGGGGCATGACAACTTCAACAGCACTTCAAAGGGTTGTCCCCGTGCAAGATATTTGCGCAGCAGCCACATGGTCATCCATGCACACCTTTATAAAACATTATGCTCTAGATTCGACCTCTTCACAAGGAGGTCTTTTTGCTAAATCAGTACTTCATTCTGTACATGACTAAATTGCTGTACTCCCACCTTGATACAAAACTGGTTTAGGAGTCTTTCTAAGATGAGGAATACGTGGGAGGACACAATCCATTTGAAGAACAAGTTACACCAACGGTAACATTCTTTCGATTGGATGTTCCTCCCACGTATTCCTCATCGACCCTCCGAACCTACCCAACAGTACAGTTTACGTGGTTTACACTTGAAATTCATTTAAGGCTTGGGTCAAAAGAGGCACGCCTTTAACTACAATCCATTGGCTACAATATACGAAAAAAACAGAACTGAAGCCAACGGGCGTGCTCGAGGCATTTATACAGCGGATGACGTCGGTGCTCGACTTATGCCGCCGAGGGACATTGACGCCGCAGCCTTGAGTGGATATATCTAAGATGAGGAATATGTGGGAGGAACATCCAATCAAAACAACGTTACAGTTGGTAAGTAACTTGTTCTTCTGAAGCATCTGCAAATATAGGCTCTTTTCAGAGCCAACCTCAAAGGGAAAATGGGTCACACTATTTAAATTTTAATTTCCCACTCTCAGATTTTACGATTTGTCTGCGGACACCGCTGTCGTCCGCGGACAGCGCGTATTACATACAGGATTTTTGAGTTTGAGGGAGATGCAAATTAGACGTAGCACAGCAAGGGATTGGTCAATAGGGTTTAGTGGGTGTGATGTGTGAGCAGAGAGTTTGTCAGAAAGTCTTTTTCCTGAGAGGAGATAGCTATGGCTGTGTGTTTCAGAAAGCAGATTGTTTGGATTTTGGGAGATTCGTGGATAAATTGGTTGAAGGTGCATGCAGATCACTGCAGAGTGGCTGTACATCTTGGATTCCCTCATGTGGAAGTGCACTGGCATGGAGTGTGTGAAATTAAGTGGCTGGATTTGGTACCTCTTTGTGCTACTTAGCTGACACAGTGTCATCCAGGCATTATTATTATTCATTGTGGAGCGAACAGTTTAGGACATGTGTCTGGAATCTCTTTGCAATTTACAGTGAAAGAAGGACTTGGGAAAGTCATGGACATGTATCCAAACTCCAGAGTAATTTTTTCCTGTATTGCGCAGAGACAAATGTGGCTGCGTTCTTCTTCATTTGGTCTACAAATGGATAAAGCAAGGCGCAATGTTAACAAGGCTGTCTGTGCCTTTTTGAGAGATGTTACATTATGTTTTCGTAGTACACACATTTTTCGCAGAGATGGAGTACATCTTACTTATGCCGGCCATCAGATTTTTGTGCGCAATATACAAAATGCAATGCAACCTTTTTTGGAATTACAGCAATCCATTTTGCAGTAGGTGTTGACCATTTGAAGTTTTTCGAAACACAAAAAACCCCACAAAAAGCTATTTTCAGAGCCACCACTTCCTCCCAGAGAAAAGTGCAATGGTTGTGACAGGGCAGTACTGCAAAGATTTTAGAGGTCCACGGACTTGTAAAAATGCACAGGGCCCTGCACATTTCATTGATACTTCTCTTTTTGAACGGTGAAAGGCGGCTCTGAAAAGAGCCTCTTTTTTTAAACATGACACACAAGGAAAGGAAGGGAAAGGAGGGTAAGGAAGGGACACCAACCACGGGGATAAGAAAGGGCAGGTGGAGAGAGGAAGATGTAGGGTGGGCCTTATTCAGGTAGGTAGCAGTTCTTCTCATGCTCCTTGACCACAGTCTTGAAAGCACATCAAAGGTTCTCCCCCCTGCAGAGTACTGCATCACAGTACATGCACAATACTGTAACCCTCGAAAGGTAAGGATCAACAGCATCAAGTATGGACTGCGAGGCAGCTGGAGGGATGCGCTGCCCCACAGGAGTGTCTCTTGTGGTGGCAGGAGGGGAAACGGAGGATGTTGCATGGGAACTCAACCTACTACGTTTATCGCAAGGTACAACCTTACGAATAGCCCCACTGTGGAACGATTTTAGGTGTTGCTTCATTGAGGTAGTACCATAGCTGTACAAATCCGGTTTCCCACGACTCAGCACCATCTTGCATTGATTGCAGGTCACCTTGTGTGCACATGCTTTTGGTACTCCCATCAACAGTGGTAAATAACCTCCACGCCCAAGATTCACGGTGAGAACAAGGAGTAGGGACTTTCACTACCTCATCTTCTTCATCCTCTTCATCACTCTCCTCTGTATCCTGACGCCTGTTCCCCTCCGCAGGCCCTCGGGGAGGTGTTGGTGGCGGAGGGGGTGGGGGTGCTGCTGAGACAGCAGTAGCACCAGCAGCAGCCATGGATGCCATCAGGACAGCTGCTTCAAAGAGCAAGAGCAATCCAATGCAACAAGGAGCAGTCTCTGTCCTGGAAGCCCAAAAACTGAATAAGGAGCAGCTCTGGGGTGTGGCCTTTTATAGGGGTTCTGGGGTACGCTTCGCGGACACCCGTGGTGTTCTCGACCATTTCAAACACCAGGAAAGGGCTAAAAAAAATCCAAAAAGTATGCAAATCGCCAGGGACATAGTGTGGGACATATGCAAGGGTGAACTTTCCCAGGAAAATACCTTGGATTGCTGAAAAAACACTTTTTAGGTGTCCGGGGGCCCAGACAGTGTTCGTTACACTGCACGCGGGTGCGGTCACATGATGACGTTGAGGACATGTTGGCGAATGGAGCGGCTGTCCGTAGGACACCAAATGCGTGGGGTCGGGTCTACGCATGCGTGCGGGTGTTCTACGGACAGTGTTCAGGTCTCCGAACAAAACAAATGTGCGTCACAACTTTGCGTACAGGCGGACGGGCTTCGTGTTCTACAGACATATTAATTCTGGTTACGGACAATGCGAACAGGGGGAATGTTCTTAGGACACTTTATTTTGCATAGCTACGAACATGTAGACGTCTTTAGTGTCCTTAGGACACTCCCATTTTGGTTAATTGAGGACATCCCGACAGCCACACTGTCCGAGGACACCCTAACTGCCTTTTTTAAAAAAAATGAGACACAGAGAAATATACCAACAACACACTTAATATTTTATAATTGTATAAAAATATAAAAATTATGAGAGAGAGGGGGAAGCAGAAACTAATACAAAAACGGGAGAATTAGGGGTTTGGACATGATGGATGGTAGGGGAGAAAGGGATTGAAGTCTCATAACGTTTTTCCTGCTGGGGAGTTTTTGGGGGATAGTTGCCTGGGACATGGAGAGGGGGTACAGGTACATGTGGAACAGTGATATTAAATTTTTTCTTTTATATGGTCCCCCACAACGTTTTTTAAAAGAATGACATTTTTCATTAACAGATCCATTTTTAGCTCCATTCGCTGCAGAGGATTTTCTAACGTCTCTCTTGGTATATTGTTATTAATGTCTGTATGGTCTGTTAAAAATAAAAGTGTGTTAAGTATACATAAATAATGGTTATTTATTGGCTTATATAGAGAAGTGCAGTGTCTACCATTGGTATCACTGGCTTGACTCATTTCATTAAGATGACATTTTTCTTCCAGCCACTCCAAAGTACTAGACATTTCTGCGTTAAAAAAATATATATATATTTGTTTTAGTGTACCTAATACAGAAAGTTTATAAATATATACAATAAATGTAGTGTACTCACTAGTTTCTTGCTAAATTTTGCTGTTACTTCTGCATAGATGTCCTGTTGATTTTTGCTGTGCAATTTCTGTGAGGTAATTCTGTTGGAGGCATATTTATTGTGTTTTGGTATATTCCACAATGTCGCATATGCTATGTAATTGGACTGTTAGTGTCTTACATACACAGTTTCACTTCTTATTTATTATTGAATGTAATTTATTTATGTGATGCTTTTTTTCTAACATGTATAGTGTTTTTTTGGATGATATAACAATGTAAGATACCCCCTGAGTTTTTGCATAGTGTTGATGTTGTCCGAGCCCGTCTGCGAACAGGCGCATGGTCTGCGGATATCGGAAGCACTAGCGCAGGTAGGGGGTTCAGTATGTTCTATGTTATATGTATATAAACTAAGGGCATCCTAGTAAACATTCATCAAATTTACATTATCTATATTCAGTGAAAAAACTTTGCTGCAGGAACTTTATGGTTAAGTTGCGCTACTAAAAACCTATGAAATTCAGTAAAAAAACGTTAAAGGGACGTTATGGTTCCAACTAAAACCGAAAAACCCCTGAAATTCGGCAGTTATGGTAAGCTAATCAACCATAACTCGCGCCACACCGTGCACTGCTAAGGCTAACACCCAGGACATCAAAGATGACATCACAAATGTCATTGATGACATTCCTGTCCCCTTCAAATGGGAGCTTTGCCCAAATGGCCCTTGCAGAGATCTGCGACTTTTGGGGAACCCCTTCTATGTATCTGTTTGCTACAAGAACCAACACAAGGTGCACACTGTTCTGCCCAAGGCACAATGGGAAACTTTCTTGGTTCAACCTCCACTATGCTTTTTCTCGTATTCTGGCAATTACATTGGTTTTCAGGAAGTTGAGAACGTTTCAGGCTCTCACATGATTCTGATGCTTTATCTCACCTATCCCCCGATTGGAGGAGAATGTGGTCCCCAGAACTTCTGGAGATGGCCATCTGTCTACCTCACTGTCGTCCCCGGAGCACAGAATTGCTATCCCAGTCAGAAGGTGCATCACCCAGATCTGGAGTCTCTCTGCCTCCATACGTGGCTCTTGGGAGGCTTGCAGTATTCTGGTTGGGATCTCCCTGGTAAGGTTTTGGAGGTGTTGCTGGCTGCTCGCAGTCCCTCAACAAGATCCATTTGTGTGTAAAGATGGAGAAAGTTCGAGGAATGGTGTAGAGGGAGAGGTGCAGACCCATTGCTTGCCCCACTTTTTTGGTTTGGGAGTTTTTTATGTCATTGGCTAGACAGGGGCTGCCATTTTAATATGGTGAAAGATTACCTGACCTCTTTCATTGCTTAAGAGGTCACTGGTTCCATTGGTTGCCCAGTTATTCAATGGATTGGTTAATGTTTCCCGCAGTTTAGTTTGTGGTTCTGCCTTAGGACCTGAACCTGTCCTTCCCGATGGCTTCCCCTTTTGAGCCCTTACATTCTTGAATAATTTGTCTTTGTACATTTAAAACTATATTTTTGGTGACAATCACGTCTGCTAAACGTGTTGGTGAGATACAGGCCTTATCATGTAAGTCCACTTTTTTCAGTTTTGAAAATAAATGTTACTCTTAGTTAGAGCCTTTATTTTACCTAAAGTTGTGTCAGAATTTCATGTTAACCAAAAAAGTGAGCTGCTTGTTTTTTTCCCCCATCACCTTGTCCTTTGAAAAAAGGTGGAGAGGCTCCACTGGTTGGACCCTATAAGAACACTTGTTTTTATGTGGCCAGGGAAGCTCAATTTCACCAGGATACCAGCTGTCTATCTCCCTTTCTCTGAGCAGCCTTCCAGAACATTGTTTTTAAGCCTGCAGTGCCATTACAGAAGATGGACAACCAAATGCAAGTGAGGCTTCACCGCAACTGAGAGGGGGAAAGTCCAGCCCAAACTGTCCGGTTACACCCTCTGCACAATAACAACCCCTCCCATGCGTTTACTGCCAGCAATTGTAATTAAAGACTCATGTGAGACTATGAAAGAGCTGGAGAAAAATAAGTCTAACTGTACATTTAGTTTTTCGGCAAGGCTACAGCAAATGGGTAAAAACATGCTTCATTGATTTGAGAAAAAGCCCTACAATAGAGCTAGGTATAATCATGTTATGTTATTTGATATTTGTCGATCACCTACTACCGTTGTAATGTGTTAAACAATTCCCACTCTGACAGCCTGGAATGTTCAAACATGTGACTTTTTGAAATATACAATGTCAAGCGAGGCTTTTCCACTAAAAAAGATGGTCACAATCTATTTTGGCTCCAGTGCCACGACATGAAAGACTTTGCTGCTACAGTTTTTCCTCCCAATCCCTTCTTGGCACACTGGAGTGGAAATGCTGATGAGGTAGAACCAGGAATATGAGTTCAGAGACCCTGAACTACCCTGGCTGGCTTTTTGACTACATGTCATGCAGGACTTCTAAATGCACTTTAATTGACGCTAGCAATACAAGGAAGGGAGATCAGGTGATCAGCGAAAGGGGCCCTTTTAGATAAGTCGGATGCTGCAATATTAAATTGAGGCAGCTTCGGAACACAATGGCATGATGGACCAGGGCTGTCCATGTTAAAATCGGGGGAGGGTGATGAACTTTTGGCGGTAAAGAGCAGCAGCTGAATACTCTGAGTGTAGTCTCTAGTCTACCTTAAACACGTTAGACAAGTCCCATCAATGCAAGTTGCATGCAGGTGCTCAGCTTTACAGTGGTGCTGGAGTGCACAGTTGGTCATCAATAAATGATAACGTTAAGTCTGACCAACACCTGGCCACATAGAGATAATGCAAGTTCTGACATCTTTTCCACAAAGAACACATAGCCAATAGTTTTTTTTCTGGTGTTGACTCTCCGAGCTCCTACTTCCCCCTTCTCCTTCTGTCCACACCATATTGCAGATGGCTTTGAAGATTGGAGAAGACCGCTTCATAGACAAACACCACATTACCCAAATTAATCGAGACAGCAGTCACCTTGAAGGTCTTGTGGCCAAAGCATCCAGATGAGGTTAGGTATTTGGGTCTTGCCCCTCCTTACTGATCAGCAAAAGTAGAGGCGAGGTCTCCGACAACAATGTCAGATGTGATGAGTTAGATCCTTGCAGAGAGTGGAAGGATTAAACATTCAGGGGTGCATGTATCACTTGTTTGCAGGGGTAGCTCAGCATAGATTCCAACATCCTGCGACCGCTCATCATAAGTTGCCTCCAGTTTACTTTAGGCATGGGTGTGCTCAAACAAAGGAATGGTCCAAGGATGCTGGCCCAATTGAGGAGTGCAACTAACATGTTGTGATTTTTGAAAGACTGAAGTCCTGGAAGGGGCATACTCCAGTGTAAAGTGAGAATGTTTTTCTCTACCTTAATGTGTCTGGGTTAACATCTTGGGCAGAGAGCATACAAGCCAGTTAAGAAAACATTTGTGGACCAAAGCCTAACAACAAACTTCCTCTTGCTTGCAGTGCTTGAGCAAATTAGGGTTCGAAGGGACTGATACATTTGTGTTCTGGATTCCAGAAAATACAGTGGAACTGTTAGACTTGCTACAGAAGTGGATTCAAGCCAACCAGGCACCTTCCGACCAGACGGCATCTCCTACATTGAAGAAAGATCTTTGAGGCCTCAGAATGGGGGAGGAAAATAATGGGTATGGGGCCAATATTGAAGGGCCTTTTGGGAAAGTTAGATTGATGAGTTTTACAGCAAAGGTGAAATCTGTGGAACTAACCTGAAGACCTACTCGACTGCCCCCATTATACATGTAGATGGTGAGATCTGGAGAAGAGCCAATGCATTTGTTGACCTTAAATTTAAAATCTTTCCAGCAGGCATCTGGTTTCTCAAGGAATGTTTGTGTTTTGGCAATAAAGATATAGTGAAAAGAAATATATTGCTGGAGAAGTGAGTTACAGTTAAGGCACTTCTTTTTACTCATTATAGTGACTATTTGACTGATTTTCCAAAGATCTCCTTCCTTCTCACCTTTCAACCATGCCTTTGTTATGGCAAGACAGAAAAATACTGAGGTATAGCGAACTGGTGGGTGCATGAGGGAGGGAAGCAGAGCCGGCAACTGCATCTGTACACTCTGCTTTCCACATGTCTGAACAATTCCTGGTGCAGAAGTAACGTTCCGGTCCACTTCCAGGCATGACAGGCTATCCAAATGAATCTGCTGGTATGGCAACTGAAGCTCACTATCACAAATATTACTGTGGTTCTCTCAAGCAGGGTTATCATTTCTCCAATTCATGTTTAATGTTTGTGTTGTATCAGTGGTAAAAATAATAAAGTAAAAGAACTGAGTGAGTCTAGTTGGTGCTGTGTGTTGGGGCCACTACATCTCAGGAATCCTGTGGCTCCCTATAAAAGGAGCAGCATCTATTTTGTTAGAAAAAACTCGATTATACATTGCTATAGTTTTTTTATTGCAACAACCAAAAACCGCCCAGAACAAAAAATAACCCTCAACACCTGTGAAATCCCTGCCCCTCTTCATACTGTACAGTAACCATAGCCGTATTGGTTTTGACATATTTGTTCTGGTGTTCAATGAAGTTTGTCCATTGTGTAGTTTAACATTTGAAAAAGTGTGTTCCGTTATCCTCCATTTCTGTGGTCTGCAGGGGAGATTTCAAAAGCATTAGTTTTAAAGGTTATGAATAAGAAGATACTCTCGAAGGAAGACTACTGTTAATCAAAGTATAGATTCCTTTAAGTGTTTTAAAGTTAGTGACGTTTACCAGTGACAAATTAAACACCTTAAATGCTATTCATTGCACTGTTTACTAATTTGTTAAATCTTTCCTCTACTACAGCAAAGTAGAAGGGGCCATTACTCCACGGCAGAAAAGAAGCACACCCCTGAAGGAGAGGCAATTTTCCAAGCCTCTGAGCGAGCGAACTAACAGCTCAGACAGTGAGAGGTCCCCGGATCTAGGCCATAGCACACAGGTAAGGATTTTCTATTAAGTGCACCAAACAGTTAGATGTTATGTAATTTATCTTTGTCCATTCTAAGAATATGACACATGAGTGTGTGTTTAGGGTGTGTACTTCGGTGGCTTTCTTTAAATATGGCACTCCTACAACGTTGAAGTTGGAGGAGCCTCCACATCTATACTCTGCTTGTACTGTTCTACTTTGAGAGGTAATATGACATCTAGAACCTGCATGATATCAAGAGCTTGATAGAGAAAATATGAAGATTTAGTAAGTAGACCTTAATGTCAAGGAGACCCAGTGGGAATAGCAATGCTGACCTGAAAACATGTGTGACAATCACTGAAGGGACCTCAAGATGAGTTGTCACAGTATCAAATAGGCTGATGGCCTGACTGCTATGGGGACCTTACCACTCACAGAAGGTTGAAATGAAGAGCCTTTACCTACTTATGGGGATTCCCTATGCTCCCTCCATGATATTGGTATGGTATGGTATTGTTTATTTATAAAGCACCTATACACAGGCAAGTGTTTCAGAGCGCTCAAGGAGGGTAGGAACCCAGGGAAAAAATAGTCGCTCAGAGCCCTTGAATTTTTGAAGCGATAATGGTCTGCACAGCAGTTAGGATACAACAAATAGGCCTGATGGCGACTCTGCATTTTTTTTTTCAAGTGCACATTAAGGGTTAAGACAAGGAAGGACAAAGATCTACAGGCAGAGCTGTAGTGCAAGTGCAGGCAGGACGAGGGAGGGGAAGGGGACCAAGTGCACCCAGTAGAGTGCAGAGAGAGAAGCTCTTAGGATGTATTGCAAGTGCAGTGAGTGGGTGGGTTGCAGGGCCCTGAGGCAAGTGCAGTAGGACTGGCAGTGGTGCCTGTGACCTATGAGTCTGGGGTACACTAGGCGGCTAGTCATTGAGCTGTATGGATGGAAGGAGGGAGAGAGGGAAGAGCAGAGAACTAGGGTAGCAGGGTGAGAGAAAAGGAAGAGGAGAAGAGGAAGGTCTTGAGGAGTTTCCGGAACTTAAGAATATCAGGCTCAAGACGGAGGATGTCAGGGAGGCTGTTCCAGAGGGAGGCGCCTGCTGAGGAAAGGGATCTCCCTCCAAATCTCTGCTTGGAGAACACTCGCAGAAGGTTGGAGGTAGATGAGCAGAGGGCTTGGGAAGAACAGTATTTAGGAAGGCAACGTTGAAGGTAAGTAGGTCCCACCGAGGCCCGAGAAAGCCTTGTGAACAATGCAGAGGGTCTTGAATTTGATCCTTGCAGCCATGGGGAGCCAGTGGAGGGCTTTCAGTGCCAGAGAAATGCAGTCCCTGGGCTTGTCGCCAAAGATAAGTCTTGTGGTTCCGTTTTGGATGCATTGCAGAGGGCGCAGGCCAGAAGCAGGGAGGTTGAGGAAGAGGCTGTTGCAGTAGTCCAGCCTAGAGAGAACCAGGGCTGTGGAGACAGTGACCCGCTGGGGGAAAGTGCGAAAAGGTAGAGTGCCTCTGAGGAGGTGTAGTTGATAGACTTTTTTTGAGGTGTCAGAAGTGTGTGACGAGAAAGAGAGAGTGGAGTTGAAGATGATCACAAGGTTTTTGTCCTCACAGGCGGGGTTGGGCGCAGGGCCAATGGGCGCAGGCCAGAGGAAGAGGGGAAAAGCAGAAGCAGGGGTCCCAATGCAAACAATCCCAGCTTTACTGGCATTGAGACAGAGGTCGTTTGCAGTACACCAAGCCTGAATAGTGGACAGTCAGTTATGAGTGAGGAGGAGGAAGTGGCCGAGGTAGCCTGAAGGATAGTTGCACGTCATCTGCTTAACACTGGAAATTAGAGGTGAACATAGCAATCACACGTGCCAGGGTGGCCATGTAGACGTTAAAAAACCAGGGGGATAGGTTAGAACCTGGGGAACGCTTCAGGTTGAGAGGGCAATAGTCGAAAGAAAGGCACCAAGTTTGACCTGGGATGGGCGGTTGGAGAGAAAAGAGGTTAACCAGGCCAGAGCTTGAACTGTGATTCCCAGGGTGTCACAAAGCCGTGAGATCAGGATGTTGTGGTTAACCATGTCAAAGGCAGACGAGAGATCAAGGAGAATGAGGACAGAGGGAGTGTTGGTGTCAAGATTTGAGAGCAGGTCTTCATGGGTGTTCAGAAGAACAGTTTCCATGCCTCTGGATGCTCTAAAGCAAGACTGATAGTCATGGAAATAACTGATTGCTTCCGTGTGGAGGTTTACCTGAGAGATAGCCAGCTTCTCCAGGAGTTTGCCCAGGAAAGGAGTGATAGAGATTGGGCGGTAGTTTGACGGAATGGAGGGGTCAGCAGAAGGTTACTTCAGCAGAGGGTGCACACGGGAGTGCTTGAGAGCAGTTGGGAAAACTCCAGTGGAAAAGGAGAGGTTGCAAAGGTCAGCCAAGGCGGTGCGAGTGAGTCAATGTTGTCCTTGATGGCTTTTGAAGGGCACGGGTACACTTGCTTGGATGAGGCCTACATAGAACGGTCTTGTCAGGCGATTTCATCGGGTGTGACGGGAGAGAGAGAGGAATGCGAGGGGAATGTGATAGGGGGCATGTTCATTTGGAGAATGAAACCTGAAGCATGTCCCTTCACGAAATATATGGCCTAATCTTAATTTTTCTTTCTATCAAAGCTGATCCATGACCATGCATAGATGTCATGTTATGGGCGTTCTTAACAATTTTCTCTTCACTGATGAGGACGTGCGACTTGTCCTATGACCCCTCCACCCCTAGTCTTTTAGGGAACAAAAACATTTCAGGAGAGCAGTGTTCGATCCAGGAACAAAATAAAACTCAACCCAGAAATAAAGTGGCTGATGAAAATATTTTTCTGTAGCAAAATAAATGCCATACACACTTGTAAGTTGCAGAAAAGGTGGTAGTCAGAGACACTTCTGTACAACATATGCAAAACATCAAAGCTGAAGAGATTTAATTGGTCTCAGACCCTTGCAGTCAAACAGGAGGCTACAATTCTTAAAGAGACAGTGTCATTTAAGCACACCTGTGCTGATTTCTCTTTTAGTACAAAAGTGCCATTACAAGTGTTATTTAAAAGCAAATGTAGGATTCCATCTTACCGGATGGTAGTACTTGTGACAAATCAAGGGTATTCATCCCTTCGCCCCAAGGGGGAGCATCCCCCTTTGAGGCTAGGAAGGTGAGCCCGCTCTGCAAGATCTTGCCAAGGGGTCTGGACAAATGGGACCTCACTGAGAGAGACTCCCCCCTTAGGGGACGACGACTCCCGTTCCTGTGAAGAACTGCCTAGACTATCTATCATCATAGCATATATGGGACTATCAAATGTGAAGAACCTTAAAAGATCCAGAGTTTTGGCTGAAGACAAAACTAAAATACTTTATTATCTTCAAGGATATGTCTTTTTAAGGAGAGACGTACATATAACTGCGATGAGTAGACTGAAGACAAAGAGCATGCCGATGAGAGGCGGAGCACAGAGAGAGAAAGGGAGAGAAGAGTGTAAGCAGGGGAAGCCCCCTGACAAGGTGACGCCTGGAGGAGGCTGAGCCTGTGACTTTGAGAAAGGTTGTGAATGGCAGAAGGAAATGCTGGAGGCCTGGCATTCGCCAGCAGAGAGAAGCAGAGGAGAAGGGAATCTTAATTCCAGTGGTGGCATGACCACAACGACTTTGTGGTGGTCCGTGCGCCATTCAAACAGCACCGAAAGCACCCAGCCGGTGAGTCAACAAGACACCCTGCTACCCACACTGATAGCATTGAGAACATCCAGAGGGCAGAACACCGGCAACATTGAGAAGCACAAAATAAATCTCGAGTTGAAGAGGAGAACCCGAGCAAGCGCCAAGCCTGATAGCTTTCCCCTGCAGATACAGAGGTAACTGGGAAAACCGGGAGGCATATTTATGGAGCGGGAGAAACTCGTACTAGTGAAATTGACAAGATGCTGAATATATAGCCAATTAAGTGGAACTGTTAATGTGATAAAGTGAATAACAAATAAGCCTGAAAAAGATGACATTAAGAACTGGGCACAACTACCCTGGAAAGAGGGGGGAAAGAACTGCATGGTTTGAGAAGTAAAGAGTGGAGCAAACCAAAGAGACAATTCTACAAATATGAATGTGAACGGAAATAAGTGAACCAAATAAGAGGAGAGATAATCCAACTGAGCAACCCCAGGAGAGGGGGAAGGTCAAGTCACAAGAAAGTATACCCAACTTAAGCCCTGGGTTACAAGAATCAGAAAGGCATACAAGCCTAGATCAAAGTATAAGAAAATGCTAAAAAAGGAGTGTTGAAAAACAGTCCATAAAGAGGATAAAACCCAAGTGCCTTGTGAAAGAGTTACATGAACATATCCAGAAGGTGGCAAGAGATTATTTAAAGATGGCATACTAAAGAGAACTTGGAAATAAAGAAAGGACATTGCCATGAGAGACAAACAGGAGAGGGGAGCTATTCTCATGATCTCAGTTAAGTTAGTTAAGATAGTGGTAGGGTCAGTTAGAACTAGTTTTGGCCAGTGTATATATTCCTTTGGGACTTCCTGGCCACTGACAAGCACCTTTAGTTATTTACATAGGCAGGGCTACCCCTCTAGCAATAGGGAAAGATGGACCTTATCCTTATTTTAATAAACACCAGTAAAGATGTCTCTCAAGTGCCCACCTCCTTCTTCTGACCTGCCACATGCTCCACACAAAAATAATACATAAACCGATGGTCATCCAGCAGCAAATTGAAAAGACTTGAAACTTGCCTGCCAGTCAATACAAGACATTCAACGAACATGTAGCAGTTTTGACATGACAAACTGAATGTCAAGGTAATGACTGTAGTTGCCCAGGATAGGTATTTTCACTCTTGACATTTCGTTCTTCATCTACATTGGCAAAGGTGTGAGGGCCATGGTGGCAGAACAAGTTATTAAGCAACATTGAAAGGGGAATGGGCTTGTCAAATTTGTCTCAGGGAGGCAGGGATTGGTATGATTGACAGGCAGCAGAGCAGTTTCCTCTTGTGTAACTAGAGTAAATAATAAACTGCAATCTCTGGATTAACGAACAACTTTTTGGCGAGAGGTTTGGTCTTCAAGCAGTGGGATTGACTGCTTGAAAGTTCTTTCTAAACTTTGCATGTCACTAGAAAGAAGATTTACCATAATAAACTCCAAAGATGACTTTGGTAATAGGCCAGCATCTGGGGTAGAGGAATAGTCATGCAAGTAAATAATCATGGCGTTATGAGTAAATCAGGTCAGCTGTACTGGCAGAGGGCAACACTCAAGCTTATGAAGGTGGGCCATACCATCACATCTAATCATGAAATGGGGACCTTGCTTGCACCAGAAGGAACTAGGGATGTACATATTGTTGTTTGTACAGTTAACCCATTTCTCCTCTCGCACACCGCACCATTGCCACTATACGGAAGGCACAGGCTCATTCCACGCACCCTGCACTCACATATAACACAAACACTATTGCACAACACCTCCCCCATAAAAATGAAGCAACTTTTAACGGCAAAAATTCAAACTGTAGCTTCATACATGACTCTCTATCACCTTAAACACAATCCTCCCCCTTTAGTTCATAGTATACCTCTGTCGCGCCCATCCACACACCATTCAGACATGGGTTACTAGCATAGTCTTGGCCACCCTCACATAACATTAATGGCTAAAATGCACTCACACATAATAGCCTCTCCCAATTCTTCCGAATGTTGCACTCTGTTCACTCCGAGGGCGTTCAACCAACAGCACTTTGGGACCATAATTATGGTGAAAGGCATGCTATACAAATGAAAAAATGAATGAATAAGCATAATATAAATGCATACATTAGTTGGTGGACCATGAGTCAAATAGATTAAAAGTAGGTGCTGGCAAATTCTTTAATTGTTAAATCGTCAGTAAATAATATAGTAAGGATGGAACTAACAATGTGGACAGTTGGGACCTTGCAAGCATACATGCTCTATTGGTCTAGGAAAGCATAGATGGAGAACCGGTGCTTGACTAGCAGCCAATTATAAACCAACTTCCAGTAGTTGACCCTTTATTTCCAGGTTAGGGCTTTCAGAGATTGGGTATAGATGGGGCAGAGGTGTATTCTGAACAGTATATTGGTTGAGTATCAAGACCAGTTATTTTTCACCTTTACATCTTATATATTGGTTATATCTTGTAGGGGCAGTAACGGGCGAGTGGCTCAAACAGTCTGATGGGTCTCGTTATTGGTGGGCGTATGCTTGCATCAATGTGTTTGACTGGCACTGGTGTGAAATAATGGGTTACAAGGGAAAGAGCAATTGGTGTGGAAACGTGAGGATAGGAGTAATGGGAGTAGTATGAGCAAAGAAGGTAAACTGGCTGCATGGGATGTTAGATGTGAAATCGTCCAGGGTGAAAGCGCAAAAGTCTGCTCATGATGAAAAGAAATCAGAATCTGTGTAATAACGAGAGGAGGGCTAGTTTAGGTTGTGAGAAACCTTAGGGTATTCTCACGTCTACTCCCCATAGATCTCCTATTCAGGTGGCCAGGGAAGGACCATCGCTTTTGAATCCCGACCCTGGGGGTGAACAAACCAAAGAGGATCACCTGGGTGGAGGCTCCTTGGGAATTGGGGAGAGAAAAAAGGGGGGATACCACATCTCACCCTCAGACCCTAACACTGACATAGCTGACCCCTCGTCCGCCTTTATGGGTTATATGCAATCCCAACCTATAACTCTTCTTTCACCCCTATCTGGTACTGAGACAAAGAAGAGGGGACTAGGAGTACTACCGACTTCTATGGAAAACACTGTTCTAGTACTGGGACAAAGGAGATGAAACTAGTAGTAATGCACACTTCCTATATAGAACACCACTATAGTACTGGGACAAAGATGAGGAGTATGCAGACAGTTACTACTGACAGCCAGGCATGTCCCAATAATTGGATTTATTATGGTCGGCAATACCAATTGACAACATACACCTGAGATCTATTAACAAGACCCAGGTGTCTAAAAGGTGGAACCCAAATCAATACAGAGAGCTGCCTGGGTGCAGGGAGAGAGAGCTGCCTGGGTGCAGGATGAGAGAGCTGGCTCAGAGCAGGGAGAGAGCAGCCTTGGTGGCAGGAGACCGGACTGGTGGGAGACTTGCCACTATCCTGGGGTACCCACAAGACTAGAAACAAGCGAGTCGCATGGTGTGTGCAGGACCGCTTACCCATTGCAGTGAAAGAGGACTGCTGGAGCTGTGAAACTAAAGAAAAGCAGAACGTCTGCATACCGCAGCCGCTCGAGTCGCCGGCGTGTGCAGAGAAGTGCCCGGCGAGGAAGAGTGAAAGCAGTCTGCGCCCCGTCAGGCCAGGAGTTGAAAGGGAGCAGCAGGGACCGCTGCACTGGAGCGGGAAGAGCCGGTGAGGGTCGGAGGACTCTGTGGGGGGAGGGGCACTCCCAGGGAACCGCAGGCAAGTAGCAGTTCACGGAATTGAAAGCACTTACTCAATCTTGAATACTGAACTGAACGAAAAACACTATTTGAATGCAATTGCTTAATCCCGAGTACCGAGCTGAACAAAAAGCACTACTTGAATGCAATTGCTTAATTTTGAATACCGAACTGATCAAAAAATACTATTTGAAAGCATTTCTACAGGCTTAAATGCAGAACTGAAAGAGAAGTACAGTTTGAAAGAAAATAGGCAATATTAAATACTGAGAAGAAGAGAAAGTATTGTTTGAAGTAAAACAAAGGCATATTATTAAACGCTGAACGAACATTGACAAAATAAACTGACAAGGAGTGTCAGACTGAGCTAAAGCAGTATTGTATACAGAGCTAAAGCAAGAGGTTAAGAAACCAATGTGGAGATGACTTGCAAAAGACTGATGTTCACGAGTGTAAGAACAGAGCCAAAAGGGGAGGAATGTATGTGCGCGAACTGTGATGGGTGGACCGTGTGGTCTGACAACTGCACCTAGACCTGAAAGTTCCTCATTGTGAAGTTCACCTACAGTGCAAATCAAGTGAAGAAGCACATGGCTCCTGGTTGCATGACCTGTGATGGGAGGACCGTGTGTTAAGACAACTGTGCCGAGACGGGGGGCCCTAGATGGTGAGAATCCTGAGACTTTGTGGCAAGTCAATTGAGTACTACACTGCAATGTTGGGGAAGGGGATTTTGAGAACGTAACGAACTGAGAAACATTGTCTTGGGGAAGGGAACCTCAAGACCTTCTTTTTGTGAACTGTGCTAAATTGAACTTGGGGAAGGGGAATCTCAAGATTTGACAGAACATTGATTAGACCAACAGCTATTGGAACTATTTTAAGCCTATAGTAAATAATAAACAAACAAACAAACAAACCCCACTTTTAACACCTGACGCTGGAATGTAACTGCAGCAGGAGTGCGGAATGTGATGGACACTCCCCAATTTTTCAGCAATGCAGACGCCCCCCCACGGTGGATAACTACCACAGCCCCCTCCCCATCAACTGATATTTCTGGCTGAGTAAGCCAGAACCACATCACAACATCCATGCGCTAAGCAGCTCAGGAGTGGGCACAAACGGGGCATTGCCACAAGTGGAGGAGCAGATTCTCCACCACTAATCTGTGCAAGCCAAGTGACACAGGGTAAATAGAGCAATTTATATCCTGCTGGGGGGGGGGGGGTGTTGAACACCTTTCGCCAAATACAACAAACAATAAGCGCATCATCTTATGCCAGCTAGATGCAGATAAGAGGCGATACTGCGGTGCCTCAAGGGAAAACACATAATAACAGAGGCGAGGGACACTTCGAAAAACAAAGGAACAAACGTTTCTCATCTTGCAGCTCACTTCGAACTCCCAGCGTTCCAAAAACAAGGTACAAACATCGGATCAGTGTGACCAATTAAATATATAGAAAACCAAATGTGGTTTGCATCCTTAGTAAGTAACCAGTTTACAGCCAACTATAGGGGATATATGTCTGGCACTAGGAAGAAATCTACTCAACTGGGACACACGGACTCCCAGCAAAAACAACCCAAATTCCATAGCTCGCTTTGGGCAAGTAGTAAAAGCCCATCGATGTCCTTGGTATCTAAACCGCAAGACTTACCTGAAACACAACAGATGGCATCAGACAGAGTGGCCTCCAAGGATGACTTCATCAAAATTTTCCAGGAATTTCAGGACAAATTCACCTCTTCATTCCAGCTGCAATTTTCCACCTTCACCTCAGAAATTAGAGGCTCGCTTGTAGAATTTAGCAAAGAAATGTCTACTCTGCAAGAAAGGGTAGAAACCAACAAACAAGCTATACAGGAATTGACAGAAGGGAGCAGACTATCAAATATTGCCCTAGATCATCTATCTAGAATGACACACAACCTGGAATTGCAATATGAAGACCTAGAGAACCGCTCACCCAGATCTAACATTAGTCAAAAATCTTCTAGAATCAGTGTCGGACTCCGAATTGAAAGAAACAATTACTTGTATATTGGCAGATCTTATAACTGAAAGCAATCATACCAGCATTCTCCTGGATAGGGTACATAGAACATGCCCCAAGAGGTTGGAACCAGGTACCTGCTCTAGGGACTTACTAGCTGCCTATGCGCTCTACCCACAAAAAGAACAAATGTTAAGGGAAGCAAGAACTGCCACCTCGATCACACATAACAGGGTAGAGATCCAACTTTATCAGGATTTATCCAGGTTGACGCTCCAAAACCACTGAGACATGTATCCCATAGTACTCTGCAGGCACGGGGCATAAGAAACAGATGGACTTTCCCCTTTGAACTACTGTTCAATCTGGAGAAAAAAAGCGCAGAGCGCGGCAGAGAGTTTATCCGAAGATCCAAAGAGTTTGCAGTCACCGCAGTCTTTGCATGCTGAAAGGGTGGAAGGAGAACAAAAGGTAGGATTGTGGAACTGTGAAGTCTTTGTTTAAATACCCTTTCTACCAACATCTGAGGGCCAAGTAGATACGGAATATCTTGACTGTGTGAAAATCACTAATATACTTGACAGTGGCCCGCGCACCAGACGCAAGGGAAAATTGTGTGATGATGCAATCTCCACTCCGCCTATCTCGCTTGCATTGGTCCCAACCCTGACCCCAAAAGGATCCTATTTAAAATATCGGGACATGAGGTTGACTAGTACATCTGGAACTCACAAGAAGCCTTATCAACAGGATCTTTCACCCCCACCCCGTAACTCTGATCTGAAGAGGGTGTGATGGGGCTCCCTACTCTGCATGATGGTGAAAGGGTTTGCCCAAGTGAGAGGAGTTGGGAGGCCTCGCCTAATCCTGCGCCCATGTTTCTCCTTCACTTGGGGGCCGCGCCTCCCCTTCTCCCCCTTTTGAGAGCGCAGATCCGCTGCCCCTCCCATTGTCCTATTCTCCCAGGTCCAAGCTTTTGCCATTGGAAATTCGAGTGACAGAGAAGGGCACTGAAGACTGGGAATTCGAAGAAGATGCTGAATATCTACAACTGGTTTTTAATCGCTGGGACTCACCTGATTGTGCTGTTCTAGTCTCCCTGTGACTTCTCTACCCCTCAAGCCCCCAGGGCAATCGATTCCCTTCAGTATTGAACCTGGAGTGCCTTCATGCGGCTCTGGCAGCAAGATTAGCTGTTGACATTGCTGAGCTGCGTTTTACTAGACGGTCACAGCGTAAGCCGAGTGACTTAGCGGGCTCTGTTGTTCAACACCTAAACGTTGGGATATTCCTGGGCCCTTGGGTTTGGGGAAAAATCCCTGTATACAGAGAATTTCATCATTGGAAGACCAGTTGGAGTCACTGTTTTTGGCACCTGCTCGGTCCTCTTTGTCCACCACAGTGCTTGGTGTAATTAATAAGGCCGGCCCTGCAACAACCTCCACGCAGTTGCTGGCGCCTACCACAATCGATATCCCCTCGCCTCCCTTGTATAGTCCAAATGAGGATCTAAATCTCTCGTCTGCTTCCTCTACATACTTGAGAGATACTGCCTCCTCAGGGAGATCAAGAGACGGCCGGCTCCCATTTTCTGTGCAATTGGATGGGATTGATCATGTTCATCTGCAGAGCTTGATGATGGCGGCCTTGAACGTTACCATCAATCCTTTTGTGAAACTGTGAAATGAGACACTAAAGGATCAGGCGTCGGTCCTGGCGATGATGCACTCTAAACTTACCTCGTTGGATTGCTTCACCGGGTCAGTTCAGTCTGGACTAGACAAAGAAGCAGAACTTTCTGCTCAATGGCACTCTAGGCTCTTCAACTTGCCGAGAGGGGAGGAGTGGGAGTAAACTACTTTAATGTTGGGTATCTTAGACCTACCAAAATGGACAGGGAGCCACAGGTGAAACTGTGGATCGGAACATTTGGGCCCAACTTCCAAAACTCAGGTAACGGATGGACAAAGTACAAACCTGTTATAAAGGACGCAGTGAGAAGAAAGGGAGAAGACCTTGCACAACAAAATTCATGAAATTACTCCAAAAGTCCCCTTGGGGCACGGTCGAAGGACAATACAGTCCCTAAAGCCAGTTAGCCAAGTTAACATAGAACCTATACAATCAAACTTGGACGCACAAGAGCCTTTTATGAACCTTGACAAGTTACTGCCATTGGCTCTTAGTGCCTCCAAGGAGGGCCAGGACACTGCATCAGGGATAATATATTCTGTTTTACAAAAACCTGACAGCCTTAAAATTGATTTAAAACAGCAGACTAAACAACCCACCTGAAGAGCATCTAAACATCTTCCAGCTCGCAAGACAGGGAAATTAAATGGCTCCAGAGCCTTTTTGCGAAGGCTAGCATTGATTGATACCGATCGAGTAGATCAGGGCCCTCCTCAGAGCCCTATAAAAAGGATACCAGATTGTGGTCCAATGTTAGAAATCATGGAGGAGCCATGCTCAGAAGACGAGAACCTGCCTGCAAATTTTGCTGAATCTTTCTACCTACTCAGATGGCCCGATTGAAGTGCCAGTGGGAGAAAAAAAGGACCTGCTATCAAAGCAACTGCACTGTGTTAAGCCTGTAAAGGCAGATCCATTGAAGAAGGAAGGCCTCATGAGTAACCGGGGTAAGCCTGCAGTATCTACCAAGCCCTGCATAATGATTTGAGAGGATAATCATGGAGCAAGACGGTCTCATAATGAAAAGGAGGAATGTGTTGAATCTTTTACACTGTTCCCCTAAACTCCGGTTCATTGAGCAAAATGACATCAAGATAGTAGCTTTTGTTAATGAAAGGCTTATGGATTGGGTCATCCTGCATCTCAACTCTGTATTGGTGAAGCAAGCTGTTATGGAGGAATCCCCTGATTTTCTACATATGGGCTTTGAACTAATGGATGGGGACATAGGAAAACATGATACACTGCAGAAACCAGAATTTGAACTAATGCCCCACAGGGTGAAATCTCCGACTTCAGGCTCCTCCCAGACTAATCGATTGTTTGGCCAAAAATTCCATTCTATACAAGAAACTAAAAACTCGGGCTTTACTGGGCAAAATCACAAACCGGACACTTCTGTATCCATAAAAGTTTCATATGATGCCAAAAACACAATGGAAAAAAAAGTTAGCATGAGAGAACCGACTAATGGAGTCTCAAGCCCTTCATTTGATTGGTAGTGGTTGGCGGGAACACTTGCACGGAAAACAAATCTTTAACTTCCTGAGCGTCTATCCACCTGCTCCTTGAACATAGTATCATGGAATACCGGAGACTCTGCTCATTTGTGCAGGAAAGGAGCTTTGGCTACCCCAAACTTTGTCCTTCTATGCCTTCAGGAAACCTGGTTAGCCACTAAGCCACTCTGCGAGGATTTTTAAGTATGCTTTAACCTTGCTATAACAAGGAAAGTAGGGAGGCCGTCTGCGGGTCTACTGACCTTGATAAGATTGGGTCAAAGTTTCAAGATTGTGGACTCAAGAAACCCAAGTCCATATGTGCAGATGGTACTTATGGACCAGGAAATATCCCCAGGTCAGGATCCATTGACTCTAGTGGTATTCAATGTATCCATGTATATTGCAACCCGGCGGGGACTGGGGATGAGTTTGTTGATTTGGTAACTGGCTTAATGCACAATTGCTGGGTGGATCTAAAATCTCCTCTCTTCCTGATATGTGGTGATTTGAATGCAGGATTTCTGGACAAGTTGGGAGCCAAATTAGTGGGGCTCCATGCAAAAGAAGCAGCTTTATGGATGTCTGAGAGGAAGGAACTTGGAAGTTTGTATGATAAATGGCACACTTGGATGTGACATCACAGGTAGAGCAACTTGAGTAGGTGGTACTCAAAAAGCGCATTTGGATTGTTTCGCATCCACTAGTATATATGCACTCCCTGATTGTCACGCCTACAACTGATAGTGACCAGTTATTCTACACCTTTGTTTCAAGGAACAGGAAAGAGAGCTAAAAAAAAGAAAATGGGGAAAGCTGTCCAAATAAATTGGGGGAGAAACCGCCTGCAAATATCCATGGGGGAAGTTCCAAAGATTACAGCTACCTATAAAAATGCTTTAGCTTCTAAATCCCTGGGCATTGATTATCTTTGCATCCTTTTGAGAATGTGGGTAACTCCAAGGCCTGAAAGTAGTTCCACAGTCAATAGGCCTCACTATCCTAATGAAGATGTGAAAAGGGAAAAAAAAAAAAAAAAAAAAAAAAAAAATGGAGCTAATTTGCAGGAAATAGACCGCCTCGGAAGGGGCGACAAAGTTACTTTAAAAAATAAAAGCGCAAATAGCAATATAGGAATTGGCGGTTGCCCACAAAAGCACAACACCTTCAAGTGGACGCTGAACTCATGATGAAAATTATAGCCAAAAAAACCACCTGTGACCTTTGGGCCCTGCTCAATAACAATTCCACATACTAACTGGCAGTGATGATTCCAGCTGTTTCTGAAAGGGCTTGGAGTAAGTGCTTTTCTGGACTCTTCAGCTATTTCAGAATCAAATATATCAAGTATTGCATCGTCTAATAGGCCCTGGTCAATTGTGTTTACACAGGAGGGTATCGTTATTAAGATAAAAAACTGAATCCCTCTTGAGCAGCGGGGTCGGACGGTTTACATAATGAAATGCTTAAACGCAACCCAGAGGATTAGGCAGACTTTCTTTTGTTGGATACTTTTTAATCAGATCCTAATAACTAGAGAGGTTCCTGCATCATGGAAGGCAGCAATAATAGTCCCAATCCTATAAGAAAGGGGACAGAGACAACCCAAAAAATGACAGACCCATTGCCCTGTTGGATACGCTTGGATAGCTCTTGCCTCTATCCTGTTGGAACATCCAAAGAACTGGGCAATAAGAGCTGGACTTTGCGTTAAACGACAGACAGGGTTTGCTTCAGGGGTAGGCAACAGCCAAAATGTATTTCTCCTTAACATCTTAAAGTGGAATGTCTGCCGGTCAAAGCAGAATTTTTTTAGCCTTTATTGACCTGGAGCAGGCCTTCGACTCTATTAGTAAAGAAAGGCTTTGGGTGAAACTTGATAACTGACATTGCCCCCAAGACCTTCTAGAGGCAGTAAAGAAACTGTACTCTTCAACGTCTATTCAAATCAGGATGTTGAGTGCAGGGACTCTAACAAGATTGATTAGTACTTCTAGAGGCCTTAAACAGGGCTGCCCTCTGGCTTCTGAATTATTTAATTTGTATCCGTCAGACAAGGAGCAGGGCCAGACAGAAGTTTATGCCTCCACCCCCCCCAAACATCTATAGCCATGTGATCCTGTGGGTTTTATAGGCAGACAATTTGGTCTTGATTGACTACACTCCAATAGGATTACAAAGGCGTCTAAATCAATTGGAGCGATACCTGAAAGAAAATAACTTGAGGGTGAATACCAAAAAAAAAAAAAAGAATTCTGATTCTACATAAACCAGGAACAGTGAAAAAGATGACATTTAACTGGGTAGTGAATTTTGAGAAAATTGAATCGGTTGATACCGTGATGTACCTGGGCGGCTCGTTCAATTGTAGTGTAGTCGAAAAACCATGGTTGGACGGTCTCAGACTTAAATGCAAACAAGACAAATAAATATAAAATGTACAACTGTACCGTTAATCTGTTTATATAGACTCAAGGTGGCACCTATACTAACATATGGTACTGAATCCACCCCTAATCTTCCTGAGACAACTTGGGACCGATTAGAGGGCCTTTATTGGAGGAGGATGCTGGGGCTGCCGCAGTCACTTCCCATCTCCTTTGATTCAAACTGGGCCTGCAATCGCTTAGTTCGATGATGGGATGGCGATCGTTGAGCCTCTTCTCAAAATATGATGGAGGGGAGGGCTCACCATATGAAATTTTTGATAAGGGAGCCTACAAAAGAAATGACCAGGCAGAGAATGATTGGAAATCTTCCTGCAGAGATCTGTTCAGTTAGATCTAATAGAGGAGGGCCTTAACTTATATCTGGATAAAGTGAAGTTACAGTTGAAGCGACTGGACTAGATCAGCACTCTTCTGCAGAGAAGCTCCTATAGACTGTCACTCAACCTGGAGCATGGAGGGAGACTGCTGAATAATCTCCCTGAATATCTATTGAAATTCCCTAGTAAACATTATAGGAAACTATTTATAGCATTGAGATTAAACATTCTCCCTACTAGGGAAGTTCTTAGCCACAAACGTCAGATACTGATTATTTCTGTAGATTCTGCAACAACCAAGAAACAGTGGAATCATCTCAACATCTACTGTCGGAGTGTCAATCTTTGGAGGTAGAAAGAAGGCAATATATGAGTGAAACAATTAATTTCTGTTAAACTTTGACATGCAAGGAGTGGTGGGATATGTTCATTCTCGGTGAAAATACATCTTTGATGTTAGCTGCAATTAGGTTTTGGAAGCTGGGTTGAATTGAGCAGATTCTTTTGTTTTTGTCAAGGCTATGAGTGATTGTCGGGAGCCGTTATGGTGCTGACCTTGGTCTTCCGTCCATTCTTGTTTTTTCTCTGTGTGATTAATTGTGGTTTTCTTTTTAACGACATGGATGGAAAAACGTAATGGAAGAGATGAAATGTTTTAATTGTTTTTGTAAGGTTTGCAATAAAGCAATCATTTAATTTAAAAAAAAAATATTTAAAACAAGAAACACAGACTTGGCCAAAAAACACCGGACAAGCAGATCGGAAGGACAGCAACATCTTGGATTCTATCTGTTGAAGTAACAGATAGGGGAGTTGGGACTCTCTGCACATAACCCTGCGACAGAGGGTGATTCGCATCCAGGAGTTGTGAGCCCTCAATACAATAGGTACTGTGTCTCACACGAGGGAACAGTTCAGGGGAAGGGAAATGGGATGGGTGGGGTACATGTAAAATGGTTTGTGGGGAAGCTATGGGATTAGATGGGGAAGAGGGCGCACAAGTTGGTAAGGGAGGGAGGAACTGTTCATTTTGCAGAATGATTATGATGATGATGTAAAAGAAATGTACCTGAAAGTGCTTATTTTAAGGCGTGATACAAAATGGAATACAATTAAAGTGCCTGTTGTGGAATGTAAGGGGGCTTAATACCCCACAGAAGTGAAGAAAAGTAGAGCCCTTTTTGAGGCGTCACCAACCGGACTTGGTGGCGCTTTAAGAAACCCATATACGAAAGGAAGAGAGGGGAAGACATTGACTGCGCCAGTACCCGAAAATAATACCGGGAAATGCTGAATGTAAGGTGGCAGATGTGCTCATATCGATGAAACACAGGTCAGAGTTCCAAATCAATCGCACCAAGGTTCATAAGGAGGGCTGATATGTATTTGTTGTTTTAAAATTTGCGACTAGGAAACTTACAGTAGCCTCTATTTATGCCCCAAACACAGGCCAAGACAGCTTTTTGAAACATGCCACAGGGCAATTGGAATCTTTCATGCAAGGAGAATTATTGTTATTGGGGCATTTCAACATAGCGTGGTATCCAGCTCAAGACCGGAACAGGCTGACTAGATGTATTACAGCCTCCCCTTCGATGGCCCTGAAAAAGAAATTTGCAGATCTCTCCATTGTAGATGTTTGGCTTATCTTGAAGGGGAAGAGAAGGGATATACCTTTTATTCACACATACATAGGACATTCTCCCGGATAGACTATGCATGGATCTCAACCTCACTCGTAGGCGTTATCACGCAAATAAAGACTCACACTATTACCCTCTCAGATCACGCCCCAATCACGGTAGATCTCAATATTGCAAAAGAGACAGTCTTTGGTCTTGGAGATTTTCACTAACCTTAGTACAGGATTAAGTGGTCCGAGGAAATCGCGAACGAATAAGGGAATATATATATGACCTAAATCGAGAAGGGGAAACATTGTTGAATACTATCTGGGATGCGTGTAAGGCAACATTAAGAGGGTTTCTTAGAGCAGCTGAAGCTAAGAGACATAAGCAGCGTATGGCCTTAGAATTGGAACTAGAAGGGGAACTAGCTTTAGTTCTAAAAAAGATGGAAATTGACTCTGGTCTTGCAATTCAAAAAAAATATAGGACACTAGCTGGCAAACTAAATCTTCATATTGCTAAGAAAACCGAGAAAGCCCTTATTCTTTTAAAACAAAATTATTATATAACAGCAAATAAAATTGATCGCCTTCTACCATCCAAGCTGCGGCAACGTGCAGCCTCAAGGATTATACAACAGAGCAAGCTACCCTCGGGGGGGGGGGGGGGATACCATGTCCGAACCCTTAAGCTTCCTCACACAGTTTCACTCCTTTTATACCAATCTATAAAAATCTGAAGCTCCGGTACCACTCCTACAGAAAGAGTTTTTAGAATCGGTCAATCTCTCTCAACTCACATTAGTTGACATACAAGCACTAGAAGGGGCCATAACTCAAGACAAGGTGATTCGGGCTATCACGGAGCTTCCCCTAAATAAGTCACCAGGCCCAGATGGATTCCCAGCCTTAGCCCCTATATTGACTAAACTATATAACTCCTTTACACACACACAGGCCAAATTACTCCTTCTATGGAAGAAGCAAAAATAATCCTATTCCCCAAACCCGGAAAAGACCCAACAGTTTGCGGGTCATACCACCCAATAGCATTGATTAACAGTGATGCAAAAATGCTCACTAAGATTTTGGCCAACCTGTTAGTAGACCATATGCCCACACTCATACATCCAGACCAAACAGGCTTAATAAAACTCTGACAGACGCACAACAATATTCGCAGAGTATGCAATATCTTAGAGAAAGTGGAAAAGAAGCAGATTCCCGCAGTCCTTGTCTCCGTCG
Organism: Ambystoma mexicanum; assembly: GCF_040938575.1. NCBI lineage: Eukaryota > Metazoa > Chordata > Amphibia > Caudata > Ambystomatidae > Ambystoma > Ambystoma mexicanum. The sequence continues at coordinate 1,026,687,424 of NC_090923.1, read as the reverse complement.
ATGCAGAAAAAGCTTTTGACCGCGTGGAATGGTCTTTCTCTTTTTAACCCTGACTAAGATGGGATTCGGACCAAAATTTACGGCAATGATTAAAGCCAATTATAAAAATCCTACCACACAACTATTAATTAATGGTCATATATCCCACCTTTATAATTGTTGAAGTGATGTTTAGAGCTTGTTAGAACTGTGGATCCTGCGCTATTGCATGTGTCGCTTCCTCGTTCCGTTGCCTGACGCCTGTAGGTTGATCTCAGGGGGACAAAGATCCTGATGTCCCAGTGTTTGATAATGCTGTTCTGGGTGACTGAGATCCAATGGTTTGTACTTTGGTGCTGGTATGTCTTCCAAAGCTGCAGAGATGCAACAAACCCATCTTATGTAGGAAGTACAAAACCACTAAATGAGGGAAATTTGACTTCCCTTTCTCTTGTGAGCTGGAACACTCGCAGTAATTCACTTCTCCAAATGTCTTTAACAAAGTTTTCTGAGGCCTTTGATATATTTTTATTTCAGGAGACGTGGCTTATTACTAATTCTGTTTGGGATAACTATGAAACTTCGTTGTTACCAGCCAAGAGTTCAGATCAAGGTTGCCCGTCCTCTGGACTGTAAATTGCAGTAAGAATCAGTGCAGGTTTTTCTGTTTCTGCATGGGCCTCCTTTAGTTCCTTCCTTCAGCTGGTAAAAATGTCTTGGCGTCAGTCATTTATTGCTCTGATAAATGTCTATCGCAACCCAGCAGGGTTGACTGACAAAATTTTCAATCAAGAGCTGATTAAACTATTAGATTTGATACAGATTACATCGAATATGAAAGCCACTATATTAGTAGGCAATTTAAATCTTGACTGTATCAACGAGAAGAAAGGCCAGAAGTTATTAGCAGTGGAGAGATGGACTTCTTTTATGACTGAACATAATTTTTGTAGAGTCAATGATGCAGTTGTAGGAGATATTCCTGCCAAAACCACATGGCATAGAAATTGTTCAGCTTGCATCATTGACTACATTTATGTTGATAGCAACTTGTTTCAGTCACTACTTACCTTTTAAAATTATTGAGCAAGAAGTAAGTGATCATAATCTTCTATTTCTCAAATGGAGGTAGCTGACTGATCAAACACAGGTCATGAAGCAATTGATCAAACAGAACATTACCATCAATTGTGCAAAAACCCATTTCCGATAAATCGGATCCAGAACTTCTAGTGTTAAACATATCAATAGATGTTAACATGACTAAATCTTGTCGCGAACAATACACGCATATTTTGGACAAATCTAAAGATACAATTACCATAATGGGATTTTGTGCCTTTTGCCATACCCACGTCTATGACGACTCAGTGAAAATGAGACGCTGAGATTATCAGCGTGAAAGAAAACAGATCTGTAATTCATCGTCTGTAGACAAATTGGCCGCTCTCAGAACAGCAAAATGTAAATATTTGAATTGGATCCGTGGTCGCAGGGCCTTCCTATTCCAACAAGATAGTGAACTTATGCTCCAAGCGTTGAGTACCAAAAACTCCTCTGAAATGTGGGCATTGCTGAACAATCACTCCAAGCAACGGCACAATCTTCAGGTGTAAATGAACACCAATGGGTTCAGTATTATACTCATATATATATACAGACGATACCTTTAAAAAGACAATCTATAATATAAAATCTGCCGCCTCATGGAAAGTAGTGTGTTCAGTCCCTATGCTAGAGGCTCTGATTAGACAGGCCAGTTCTTCACGAGCTGCGGGCCCAGATGGGGTCCATAATTTTATGCTAAAAACAAATCCAAAATGGTGGGCATTGATACGGAATAAAATCTTTCAGCAAATTCTAGCTAACCCAGGAACTGCCAGCCTCCTGGACAACTTCACTCATCGACTCTATTTTCAAAAAGTGCAAGAGGTTGTTACCACAGAACTATCGGCCAATCGCTTTATTAGATGCCACGGGCAAATTGTTCGCTAGACTACTATGGCGAGACTTCAACATCTGGACCATGTCTCAAAATCATTGAGACCCTAACCAATCGGGATTTGTTGCCGGTACGGGTACGGCAGTTCATTTGATGTGTCTGAATGCTCTAAAAGCACAATGTCAGACCACCAAACAGGCAGTTTATTTTGCCTTTGTAGATTTAAACTGCTTTGATTCGGTCTCCCGTTCCTTATTAATGTCCAAATTGCAACGAGACAAATGCCCAGATTCTTTGTGTGACATAATTTATGCATTTCACTCTAAAACATCAATTCGAAATAGGCTCACATTAGATGGTCTTTTATCGGTCCCGGTTCCAACTTTTTGAGGCCTTAAACAAGGCTGTCTACTCGCCTCAGCCATTTTCAACTATTTCTTGCATGATGTTAAAGAAGCTTTTCTCGACGTATACTCTGATTTACCTAAACTTAACAACCAGTCCATTAAAGCTCTCTTCTACGCAGATGATCTTGTGCTAATTTCAAAGACCACAATTAGTCTTCAGAAGTTGATATCTGCTTTTGAAATCTACATTATACAAAATGAACTAAAGGTTAACACAGATAAAACGCAAATAGTCATCTATGCTCCAACAAAATCTCACAAACTTCAAATATCATGGTCAATCAATAAAGTAAAATTAGCAACGGTCAACGGATATAAATACCTAGGCATGGTTTTTGAAGGTACTGTCGCAGCTAAAGGCCAGATGGAGAGCATTGACAATAAGTTGGTCATAGCCATATCGCAGACAAAGATCATCCTGCAGCCTTATGGCAAATTTTCATTAATTCCTGCGCTTTCATTTTGGAATCAAAAAGTCATACCCTGATTGTTATATGGACTAGAAACAGATGCTCAGTTACCGCAATCGCAGTTAGATAAACTTGAAGCCAAATATTGGAAACGGGTATTATGTCTCCCGCCATCAACACCCATCTCATGTCTGCTGTATGAGCTAGGACTGACTTCTTTGTACGCACTCTATCAATGGTGATTATGCAACTTTTTTAGGAAATGTCTCATTTAACACCCTCTAGTGTAATGCTGAAAGTTTTGACTCTTTATTTTCATCATCACATCAGTTTGTTCAAAGATTGATCTCAGAAGTCATCCATTTACTTGCATGTGCTGATGTGTCAATTGAAATGTTAATATCGAGCCCAAACAAAGCTAAAACAATGATTAATCAGCACGACTGGATTACAAATGCAGAGAGATGCCCAACGTACCAGCAATCAGCAATGTTAAGGTTTGCACCTAAGAAAATGCGCATAATGGCAAGCTATCTTCGTAAAGCACCATCACCCAGTCATCGCTCGGCCATGTTACGTTTTAACCTTAACTTGTAGCCCACGAGAGATGTTAGAGCAGTTTGCAAAATGATACCAATAGGCGAGAACTTCTGTTGTTTTTGTGTAGATTATTCGTGCGAAGAAACATTGGAACACTTAGTTTCGCCGTGTCCCGCTCTTGTGGCTCTTCAAAGAATTCATTTTTCCAAACACTGTAATAATCTTGGTCTACTAGAAGACTATGATCGCTGGTCGACATTTCTATCAATGCCTTCGCGTTCTATTCAAATTGCTACTGTTGAATTTTTGAATGCCTTAAAACTTGATAAGGATGCTGAATAGACTAGTAGGAGAACAAAATGTACTAAACACTGAATGCGACATAATCAATTTGAGTCACTTTATTCTTGTATTCTTGTATGTTTGGTTGAAGTTTTTATACATGTACTCTAAATGTATTTTATGATGTAAAAGAAAGGAAAGAAATGTTCTTTTTTTCATTTTTATTACTAAATATCTTGTTTGTGTTGAAAAGTTGATTTAATTCAGCTAAATCAATAAAAAAAACTTAACATTTTTTGGCGAGTTCCCAGTCATGCCGTCCTAGGACTGTCGCAACTTTGGTGGGGGGAAGTGAGGACCATGCTTTGAGAGACTGGCCTCTTTGTTTCCCTCACTTACCGATACTTGGCGACTGTAGCATACTGACACTGAGTCCTGTTTGTCTGGACTCTTGAGTTGTCCCACTAGTCTGACACCTTTTATTTACCAAAAAATGATTAAAAGCCTTAAATCATAGGTTTTGTGTCTAAGTTCCCATTCTGTGAACTGTGTGGTAAACCACCTTCATGATACCATGGTTTACCACAGTTCATAGAGAATGGGGACGAGGGGGCACCAGAACGGGTATGCGCCCAGCCTCTTGAATCCCCGAATGAAGGAAACAACACCTGCAAGTAAGTGAGCTCTTTTGGAAACAACTGTCCTTTCCGTTGGTCAATGCAATTCAGGTTCCTGGGTTCTGTGTGCAGGTGTCTTTTTCGGTGTTGAGTTCGGGTCCAGCTAAGTGGTACAGCCGATCTCTGGTTACTGGACCTTGGAATCGCCACCAGGTGTAAACTCAGTATTACAATGAATAAGGACCTTAGTCCCAAGATGCAACAGACAGAGGATGCAGTTATAAAGACCCGACAATTAATTGGCAGGCATGAGGAAGAAAGACTAGTGAGCTCAGGATGCAGGATACACCCATCTGTAGACAGAAGGCAGCAGGTAATGAGGTTCCAGTCCCACAACTATAGTGTGACACTTCCATCCCCAGGGCCAGAAGAAATCTGTATTTTATTTTATATTGCAGGACCAACTCTCATTTTAAACTGTTCTAATGCCTTCTCCAGTGTGTGCAGGCAAGACAAAGGTCCAGTAACTCTTCAGTGCTCCAGAAGGCAAGAACAGTAGATCAGGACTTATAATTAGTTATTTCCAACTAGTGCATGCGAGCCAGACACCGGTTACAGTTCTCCTCTTATGCAGAAGAGGCATAGCTTTGCTGGGCCCTGATTTGGCTTGTCCAGTGTAGATTTCAGAAATCTTCCTTGGGCGTCCCTTTGCAGTCTGTTCATTCTCAAATTGTTGACTGTGGTGTTCATCATACAGAATAGCTCAGGACTTTTGCCTTGATCTAAATTCTGGGATGGGTGATAACATTCTGGTATGGAAATTTGCTGGGTCCTGGATGCAGGCACAGAAAGTACCTCCGATTCGTTATTGGCAGTACGCATGTGATCAGTTTCGGGTTTTACTTTTTGGGCTCCCCAAGCTTTTGTCAGTGGTTGCAACCAGTCTTATGAGAGGAAGGGATTCAAGTCTTCTGTTACCCGGATGACTGGCTTATCAGCGCACACTCCCTGGAGCAGGCTCAAAATCATCTCAGCCACTCCTGTCAACTTTTTCACAGATTGGGCTTCTCCCTCAACTTCAAGAAGTCTCATCTGGCAACTTTGCCAACACTCCAGTTCATCGAACCATTCCTAGACTCTCCCTCTGCTTTTCCTCCCCAGCATAGGGCTCTTTACATCAACCAGACGATCAGAAACCTTTAGAGCTCCCCCACAATGCTGGCCTTGGACTTGCTACAGTTTTTGTCTCATGTGTTTTTCTAATGTCAGAGGCCTGACTGAGAATACAGTCACTTTAGTAGGCTCCAGAGTCCTGATCTCCCCTGAGCTCTGAGCTCCCTCCTTCCCAACTTGCTGGGTTAGTCTGCACCACAGGCTGGATTGGAAAAAGCTTCTCCAAAAGAAGGTGCTTTGTCTTGAAGGCTTTTAGGATTGGGCTTGATACTCACAAGCACCCCTCTGCACTTCTATCCCCGCCCCACCTGTGTGTCACCAACGTGGGAAGAGCTTCATGCGCCTTCCTTTTTTCAAGATGCTCTTTTTCTCCTTTTTGCAGTCTCCCCTGTTTGAGGGGCATCATTTTAAATTAGATTGGTCATATTTATTTATTAACATTGCCTCCTTCTCTATGCTTGCTGCTGACAACAGGGTTCAAACAATGCATTGGATGCAGTAAACAGTTCCTGGTAGCAGAGCCTTGCAGTTCTTGTGTAAACTCTCAACAACTTCCACACAGTGAGTATCTGTTAGTTCTATGTGGTCATAAATCCCAGTTCACTAAGAACCCAGTTAGTCTCCATGCGGAATAGTCTGGTACCACAAGCCACTCTAAACTTCGAGGAGGGAGGGAAGGCTTCACATCCTAGTTGTAAGAGGGATACTCGTACGTCCTGTCCCCTTTCCTCCATCCTTGTGGGCATCCCCAAACATGTGGACGGTAGCGGAACCTAGAAAGCAAAAAATGATCTACCCCTTTAAATTCAGCATAGTGTCCTGGGGCGTGGCCCCAGTCATGGGAACACCCCCGAGACGCTTCCCTCCGGTGCCTCACCTCAGACCCTGTTCTGTGTTGTACCTCGCAGCAAGGCGCAGGAACTTTTCCAGCTTTGCGCATGCTCCCCGCTCTTTAGTTTTTTCAATTTTCTTCACTTCCCATCGGTGCCTTGCCTCCCCCGGCACATCTCTGCTGCAGGAGGCTTCACGAGATGCACCTCCTGCGATCACTCATTCCCAGGCCTCAGACCAACATGCGCTCTGCCTTGAGTGCCTGGGGGCCCGACCACCGTGGGGACTCTTGGCCGGCTTGCAGCTCTCTCGGTCACCAAGCTTTGAAGAAGCTGCTTTCCTGCTGAAGGGAGATCCTCCACTCTTCATCCAAAGGAGTTTGTCGCCTGGACCCCGTGTCAAGAAAAGGCAGGTCCATTATTCAACAAGGCCTCTCAGCACGGGACTCCTTCTTGTGGCGTCCAGTCGGAAAGGTGACCTTGGACTCTGGATCTGACAGGCCTGAGGCCATTAAAGCTACCGGTTCTCAAGCAGATGTTCCCAGGGGCTGAGGACCCTAGGTGTACCGGAGCCATCTCCGAGGTCAGTGCTTCTGCTTCAGGATCTGGGGGCAGGTAGTCCTCTTCCATGCCTGAGTCAGCACGTGGGTCCTACATGCCCTCCTTCCCAGGGAGTGGCGCCAGTTGGAAAGATGGCGGACAAGCGCGCGGCAGAACCTGCAAGGCCGGCGGTCATCTTGGATTCGGATTCAGGGCCTCATCCGGCTCCTTCTTCTTCAGAGTAGGCCACTCCAGAGGGTTCTAGTCCCCTTTCTTCGGACGCTAGCAGATGGTCTCTTCAGGGTTACCTTTGCCCCTCTCAGTCTTTTGGATAAGGATCCTCAACAATTTGATCAGGAAAGGAGGCCCAGCGCGATGGAGGGCCTCCCAGATGTCGGGGCTCCTCAAGGAGGTTGTTCTGCTGGTTGTGCCTCCTAGGCCTCCTCCCCTGGGTCCTCCTCCGGTGCCTCTGGGAGTATCAGTACCACAGCCCGTTCCGCCTACAGTGCAGTCATCCGCCAGTCCCTCATCTAGTACCACCAATGCCTCCTACGCCCCCGCATTCGCTTGTTGATGTACAGCTGCCTTTTGGAGCTGATTAGAGGGACCCCTCCGGCTCGCTTACTGCAGGACCCGGACTCCCCCTGTCTGGCAAAAAGGGGGGCGGTGGTGATAACGACACACAGGATGAAGAGCCCTTGGCATTAGTGAAGGCATTTCATGACCGTCTTAAGGGCCTTGCAGATTATATGGGGGTCCCCCAGCCCGTGCAGACCCCCCAACAATGCAGTCTGTTGGTAGAGGTCCTGGCCTGGCACGCAACGAGCTGCTAGGGCATTCCTCTTCAGAAAGATGTCCTTTCAGTGGCTAGAAAGGTCTGGGAGAAGCCCCGGGCCAACGCGCAGACGAACAAGGAATTGGACAACTATTTTCGGCTCTTAGATGGTGAACTAGTCCTCTTGGCCTCCCACCCTCAACCACACTCATCAGCCGTGGTGTAGTCCTCCTTGTATTGCAAGCCATCAGCTTCGTCCACGGCAGGTGCTGCCTCCAGTTGTCTTTCCAAGGAAGACAAGGCCATTGAGACTTTTGGCAAGAGATGTTATCCCAACACTGGGCTGCACCTGAGACAGGAATACGCCGATGCCCTCCTAGCCGCGGCAAACCGGAAGCTGTGGCGAGAAATCTGGGAATTCCTGCCCGATCTCCCTCTGGAGAGCCAGACCTCCTTCAAAGCCAGTTTGGTGGAGACCCACGCAGTTGCGCAGGACCTCATAGAGTCCTCGGTCTTGCACATCGACCGAGCCAGCAGAGGACTCTGCTTGGGGGTCGAGAGGAGGCAGACTTTGTGAATGCATGCCACAAAATTCTCCACGGATGTGCAGGAGAAAGGTCTGTCCCTTCTGTTCGAAGGGACAGACCTTTTTCATTCGTCCACTGATGATGCCCTGGCGAAAAGAATACCTCGACACAGACTGCTAAGTCATTGGCCATCCTGACCAAACCAGGGCGGATGTCCTTCCCACTGACCCAGGGCAGGCCTGACTTCAAACCCTGCTCCTTTGGTGGACCACAGGAGAAAGCAGCAGAGGACCTTGCAGGGCTTTTTCCGCTCCTCTCCTGCGCTCCTGCCTGGGACACCAAAAAGCAATGATGTAACGGTCAGAGAACACAGCTCGTCTGTATGGAGCCGGCTGGCTCTCTTCACAGACAGCTGGAAACGTTGTTTGAGGAGTCCTTGGATTCTTTAAATATTCTACACAGACTTCAGTCTTCCTCTTCCTTTTCCTCTACCCTCTTCTCTTCCTCTGCTTCAGATCGGGTCGCCGGCACTGTAGCAGGAGATCCTTTCTCTTTTGGACATGCAGGCAGAGGAGCCGGCTCCGCAGTCAGACAAGGGCTGCGATTCTACTCCAGGATTTTTGCAGTACGCAAGAACAACCAGGCTGGCCTGAGGGTAGTCATGGACCTGTCATTCCTCAACCTATCTTTATATCTCGAATGCTTCAAGATGATCACCCGAGCGCACACAGCAGAGTCTCTGTGTGGAGGGGCCTGGATGTGCCTCTGGATCTCAAGGATGCACACCTTAATGTCCCCATCTACCAGCTGCATCAGAAATTCCTGCGGGTCACGATCATGTCACACCATTTCCAGTACAAGGTGCTTCCATTTGGCCTCCATTCGACCCCTTGTGTGATCCGAAGCTCATGAATACGGTGGCCGGCCTCCTCTGTCTGGAGGGGCACAACCCTACTTGGACGACTGGCTGGTGAGTGCCAGCTCGCCCATGGGGGGGGTACACTCCTGCCAGTGGCTACAGGATGGTCTGCACCAGCTAGGGTTCTCCCACAACCAGCAGAAATTGCAGTTGACCCCCGCCCAGGACCTGGTGTTCTTTGGGGTGCACTGGGACACAATTGCGCAACGGGTGTTCCCCACGTCCGAAAGGCTCCAGTCTCTTTGCAAGGCGATTGTGCACTTTTTGGCCAGTTCGACCACCTAAATATGGTGGTTCCAGCACCTTCTGTGCCTGATGGCATCTTGTGTGCTTGCAGTACATCACGCCCGCCTCAAGATGAGATGAATCCAGCTCCACCTGGCGGCCAACTGGGACCAGGAAACAGGGTTGCAATTGGACAGAATTCCTGTCCCTCCTTCCGGATCTTTATGGTGGCTTTTGGACTGCAGTGTGGCAGTGGGAGCGCCATTCACCCTTCCGGAGCCCAATCTGGTGGTAACAACAGATTCCTCCCTCTCGGGCTTGTGGGGGATACCCTGGATGGCTTTTTGATTAATGGTGCATGGTCCAGGACGGAGGCCCTCCTGCATATCAATCTGCTCAAAATCAGGGTGGTGGGCCTGGAGCTCAGGAACCCTATAACTGGTCATCGGGACAATGCGGTTCTGGCCCGGACTGACGATTCCACAACAATGTTTTACTTGAACAAGCAGGGCGGCACCCACTCTCCTCTCCTGTGCATGGAGGCGGTGTCAATTTGGGAGGGGGCGCTGTTGGAGGGAATATGGATCTCCTCGGTCCATCTCCCGGGCGACGACAATGTAGAAGCGGACTAATTCAGACACCTGAGGTTCAACACCTATGAATTGGAGTTACACACCAACTGTTTTCCACTATTCCAGGGAGGGAGTTTCTGGATCTGGACTTTTTCGCATCTACTTTGTACTCCAGTGCCTTCTCTTCGCTTCTTGCGCGGGCTCAGGGGTCTCTGGGAGACACGTTACAACTCTGATGGCACAGCCACAGATGCTATGCGTTTCCTCCTCCATTGCTCCAGCAGACCCTCTGCAAATTCCAGGCCTTGGTGGGCTGCAGCCTCATCCTGATTGTCCCCCCACTGACTGTCGAGGGCTTGGCTCTTGGATCTGCTGCAGTTGCGCTCCCAGGGGTATGTCCATCTTCCAATCCCGAGCAGGCACTTCCTGGTGCAGCAAGGCAGGGCGGTGGAGCACACGGATCAGACCAGGCCGGGCCTCTCAGCCTAGTTCCTGACCGCTGAGACTTCATCACTTCGCCTTTTAGGACTATTGGGACATCACACAGGAGGTCGTCTAGATGTTCTCAGTACAGGAGCTGCCACGTGGCTCACAACAAGGGGCTGGACCCCCTCACCTGCTCTCTGGATAACGTGCTGGCTTTTTCTGCACATCTGGTTCTGGTTCGTTCTGGCATCCAGGTTCATACCTGCCGCACCTATTTGGCAGCCATTCGGGCCTAAAATAATTCCCCAGAGCTCATTTTCTCAGCCTCCAACCCAGTGGTTAAGGCTCACCTCAAGGGGTTATCCAGGCTTTTTCCTCCAGTTTATAGGCTGCATCTGGGACCTCAATGTGGTTCTAGTGGCGTTGCAGCATATATCATTCGATCTGATGGCCTTGGTGGACATCAGGCTGGTGACGCTCAAGACAGTGCTGTTGGTGGCGCTCACTTCTGCACGCTCATCGTGTAAGCCTGTCACCACATTTCACAATGACAAGGTCATCTTGCACACTCATCCAAACGTCTTGCCTAAAGTGGTTTCTCCAATCCATTTGAACCAGGAAATCCTGCCTGCCGGTGCTCTTTCCAAACCCGCAGTCGGAGGCTGAAAGGGCTTTACATTCCTTGGATCTAAAGAGAGTGCTCAAGTTCTATCTCTCCCGGACAAGATCTTTCCGGAAGTCTGAGGCATTGTTCATCACCTTTGGGGGCTCGTCTCCCGGCACCCAGGCTTCCAAAGCTTCTATTGCCCGTTGGCTGGTCCAGGCCATTTCGGAAGCTTACACGGTCATGGGTAAAATGTTTCCCGTGGGGATTCATGCCCACGCAGTCAGAGCCAAGACTACGGCTGTCGCCTTTCTGAGAAGTCATTAGCAAGGCGGCTGTGTGGGCCACTCCGTCTGCGTTCTGTAAGCACTATTCCCTCGATACCTGCTCCAGGTGGGATTCAGATTTCAGTCACACGGTTCTGAAGAACATTTTTGCATCATCTTAAGCATGAGGCAGGTTGTCACGGCCCCACCCATCTGTCTTGTTCGGTGGAATCACCCACAAGGATGGAGGAAAGGGGATGGGAAGTATGAGTAATTAAAGTTACTCACTGTAGTGACTAGAGTACTCGTAGTCCTAAATCCCCCTTTGCTCCATACGTCCCACCAACCTTCCCCGCTTATATGCCAGGGGCTAAATATTCAGCATAGCCAGGTATTAAAGCACCTCATGTGTAAAAAAAAAAAGGGTCTGAAGTGAGGTGCTCGAGGGTGAGTTCTCAGGGGTGTTCCCACTCACAGGCCATGTCCCAGTGCACTATGCTAAATTTAAAGGGGTAGCTCATTTGGGATCCGTCCCCATGTTGGGGGACGCCCACAAGGACGAAAGGGGACTAAGGACTATGAGTACTCTAGTCACTACCGCCAGTAACTTTTAATTTATGGACTGCAGACAGTCTCCGATTCAGCATCACCTTTCAGTACCAGTGTCAAGGTTACCACCTCTGATAGACCCTTGGGACCTTCTACTTCCCATTCAGGAACTCACTCCGGGTGTGCACACTTTGCGAGTACCTATAAACACCAAGTTGCAATGGTTGGACTTCGGTACCGGACAAACCTTGCACACTCCAGACAATGTTCCTAAGGTACGAGGAAGAGTGTTACTGCCTCAGCACTATCCCAAATAGTCCAAGATAACTCTAAAGACTGTAAGGGCTCCAAGAAGGTGCACTCCAGCTCACCTTATTTGCACCAGACAAACAGTCTCCGGATTCTCATTGGAGGAAGGAGCATAGGCCGCAATCCGGCAGAGCCTGCTTCCAACCATAAGAAGCATAAGCACAGACACTCTACAAGTGTTGAAAGTGTGCATAATTTGCTGTCTGAACCTTTTCTGATTCAACGGCTGATCATTTCGATCCATCAAAATACTTCAAATTATCACCCCATGAGTTTTTAGGACACTTGTGAGGGAAGATAATTCTCCATTACACAATTCTCTCCAGAACAGGATTTTCTCTCTGCTTACCAGCCCCCAGTACAGATTTGTATTATGAATGGGCGGGTAGATGGACCTGTGGTGTTGAATGTATACCATAATACTGTTATCTCTTTGACACCCTTATTGCCTGCCCCATGTACATATTTCAGTGATTTGATAACTTCTGCAGTCTGTGGGTTTTTGGCCAGTAAGCATTCTGATAGGTGCCTACCATCCGTACCGATCAAAGGACCAGTCGACCCTCCTACACCAAAAGTGGCTAGAGCTGACAAAACTTCTTCGGATGAGGACGACAAAACCCCTATTCATTCTACAAAGCAGTTCCATTTGGTAATGTCCAAGGCAATGCAGACTTTAGACTTACTGCCTCCTGAGAAGACTGCTGTTTCAGGGCTTTTTTCAAGCCACTTTTGGTAATGGAGGTTTCTTCATTGGAACAGGCTGTGTACAATTGGTCAAAACCTTATCCCGAGCCTAGAGTTTCCAAATCTATGAATTCCAAATTCAAAACTCCAAAAGATGAACCCTTTGTTGTTCTCGGAAACTTGCCTGGGCAATCAGTGGTTGTTTCTGCAGCTCCTCAGTAAGGGCAAGGTCCTGATTCGAATTACTGCTACTGTCCTGGATAAAGATTCTAAACTGTGGGATTTGCGGACAAAAAAAGTTTACCAGAACACCACTCTATCCCTTAGACAGATTAATGCAGCCTCTGTTCTGACCGGGTACAACTTAGAAAACTGGGAAGCTCTGTAAAAGTTTGATGACTTACTTCCTGCTGATGCTAAGGAGAAATTTTTCTTTTGGTTATCATAGGGCAAAAAATGGCTTTGGAACAATTGCAGATCAAGAAGGACCTTGGCGACACTGCATCCAGGGCAATAGATTCTACAGTTTGATACGGCATGCTTGCCTAAAAACCTCATTACATACTAACATCTAGGGATATGGTGATAGTTACCTTTTGATAGCAAAGCTTTTTTCCCCCTTCCACTGATGAGGCTTTTTATTCTTTTATTTCTGTACCATCCAGATCAGCTTCCCAAACCTCAGCCGCCTCTAGAGCTTTCAAAGCAAGACAATCCGCGAAGGGCATATCTTTGGGTTCTTCTTCAGTTTTTGCTAAAGAGAATATCTGTAGTTCAAGATCTAAGCAAGCAGTCTCTTCCTCTACCAGCAAGGGTTTGGCTCAAGAATCAGCTCGTCTCCGAAGTGGGAGTGCATGTTCATCCATTTTTACCCAGGCCTCCTGCTTCCCAGTAGAAGGAAGGCTTTTCTCCTTCTTTGAGCATCACTCGAGATCCATGTTTGCTCTCCATCAAGGATGTTCTGGCATTAAGCATTCCAGCTTTGCCTCCATCGCCTCCACCAAAATTTCAGATGTCTACCCCATGACCCATGCAGGAATTCAATGGGGTTTGTTAGGCAGAAACCGGTGCAGTTCCCTTAGGGACCACGGCAAAAGATTTAGGACTACAGGTGTTGGCAGTAAACCCACTTAGCAGTCTGCACCACCCAGATTTACCTGGTAGCTGTGGCTGAGCAGTCAGACTTCCCTCAAGAAGAGTTAGGCAGTATGCAAAGTATACACAATAGGTACCCAGATACAGTAATACAAGCAAACACTGACCAGAGTTTTGGTATCAAAGTATATAATTATTTATTTAAAAACACAGTTTGAAACACTCCAGCACTCTTATTGTTAAATGTTCTAAACACAGTTACTATTGTAATATATACACCCCTTTTCCCTTATTGGATAAATCACAGTAAAACACCACTTATTTTCATAGAGGTGAGCGCTTAACTAGATTGCACTAATAAGTTTGTGAAAAAGGGAGGGAAAAAGACAGAATATGGAAAGGTACACCAATCTAAGATTCAGGAACACTGATAGCAAGGCAGAAGAGCAAATGTCACTGGTGAGCCAAAGTCCAAAGGTTGGGCCCCCTCTTAGAGAGAGCAGAGCACAAATGCACCCAAGATCACACAGTTACGCTAGGCTTAGAAAGTCTTGCAGAGGGCTCAAAAAGAGTTTAGAGAGGCTTAGGAAAGTTTAGCCCGGGTGCCCCAGGCTAACCCAGGTTCGAAAGCCGGGGGCTAAATCTACCCCGTACAGTCGGTAGCAAGGGAAGCCAGGCGGGACACGGTACCTTAAGTGGGAAGGATCCTCCAGCGGTGGTAGTTGTTCCTGGTAGTGGGTGCAAGTTGCGTCGTCGTCCAGGGGAAGAGAAGATCTCGACTTGGAGGAAAGATGAAGGTCGTTGCAATACCAGGGAAGAAACCAGCCGCGGAGTCTTCCGGTTAAAGGTTGTACCTTTGATTCGCGGTCGCGGTACATCGTGGTATCCCAGTTGCCTGGGTGCTTGGCACAGGCAAGGCGGCCACGAGGTACGTCTGGAAGGCGAAAAGCCGCTGAAACTGGTTATCCCCACCAGTCAAAGGAAGAAGACTCTCCGGCGGGAGATCTCCTCTGTCGTTGGGAAAAGTGGTGAGACAGTCCAGCAGGGCTCCACCGGTGGTGGTGTCGTGGCAGGTCGACTCAGCTTCTCCCTCGTCGGATTCTTCGGTCCTGTGGCGACTTCTGAAGTTCCAGTCCCCAAAGCCCTGCTTTTATGCAGCAAACCCCCATTCACTCAGCCTAGCTGTCACTCAAACATGCTAAGTGGTGAGCCGGCCGGCTCACCACTTGGGCCAATCAGGATGGAGTGCGACTTGAGTTGCCTAGGCAACTCAGTCCAGGGTGCCTAAATTCCTCTCCACCCCTCCTAAGTACTCCAGACAGAGTGGCACCACTTTGGAGGGCTTCTGTGAAGAAGCCCGCCAAAAAGTGGAACAAAGGGCTCGACTTGGGTTGGAGTCACAGAAGAGAACACAAACGCCATTTTAGAATCAAGTTTCGGCAAAAAATACCAACCGGAGAATTAATATAAATTAAATAAACCGGCAGTATGTTCAAGGCTACCGTAAATAATTAAATAAAGATAGTAGCCTAAAACAATGGGAAATCCCTCGCGGTTGAATATAAAAAGTAGTATCCACTGCCACCAGCCAAAACTCGATCAGGGGGGACGGAGACGTGCCCCCTCGACTAACAGACCCCGGGGCAATTGAATTGCCCCAGCCAGTACGTCCACAATATGATGGTTTGTACTGGTTCTGTTCAGAATTTAAGACTAGTAAAGTCAATGGTGACTTTACATGCCCTGGGAGACAGTAGTCAGTCCCAGGGTATGGAGTCTATACTGGGGGGTCACTATGACACCCCTGTGTCACTGCACTGAGGGTGCTGTGTAACACATATCACAAAAACACATGAAGCCCTATGGAGTAAAAGCCCCCATAGCCCATTAAACACATCTAGATTCAAAGAAACACACTCAGATCATGCCCACGAGTGAGGGTAAAAGAGTCTCACTCTTGGCAGGAGAAAAAAAATAAAACCCAAAAATCCAGCAAAGCTGCTGGGGGACTCACTAGGTTAGGAAATTCAGCCTAAACAGAGAATTCTCCCTGACAGGGTTACACTGTTGGCTGTGTTGTGTTGGAATTTGGTTTCATGTGGGGAAAAAAAAAAATCTTATTATGGGCAATCAATATACTGCATCAACATGCAAGCATAAGTGTCAAGTGCCAGTTCACAGCGAATTTATAAAGTACTCAGTCTGATTCATATTGATCAACACTTCTTCCAAGTTATTAAAATATGTGGCCATTGCAAGTATTAAACGTGTACTGTCACCTCTCATAGCACGTTCCCAAAACGACTGCCGTGCGACAGCCGTTTAGTCAGGGGTGAAGTCACCCATCGGCTGTAATCTACTAGTTTCAAGACACAGACACAGACCATTATTTCCTTCAAAAGGTTGAAATGTGTACTGGACTCGCTGTAGGGTTGGTAATTGGTTTAATTTAAATAAATACGACAGACCCTAGGACACGGACATTTGAGTAAATATGCAGAGCGGCTAACTCTCTTTTTCTTACAAATATAGCATGTTCCTTGTATGTTTTATATCTGTGGTTATTATCCGTGGTAGAGATCACGTCTGAGTCATACAGTTTGATTTTTACATTCGGAAGACCCAGAATTAAATTGTCCACAGAAGAATTTATCTGTACTAGGATGTCCTGCATTTGATTAGCAAATGAAACAAGGGAAGAAACCTTTTGAGCTAACAGAAGCTCATTGAGATTTTGATATAATGAATTACGGGATGACACCAGTAGTTTTGCATACATTGAAAGCTTCTGCCAGGTGTATCTTTCAGTTAACAATAAGAGGCCATGTTCGTGCCAAACTATAGAGTTAGGAACGGCCTATGCCAATCCCAGCGTAGCTTTCCACGTCTGACCCTGAATCCTGTTAAGGAGATCGTCAAGATTTAATACACACAAATCTAGCCAAATAATAGAGTAGGCTCCACCTTCAGTGTATAGAAATCTAGGACAGGGACTAAAGAGAATTTTCCATATTTTCTAATGATAATTCTCATCTGAGAAAGCAATGGACGCATCTTTGCCTTCAGCCCAACTGTCCAAGATTTCAACAAATTTGTGTCTTTAATTGATATCCCAGATATTGTAATGATGTCACTTGCTGGATGCTTTGATCGGCCACAACCCATTTAAGAACGCTTTTTGTTCGCAAAGATAACATTAGATTTTGCTGAATTTATTTGTAAATTATGAGCAATGGCAAAGTCATAAGACATTTAATTTTCAATGCAGGTCTGAAGGTGTTCTATCCAGCAAAATGATATAGTCAGTGAAGCAAAGCCAATGTAGATGGAAGGTCGCTAATCTGGCAGGGTACATCGCTGCCTCTTCCCATAGTGGATCGATGTCACATATGTAAAGGTTAAAAAGCGTGGCCGCTGAATTGCAGCCCTGCTTCACCCCTGTGCTAGTGGGAATGTAGGCAGTGATGGCACCTTCTTGATTAACACAGACCTGAAATGATGTGTTGGTATGTAGTAGGGTGATCAACTGGACCAATCTGCGTGGAAAGCCTAAGTTTAGCATTTTACACCAGAGGAGTTCTCTTATTACAGATTTGAAGGCCGAGGAGAGAGCCAATGCAGCCGCATATAGTGGGCCTGTGTGAGAAGTTTGTACTGTCGCCAGCAGATGGGCTAGCACCAGAGCATTTAATGAGGTGTTCATGTTCTTCCTAAAACCAACTTAATATCTAGAGTAGATATCATTCTCAACAATGTTTTTCCAGGTGTTTAAGTAAGTGTGTGGTAAATATCTTGGCAGCGGCATCCATCAGGGCGATGGGACGATAGTTGTTTGAATCGTGGGGATTGCCTTTCTTGTGGATGGGGATAATAATCGCATTACGCATTGATGTAGGAATTTTCATAGATCGTAAAAATTGAGTGAAAAGTACGGTCGCCCAAAATTTAGGGTAAGATTTTATAATGCAGGGTGGTATTCTTGTATCCTGTTATATTGTAAAGCGCTTTGGATTAAAGCGCTACATTAACCTAATAAATACAAATACCATCAGGGCCGGCCGATTTGGAATTCTTTATATGTCCAATCGCCCACAGGATATCTTCCATTGAGAATGAAATATCGTCAGCCATTACCAAATTTGTGTTTAGAGAGTGCACAGAAGTAAACGGCACCGGTAAACTAAATTTAGTTCAAATATACTTTTTCCACTCATCTGCAGAAATACAAGAGCCTAAGTTCGTAAGATTCGTTTTACTACACGTGCCTCTTAAAATGGACTATGTATTACGAACATCCCGTTTGCAAAGCAATAAAATAATCCTTTGATTATCTGCACAATGAATTTGATGTTTTATGACTTTCAGTTGGTTTCTATAAGTTTGTGTAATAACATTTTTTCTATGAAAATATTCATCTTGAGGAATGAAGGCCCGAGTTAGGGCTTTTAAGGCAGCATTCTTGTGTGTTTTAAGTACAGCTAAATCTGCATTAAAATGATTTTTGTGTTTCAAAGTTTGGTTCCTAAGTGTCTGAGCCAATTCAAAAACTTGCAATTTGATAATATATGCATTCCATTCTTCCCTTTGTTGGGGATATAGATTGAGGAATTTATTGTCATATACACGCCAAATGTCCCTATTAATTAGATAGGTAAGATGCCTACAAAGCTTGGGCGACCAATGAACAGAATGCAATTTCCCATCGGTCTGAATTAATACCAAATCCAAATTACAGGAGAGAAGTGACAGTTTTATATTAATATCAAGCTTGATGGGATTATGGTCACCATATTGAGTGGATCCGATCTGTAGCGAATTTACTACAGCAAATAGATTTGCTGAGATAAAAAATAATCAACGCAAGAAGAGGCTAAACCTATTTTCCAGGTGATCATAGGAGCGCCCGAGTTAAAGTTGGCCAAGTGAATGTTCCAATTATCAAAATATTGGAGCCAAATTGGCCTTTGTCGCTTTGATTCAGCGCTAGGGCCAATCCCAACTGTGGTATAATTATTAGTCACTTAGCTCATACATGTTGCTTTAAGGTCACTGCCCAAGATAATAAAGTAGTCGGGATTATTAAGCAGAGCCTCTTCAAGTATCAGATCTAAGGCATTCAAACATTGCTGAAGCATATTATTTGCAGGATTAAAATAAATACATATAACCAAAAAAACCCAAGCAGGAGAATTGGACTGTTGATATTCTACTGCCAAGATATCAGTCTGAGAGCAAATGATCTTGACTTTGGCATTAATATTAATTATTCAGTAGTATAGCAAGTCCCCTCGATGGTCAGCCAGTCGAACCAACCTTTGCTTGCTGAAAGAAAGTAGTAAAACCATTGACTCCAAACGAGTGGGTACAAATGGTTTCCTGAATAAGAAATATTGCAGGTAATTCATTACATTTGAAAGATTGAAGCCAAGAATTTAAATTCGAATAACCACAGTAATTCCAAGAGATTATAGAGATACACTCAGGGCTACGTTTGATTTGGCGTTTTTGAGATTTCAGCTGTAGTGGCCAGCAGTGGTCCTAACCAAATTAGATTAATAGCGTTGGCGACCAAGGCAGTCAATTAAGGAATTAGATCGCTATTAGAACCGCTGATCTCAAAATTAGGATTATTGATCAAAGGTGTCTTAGTCACAGTAGGAAAAGGAGCATCGAGAAAATAGTTTGCCTCTTCTACATAGTTAAACGTAAGAAGAGTTAGCCCTTAAGTCTTGAAATCCTCCCTTTGAGACCATATTAAGTGCAGAATATTCAGAGAGTAAGTGCCACAAATCATTCTATGATTATTAAGGTTAGACAAACGAATCCACTCTGTCTTCAGATATCAATGTTCTTAATTGAGGACTGTATTTAAAGATGCTAAAAAAGAACAAACGATTAATTCTTTGTCCAATCTTGGCCGGATCACTCATCCAGCCTAAAATATTAGGCATATCATTCGTGAATTCACAGTTTCCTGTGTTCTCCTCCAGCTGTACCTTTGAATGCGGTACCGACAAGCACAGATTGGAGGACTCATTTCCTCTATTACCTAGAGAATTATGTGTAGCAGAAGGAGCAGGAACGTTGCCACCAGGCATGGATTTTTTTAATAGTGGGCATCTCGGCTGCAGTTTGAGAAAGGAGATGGCAACCATTTGTTAAAAGAGCCACCTCTGCCCCTTGTCTTAGAGGGTTTGGAGACATTGAATCAGATGGTAATGTACCACTTCATTGGGTCTTTTTTCCCACAGCCAGTTTTTTTTATACATGTGATTGGATAAAACTGTAGCAGTTGGCTTTGAGTAGTCTTTTCTATTGCAGTCAAATTATCATAGTGAAATGATGCAGGACTATGGACCTTTACCGGTTTACTAGTAATACTCAACGTACTAGACTAGAGGTTACTGTCCTGATGTTTTTTGTTTTCCATTGTGATTCATGTTTGCCCATATTTAAGAGTAGTTTAGATTCATCATTCAGCTGTTCCAAATCAATGATTAGCTCATTATTGGACGGAGTAGGCAATAAATCAGTATGGAATGGATTTCCACAAGGTTTAGGATCAGGCAGCTTTTTGGATTTTTTAGTTTGAGCCTTTTTTGGCACATTGTTAGTGGATTTGGCAAAATTGTTGGGTTTAAGCGCTTTGGCGTGAGCACGCTTGAGTTTGCGTTAATCTAGTCTCCTGTCGGGTTCTGGTGCAGAGATTTCAGAAGAAATAACATGTGAAATTGGTTCGGATACATTTTGTTTGTCAAGTTCCTCCCTAGCCTCAATTAGCCGCGAAGGGCTATTTGGTTCCAAGGTTGGCTCTGGAATGATGTTTGAATTCGAGACTGAATTTAAGTCAGTATCTCTTTTATGCTGAATATCTGCATTCCTTTCAGCTGTAAGAAATCTAAAGACATAGGGCCTCATTCCGACCCAGGCGGTAAGTTACCGCCTGGGTCGTACCTTTACCACCATGGCGTAAACTATGTTTACGCCATGGTGGTTGGCGGACTTACCGCCCCATTCCGAGGTTGGCGGGGCGGTAAGTCCCCAATCCCCATTTACCCTTCCCCATTCCCATTTTTGCCCCATAGGGCATAATGGGAGTGGGGAAGGCGTTAATTACGCCACCGTAAATTACGGTGGCGTAATTAACAACAAGGTCCCTTAGCGCCATGGATTTTAACACCTGCTAAAAGCAGGTTTTAAATCCTCCATGGCGCTAAGGGACCTCGGAATCAGGCGGTAAGGGTCGGCGCTGTTTACGCTGCCGTAAACCCCTTACCGCCTGGGTCGGAATGAGGCCCATAGTCTAATTTCAATGAGTTATGTTTCACAACATCGAATAAAGGAACAGCACCAGATAACATTTGTGTGCCGTCCTCTATTGAGCCAACCGACACGGCTTGAGCATAAGTTCTTAAGGCCGTGCTTTCTAATGTTTGAGTGAACTTAGAGGTAGTTTATGTTGAGAGATATTTGAGCTTTTGCTATTAGTGAGTCTAAGGTGAGCATTTTGTCTCCTTGGAAGTTCGTGTGCCAAAATGTAACCTTCCAGTTTGCTAATTTGTTTAGCTAAATCACCAATAACATGTTTCACGTAATCTAAATCTGTGTGTGTCTTTTCATGGCATTTGACTAATAGATTAAGTATACGTGACATCACTGGATAATCTGAAATATCATTATGTCTGGTTGGCCCACCAGTTTGAGTGTTCTGACCATCAGGAGGGTTCATTTCATCAAAGTTAGAGTGGGGCGAAACAGTATGCTCCAATATCCTATTATCAAAGTCACTTTTAGGAAATGACATGTGATGAACAGATGTCAGAACTTTTTGAATGATTTTGTGATTTTGCCAAATTCGGAGTCTTCAGAGATTGGAGAAAAATGCCCCAGTGAAACACAACAACGCTTGCTCCATTCAGCTTGAACATAGGAGACAGAATCGAGAGATCAGAAATGCAACTGCCATATGATGGACCAGCTAGGTTATGCCATTTGTCTTTGATCGAGAATTCTATAAACCTAGAAGGAATAGATCAGACATTCAGCGTTTTAAGACGAACTTGACCATAGCATATAGAATCTTTATCATCTATATGTGGAAGCTTCGCTGATGGCAAAAATTGCAAGCTGTTGTTTGGTTCTACAGCCAGGGACTGAAGGCTATAGGGGGCGGTATGACCCGTTCCCCGTGTATTGAGTAATCAGAGTGAGGGGGATAGATTTAAGTCATCATCGTCCCTCTCATATGAGGAATGGAACTGAATAGGAGCAGTCATATTTAGACTAGCGTTCAGGCGTCTTTCATTCAGGCATTTGCCAATACGCAGACTCCCAACCATCTTGTGGTGAACAGTGTAGGTTATTTTACGAGAGATTAAGTCACAATAAAGGTCAGCACTGTATTGAATAGAATCACAGATGTCACGTCGTTTTTGTGGGGATAACAATTACAACATGCAAACTAGAGTTAACTAAATGGTATAATGATGTTAAATAAGTTCCAGTCAATTCACAACATGTTACCATCAAAGGTGCACGTCGCTATTCTGGATGAACACCTCAGTGTCACCATTTTTAAATACGCCACACAAATACAAAAGATACAGTGAGCACCACTAGTATAGAACACATATATCAAAAGACACCTCATTAAGTCAATCTGTAGTACAGCACTTCTGATATATAAACAATGTTTAGACAAACCTATTTAAGTAATAGTATGCTATCCACTTTTGGTTTACAACTGCGTATAGGGGCTTCAATGAGTCGCTATAGCTGCTGTTTTGTGCGAACATGTAACATATATAATACCAAAACGTGCAAAGCACAATATCAGAAAGGGTTAGTTGTTGGATCTCAGTATCATAAAGAGCTGTGAAAACAAAGAGAAAATATCAAGGCTGAGTACCCCCAAAAGGAAATACACCGAACACGGGTTACAAAGGAACATAGAAAGATCTTTATTTTATACTGAACAGTTTCAAAGGACAGAACAACAGATAGCTATCGGCCCTCAATACAACACAACAAACTCCAGCATGGTTCGGTGTGCTCAGTGAGTGGGGCTGTACATTAGAATAGTCGCACCTTATATACCTTTGAAAACATGATGTCCAACCCTACTGTGGGTTAATACTGGTTAATACATTACGGATCTAGGGTTTGTGCCGAGTTCACACATCTGTACACTTTAGGGTTTGCCTTTAATACATTCGCCAACAGTGTACTTTAGGATTTCTTATAGAGACCTTCTCAAACATCTATACAATGTAGTTTAAACAAATGTTCTCAATTCAGTATTTGAATACATTGTTCGTAACATATGCTTGCGGATTAGCTTCATTGGCACGATTAATACTTTACACACAGGTCAATGAAGGACAAGGTCTCAGTTCATGACCCTAACAAGTGGCCTGCAGGCAAGTTATACATTAGTTTATACATAAAGGTCAAGACGGTCATGTTACATTTTCGGAATGACACTGTCCACCATTTTAGCTCACAGGGTGACTTTGCAGAGAGAACCTAAAATGGAGGATTGACCTAAAATGGCGGTTTACATTGATTCAAAGGTCGGGACCTTGCAACACGGATTTCTTCGCAAGTGGCTTACAAGCAGCTTGGCGTAGGCCAATATACATATATTCATCACAATAGGAGGCACAATATAATTTCCCGTTTGACAAACCCTCCTTTTGGCCTATGCCAAGTGCTAAACTACTTCTGATCCTCTTGCAAACAACTCCATGTATCATCGTCAATGCACCCTGAATCACTGTTGGAAATATCTATTGCCATTAGATCAATTGCTAAGATTTTTTTTAACACATATTCTTTGGAGTTTTTATCTGGGGCATGTACCTTATGTCCTATTGTACCTATCGCCTGTGCGCAACATCCCCCTAGCATCGAACATATACTAGGTAAACACTGGATACAACAGCAAAGAAACAGAATTCCCAAAATGATCAGTAAGACCGACGGCACCTTCCAACCCCAAGATCGCAAGAAGTCCCAGAACCAAGCGCTAAGATCCCAGTTTCCCTCGGGAACATGCACTTCTGAACTAAGGACATGCAGATTCTGTATTGCCTTGAAGATAGTTGGGGAGGAATCAGGCACGAAAACACAGCAAGCGGACCCCACTCATTTACACACTCCTCCACGTTCAGCCAGAATGACATCTAATGCCATCCGGTTCTGGAGTGCTACTAACCTTATTGCTTTTTGTTCTAATGTCATATTGTAGAGTATGTTCGTGGTCCGGTTGATGGTTCTCTCCAGTACTCTCGCTAGTCTTCTGATGTCCTCGGAATTTGCTATCTGCCCCCAAAATGGCACGAATGATTTTGCTACATCTCCCAAGACCTGTGCTGGAGTGTCACCATCCCCTGCCGAGGACGAGCCTTTGAAACCTCTACAGTACTAGCTATGAACACCCCGGGTAACAGGATCCCTAAATAACAAGTTTCCTGCCAATCCCTGGGTAACCATGGAAATGCTACATTACCACAAACAAAGTAGACAGGTTCGCCTACATACAAAGGTCTGTCTTCCCCAGTCAAATTCGCAACGTTGGCGCAACCTGTAAAATCACCCATTGACTGAGTACCATTCCTCTGTATGCAGAAAGAAACTGAATCGGGGCTATGGTTAACAGTGTAGGAAGGAGGCATGGCATCCTTATTGCCTATCGGAGCCATTTTGAAGGAAATCAAAGATTGAAAGGGACGAGACCGTCTATCGGAGGGCCCAATAGAAGCAACGTTAAACTTACTCCTATTTGCGAAAAGCGAGAATCCCAGGGGAGTCAGAACACGTTTCTCGAAACTATTCAAATTAGTGCCATCAAAATTCCCTGAGATGCTATCGTTCCAACGGCCAAAGAACAGTGCTCTAAGAGAAGCATAACAAGCAGTTGTCAAAGGTAAAGGGTGAATATACCAACCTAGCCCCTTTTCCCCATGTTGCGGTAAATGCGAGCAGACCCAACAGTTGGACCTATTAAAATGGGCATGTGTGGCATTCATAAGTAACAATGTGTTGTTGTAATATCTTTGTCTATGCCGAGAGTCTCTTGGAGACAAAGTATGCAAATGCACAAAGGGAGTAGAAACAGTGGGTACATTTTCAGTTGGTAACAAGGTTTCGAATGGGTGTACTTCTTCCAGGCACCAAAGGCCTAAAACAGTGGGCCTCATTACACAGAACGCGGTAAAATACTGCCCTTACCGGCATGGCGCTATTAACGTGTCCGCCTTGGCAAGAGGCCGCTAATTGCGTGCCATTACGAGTATGCGGACACGAGCACAGCGCCATGCCGGTAATGACCCTACTGCCATGCCGCTAAAGATCCCAAAAAGACCCTTAGCGGCACAGATGAAAGCGCTGATAGCACTTCCGACCTCCAGCAACACGCAAATAGCGCTCAACGCTATTAGCAGAAACGGAAATAGTGTCATCGCACAGGAACGGGAAAGAGCACAGAGGCCATCTTTAAAAACACTATCCATTGCCATCCTCTGCCCCCAGGACCTGTTTCCACACCAGTGCCATACCAAAGCATCAAGGATCACCTCACAATGCCCAAGGCAATCAAGAAAGGCGCAGATCGCCAGCGCATGGAGAAATTCACAAATGAGGAGCTGATCATGCTGACGGAGACCCTTGCTGCAAACGCGGATGTTGTCTTCGCGATTAACATGCAGCGTGAGACCCTGATTAAAAAAAAGGCCATCTGGGCAGAGGTGGCCTAGAAAGTCAGTGTGGTGGGCACCACCACCGTTAAAGACTGCAGGAAGCGGTGGGACGATCTCCGCCTCCGGGTCCGCAGCATACTGTCTGCAAATCATAAGCTGGCCATGGCCACAGGAGGTGGCGCTGATTCTCCCATCAAACTCGGGGAATGGGAGGAGACCTGCGCCAGCACGATTGGCGTAGAATCCATAGAGGGAGTCGGGGACATGGAGCGTGGTGCGCCCACAACATCAGATGGAGGTGAGTGTACACCTGAAACAATGCACTGTCAAAGGTGAGGCACCCCCCAAATGTGAGCTCAGAATCACCTCATGGATGCGGCCACAAACCTACATGCACACAACCCTGCCCATGTGAGTGTCACACCCCAACACACACACACACACATGCACGCGCCACACAGACCAATGCATGGATGACCCACCCAACAGCCCCATGACCTGAATGCCCACTAATGAAGTCCCAATGCACAGAACAGCATGATGAACAAAATCTGCATGAAGCATGTTGAACCATCACCAATGCCACCCCCCTCTTTGTCCCCCACAGGCTCACAGATCGACCGCAATGAGCAGGACACTGCAACACAGGCTCCCCCTGCCAAAAAACAGGGCACAGGAGATGGGTAACACCGTCACCACATCAAGGGGCACAGGGAGGAGTGAGCACCTGCAGAGGGGCAAACACAGCAAGAGAGCCACTGCACAAAGACCTGAAGCTACGGCTGCAACAATTGCTGCACCCACTGCTGTGATCCCCCCAACACAGGAAACACCCACGGAGGGCCCACTCTCTGCTGCCACCAGTTCGACTGGTGAGGCAGCAGCCACTGCGCCGCTGTCTGACGTGGAGGAGACTAGTGACTTGCCCATGCAAATGCAGACCCCCAGCCTCCCAGGATCCAGAGAAGCAACGGCCAACACTACGATCCAGTAGCCATGGCCAGTCTGGCGACGAGACCATGGCAGGGTGCTGGAGCCCACAGGTGCCCTCACCTGATGGCCGAGACATAAACCAAGGTGCAGCAGCCACCCCACGAGCTAGACACAGTGGCCATGACCTGGCCACCATCAGGCAGCGCCATGAACATATTACAGCTCTGGTTGGCCAGCATGTAGATGAGGCAGCCCGTCTGAGGGAGGAGTTCAGGGAGAATGCTAGGCAGTCGAGGGAGGGCATGGAAGCCTGCACCAACAGGCTCTGCAAGGAGATGGCACAACTGAGGCAGGTCCTCACCCGCATAGCGCACGCGATGGACAGACAGTACCCACCACCACCACAGGAACAACCAGGCACCTCCTCCTCTGCAAGTTCAAGGCAGACAAGCCCCAGCCGCCGCTCCTTGCGCACCATGAGGCGCACACCCTTCCAACCTCCTAATGGTGGTGGTGGGCATGGAAAGTAGGGCCAGCAGGATCTAGCTGGCACATGTGCAGCAGGACACCAACGCTGTGCAAGCCACACATGGGGGTGTTGTGGGGGTGGGGGGAAAGGGTGTTTTGGGAGTGTTGTGGGGGCAGGGGGGAAAGGGTGTTTTGGGAGTGTTGTGGGGGCAGGGGGGAAAGGGTGTTTTGGGAGTGTTGTGGGGGGAGGGGGTAGAGGGTGGTTGCATATTCGGGGCCATGCACTTTTTCTTCTCAAAATATGTTTAATACACTGGTGACAAGTTAAGACACAGGCTTGGATTTCATCATTGTGTATATGAACTTTATTGGGGGACAGGGCCCATTGTGCGCTTCACCACAAACACCAGTGCACTAATACCCACATCCATCCAACAGAGTTGAACCATATGATTCAGAATATTTGGTTGATCAGATGCTGACGCGCATTGCGTCCCTCCTGGGCATCGCCTCTTGCATGACCTGCAGCCCCGTCCCCTCCCTCCTCATCAGGTCGTTGCATTTCGACGTCAGGGGGCAGTGGCACATTCCGTCTGATACACATATTGTGCAGCATGACACATGCCATGGTGATCTTGGCCACCTTCTCATGGCCGTACAGGAGATCCCCACCCAACCTGCTTAGGCATCGGAACTGTGTCTTCAAAAGGCCAAATGTCTGCTCAATCACGAAACGGGTACGGGTATGTGCACGATTGTATTCCTCTTCATGCCTGTTCTGTGGGTTCCGTACAGGGGTAAGGAGCCACTTCTTCAGGGGATAGCCAGCATCACCTGCATGGGTGGAACAATGGGGACTTGTTACTGTTCACCTCAAGTGCAACCTGTACATATCACACTAATCCAGTTTGCATTGTGATTGGCATCCACGAATCGCAGCATGCATGGAGACGATCTGTGTAACTGCAATGTGAGAAGGTGAGCTAGTCCCTGCAAATGGACATGTACCATGCATGCCTCCGGCAGTAATTGCTATGTCCTGGGTGTAGACAGGTCTTCGGTGTTCCTGGGCCAAGGCAAATTTGGTACCACACTACTAGTACTGCCATTCGGAAATCGATGTCGCCATGCTGTGAAGCGTCACTTCAGTAGTGGTGTGGGGGTGTGGTTCAGTACAATGGCTAGAGGTGATCCCTTCGCATGCACTCAAGGGCGCATAGCTGTAGTGATGTTGTGCAGCGCAAATTTTCTATTTGCATATTGGTGCCATGTTGCTGATTTGTGTCAAATGGGGTGTGGTATGATGTGCAATGTGCATGTGGATGGATGTGTCATGTTTGGCATCTTGGATTGTTTTCAATTTTGTGCTGCTTCAAATTGCATGTTTTGTTTCCGGTCAATTGTGGCCTGCCTTGGTGGACATTGGCCTACATCTGTATGTCCATTTGTTGTACAGACGTTAGTCCACACCCAGTTGGAGTATGCATCTCTCCCCACCCCCCCAATCACACCCAGTTGGAGTATGCATCTCTCCCCCCCAACCCAATCACAACGCCATGTGCTTGCCCTGCTACTCACCAAGTAGCCACAAACGTTGTCCGGCTTGTCGCTCCGTGTAGCGTGGTATGGTTGAGTTCCGCAGGACCATTGAATCATGGGTTCCGGGATATCGGGCACAACAATGTGTGATTATCTTGTTTGAGTCAAATACCATTTGGACATTGATGGAGTGGAATTGCTTTCTGTTTCGGTAGACTGCTTCATTGTAATGTGGGACCACCAATTCCACATGGGTGCAGTCGATGGCCCCGATGCAGCTTGGGATGCCTGCCAGTGAATAGAAGCCAACTTTGGTGTGGGAGATCTCCTGGGCAGTCCGTGGCAGGGATATGTGTTCACTTGTGTGCTTGAAGAGGGAATCGAGCACCTGAGTCAGCGTGCGTGAGAATACTGGCTGTGAGATGCCATGCATCTGCCCTATTGTATGCTGGTAGGTGCCTGTGGCCAGGAAGTGGAGCACAGTTACCACCTTCAGTAGAGGGGTGATGGCAGTTCGGATGTCTGAGGCTCACAATGTCGTCATGTATCATGTCCACGATGCTGGTATCCTGATACAGGGTGTGTATCTGCTCAGGGGTTAAGTTGAATGGACTGGCTCGGATCCTGGAGATTGCTGGCTGCCTCTGTGGTATTATTAGGTGCACTGATGGGGCTTGCTGTGCCTGTCTCGCCCTCCTCTTCCTCCTTCTGCGTTTCCTCTGTGCTGCCTGTTGTTGTTGGTGCTGCAATGCAATCATGTCCTTCAGTCCATGTAATGCTGCTAGTATTGGAACCAGCTTGGTGTGGGAAGGGGTGTGTGAAGGGGTGTGGTGTGCTCCTTTTGTGCTGCCATTGTCTCCACCGGTGCTGATTGTGTCCACCTGTGGCAGGTGGGAACACTGCTCATTTCTCTTAGCGGGTGGTTCGCGATGCCGGTATTTACGCCATGCCGGTATGGCCTTTTTGGGGCTGTTCCATGCCGCTATTAGCATGTCCGCATGGCTTGTGATGGTGTGCTAATAGCGGCATGCCGCTATTTACAGGATGAGGGGTCGCGCGCCCGCGGACTAGCCGTTATTAGTGGCACCGTTCTTAGCAGTGCCGCTAATTGCAGTTGGCCGGGTTGTAATTGGGAAGGGGTTTTAACGATACCGGTATTTCCTTACCGGTATCGTTATTCCCTTACCGCAATCCGTGTAATGAGGCCCAGTGCCTATTATAAAACCAATTAACATTACAAAAAGACAGCAATACGTTTTCGGGGCCCAAGAGATTTGTCCATTTTCCCGGCCGGTCACACGATCATTTATCAGTCCAGTACGAGCGGTAGCGGTTGCAGGTATTGCAGTCTTCAAACAGTAACCCCCAATGTTCATGGTGCTGGCGACCTCCAGGCCGAGCGACTTCTTAATCCTTCCACAACCCTAGCCAACAGAATCCCCTTTTTCAAACAATTATTTGGGCAAAAAAGCAAGCCCTTGATGATTCTTTTCCTTCTCCGAATGCACAGCCGAACTGTGCCGTAAGTCTATTTCCTTGGACGTAAATTGTATCTTGCTGTTCCTGGTACTGATTGATCCAAGAACAATGTGTTCTCGTTGGAAGCAGCGTATCAAGAGCAAGTGAAGATGCAAGATCCGGAACAACAGTTTCCGGAAGCAAAACCTTTGGAGAGTGTGGAGACGAAATGACGGGTTCCCCAAGCCTCACGGGCTCAGAGAGATTCTCTGATGCACTGTCAACGCTATTTACTGCTTCGGGATGGTTGGTTGCAGTGTTAGCGAGAGGTTCGGTTTCTTCTGTATCGTGTGGCACTGGGTGAGGAAGTCTCTTGAGATGCGTCGCGTGGATCCAGGTTTTTCGGCCTGCGACACGCACTGCCGTCTGTGTGACCAGCAGGACCTAGAATGGGCCCCGCCAACGAGGTGCAAGGGAAGAAGAACGCTCAAATGCCTTGGTGAGCACCCAATCTCCGGGCCGAATACTGTGGCCTGGGCCCTAGTATCGCACAGGTAAAGCCTCTCGCACCTGGTGATAAATCAAATACAGGTTTTTAGTCAACTGGCTACAGTAATCTGAAAGCAGTACATTTTCAACATTCTTTAAAGATCGACACTTCGGAAGGGTCCAGATATTCGCAGGTCTCCCCATTACCACCTCAAATGGAGAGAGCCCAGTCTTAGTTTGAGGGGTTGTACGCATGGCTAGTAACACAATCGGTAAGGCGTCCGGCCATTTTAGTTTGGTGCGGGCACACGTCTTAGCGAGCTTGTTCTTGATGATACCATTGTGTCTTTCTACTAGTCCGGCGCTCTGAGCGTGTCTGGCCAAATGGAACTGTTTGTCGATCTGTAAATCCGCGCATATCTGCAGAATTATAGCAGCGACAAAATGTGGACCATTGTCCGACCAGATGACTCTTGGTAGCCAAAACCTGGGAAAATTTTCTTTTAACATGGTTTTCGCAGTAGTCATGGCTGTAGCGTCTTTGACAGGGAAAGCCTCAACCCATTTACTAAAAGCACAGATGACAACTAACACATATTTCAAATTATTACACTGTTCCATTTCAATAAAATCAAAGTGGATGAACTCAAAAGGGACAGAAGGTGGCCCGAAACTTCCCCTTGGAGTTGATGTTCCCTTTCCCACATTGTGCTGTAAACAGATCATGCAATCCTGAACATGGTACTGAGCTATTTTCGAAATGTTGTCATTCGCCCAAAGTTTTTCTAGCCTTTTCGTAACTTTCTGGGCACATATATGTGTAGGGCCATGGGCCATGACGACCATCATCATCACGTATGCATCAGGAAGTAGCCATTTCCCTTCAACTATGTCCACCCAACACCCATCATTATCATCGAGTTTCCCCAAGCCTTCAGCCCACCTCTTGGATTCTTCTAACGTGGAATCGGCTTGGATATCCCTTACGGACCCAACACCCTCGTCCATTGCATAGGCATTTATAGTCTCCCTTGAAACATACATCTCCGTAAAGAGATTGGTGGCAGTCCCTTTAGCTATCTGATCAGCGAAAGCATTCCCTTTTCCTATATCATCTATAATCTTTCGATGTGCGGCACATTTCACGACAGCTAACTGAGTAGGGAGCGCAAGCGCTGAGAGCAGTTGTACTATTAGGGAGCCATGCTGGATCTTTGTACCATGTGAAGTTAAGAACCCTCTCTCTGACCAAAGTCTCCCAAAGTTGTGAACCACCCCAAAGGCATACTGACTATCATTATATATGTTTACTGTACATCTTTCGGAAAGTTCACAAGCTCAGGTCAATGCTTTAATCTCTGCGGCCTGCACAGTTTTTTTAAACAAATATATTTTTATTAACTTTTAAACACACACTACAAACCAAACAAACAGTGCAAGAAAGGTTAATAATCAAATATACATTGTTGCATCCAGGTCCACTGTTCCTCCCCTCCTCCCACCCCTCAGCCTACTTCCTTATTTATTCCACCTCTGCTTCCTGCGTTAGGGGTTCCTCATCGTCTGCACACATTGAATCATGCGAACTAGCCTTATCATACGTGGGCCCAAAAAGTTCTGTTATTAGTTGTCTCCAACTCGCCAGGGAGCCCAGCCCGCCTCTACCCCCTCCCCACTTCTGCCCGCCTCTTGCCACACCCCCGTCTCTGCTTCTGCCCATTGCTGCAGATCTTTCCACCATAGGTCAAGTTTAGGTTTATAGCACGCCTTCCACCCCATAGCAATTCTTCTTTTTGCCAAGACATACGCCAGGTCTTTCAGCTTGCTCACATGCTGAAATTTACGTGGCCTGGGGAACCCTACTATTAGGCAAGCCCACACCGTGTCTACCCCATTTTTATTCCTTTGCCATCCATCTTTTGTGCAATTTCCCCCCAGAATTGCTCTATTATCTGGCACGACCAGAACATGTGCGTCATCCCGACGTCTTCTTCATTGCACTTCGGGCATGCTTGGCGCCCTGCATTCCTAAATTTGGCTATTCTCTGGGGTGTCATATACGCCCTGTGGGTTACATATAATTGTATCTGTTGCAATCTGGAGTTTCTTGACATTTTTTTGTGGTACCCTTGAGCTCGTTCCCACATCCCATCACTCATCTGGGTCCCCACCTCTTCCTCCCAGTCCAGCCTGAGTTTTGCCACCTCTTTCCCAACCTTAGTCATTATCATCTCATATATCCTAGATGTTTCGTGCCCTCCTTCCGCTATATCATATCTATTGTGGTATCCAGCTCCTCTGCCAGCACAATCTCTGACCAGGTCTCTCTGATTCGCCGTACCATCCTGTGATACGCTATGTACTGGGCCCGCCTGTAGCCCTCTATCTTCCACCAGTCCTTCGAAGTCCTGTATGGTCCCCTCCTGCCATATGTCCCCCATTATTGATATCCCAGCTGTTTCCCAGTATCTCCTAATAGCCTGCCTCAATTGCCTGTCCTTGCCCGCCACGACAGCCAGTTGGATCTGCAGGGAGCATGGGGCTGGGTTTCCCATTAACTGACAGGCCTTTCGCCATATCTCCCACCCGAGCTTCATCCCCGGGCGTCTCCCATTTCCTGCTTGGGTAACCAAATCACTTCCTTTAGAAAGAATGGGGCGCTATCCCTTTGAAATAGTTTCAATTCCGAGGTCGGCTCATCAGAGAGCCATTTCGCTACAAATTGCAGTTGGCTGGCAGTATAGTATGCCTCAAAATTCGGTAATTTAATGCCTCCCTTCTCATAGGGATTTTGTAGCTTCCATAGGGCCACTCTGTGCCTCGTTCCGTGCCATAAGAAGTCCCTGCATACACTGTCCCATTTGGCAAAAAACGCTCTAGGTATCAAGAATGGAATGTTCGCGAAGCAGTGCAACAACCTGGGCAATACCACCATCTTAAGCATTGCTCCCCATCCCATCATTGCCAGGGGGAGCTTAACTCTAAACTTCATGCTGTTCTCTATTTTCTTAATCACCATCTCCGTGTTTTGTGCATGTTCCTCGTCTACCGTATGATATAGGTTTATTCCCAGATATCTAAAGGTGTTAGCCTCCCACGGTATGTTAGGCAGAATCCTGTGCAGTTCCCTTGGGGAACACTGCAAAAAGATTAAGACTACAGGAGTAAGCAGTAAACCCAATTGGTAGCAGTCTGTACCACCCAGATTTACCTGGTAGCTGTGGCTGAGCAGTCAGACTTCTCTAAAGAAGAGTAGGGCAGTATCTAGAGTATACACAATGGGGCTAAAAACACAGTAGAGCAAACAAACACTGATCAGAGCTTTGTATAAAAAGTATATAATTATTTACTTAAAATACACTTTAGGCAATATATTAGCACTCTAAATCAAAAGCAAGTTAAAACACAGTCGGGTAAAGTATACACACCTCCCTTGATAACTATTAGACACATCAGAGTTAAAACACCACGATTTGTTAAATAGATGCGAGCGCAAAACCTGATGGCACTCCAATAGTTCAATTAAAGGGAGAGAAAAAGGCAGATCATAGAAATAAAACAGGTCCCAACACTTTTAGGAGTTCTCAGCAAGGGAATAAAAGGCAGTATATACTGTAGAGCCAAAGTACATAGGCCAGGTCCACTTTAAATGGAGCAAAGCGAAATGTGCCCAGGATCACACGGTTTAAAATGCACTAAAAGTCTTTGCAGAATGTTCAAAAGAGGTTGGGGCGATTCAAGAAGGTAAAGTTAGAAGGTCTGGGGCCAACCCACTTGGAAAGCCAAGGATTTAAGGGTCACCTTGGGCCAACCGAAGAAAGGGAGGCCAGGCAGGACACAGTACCTTAAAGAGAGAGGAAGCGCCAGCGGTGGCAGTTGTTCCTGGCAGTGGTTGCAGTTCGTTGTTTCGACCAGGGGAAGAGAGGATCTCGTCGGGGAGGAAACGTGGATTTGTTGCACTGCACAGGGATAAAACCAGCCGCGGAGTTCGTCGACAAAAGGTGCGTTCCTTTTATTCGCGGTCAAAGTGGTGAAGCTTGGCTATCCGGCCGCCGGGGTGCTTGGCACGGGCGATTCGACCAAGAGATGTCTTTGGAAGGCGAAAAGGGCAAACTGGTTGGTCCCACCAGCTCAGAGGAAGAAGACTCGTCCAGCAGAAAATCTTCTCTTGTCGTTGGGAAAGTGGTGAGTTTGTTGCAGCAGGGCTCCACCGGTGGTGTCGTCGTTGCAGATGGCTCAGCTTCTTCCCTCTTCGGATTCTTAGGTCCTGTGGCGACCTCTGAAGTTCCAGTCCCAAAAGCCCTGCTTTTATGCAGAAAAACCCCCATTCAACAGCCTAGCTGTCACTCATACATGCTAAGTGGAGAGCCGGGCGGCTCACCACTGGGCCAATCAGAACAGAGTGCGACTTGGGTTGCTAAGGCAACGCAGTCCTGGGTGCCAATTCCCTCACCCACAGATCCTGTGGAACCAAGACAGAGTGGCACCAGTTGGAGGACTTCTGTGGAGAAGCCCGCCAAAAAATGGAACAAAGGGCCCGACCTTGGTTGGAGTTACAGAGGCGGACACAAACGCCATTTTGGAAAAGAGTTCTGGCGAAAAAGACCCCACCAGTGATTTTATATTAAATAAATAAACTGGCGGTATCTTTAACATTGCACCAAAAAGTGGAGCGTTTAAAACCAATGGGAAAATCCCATAGGAAATATTCCGGTGGAATATTTTGTGTGGTAACCACTGCCACCAG
This sequence comes from Ambystoma mexicanum, assembly GCF_040938575.1. Classification (NCBI taxonomy): domain Eukaryota; kingdom Metazoa; phylum Chordata; class Amphibia; order Caudata; family Ambystomatidae; genus Ambystoma; species Ambystoma mexicanum. Next base: position 1,026,652,417 of record NC_090923.1, on the reverse strand, counting down.
CCGGAAACTTGACAAGGGGGGGACTGGACAGTGCCCCCTTGGAAACAGACCCAGAAGCAATCTAATTAACCCCTTCCAGTACTTCCACAATTTGATGGTTTGTACTGCTTCTGTTCACAATTTTGGACTAGTAAAGCCAATGGTGACTTTACATGCCCTGGGAGACAGTAGTCAGTCCCAGGGTATGGAGTCTATGTTTGGGGGTTACTATGACACCCCTGTGTTACTGCACTGAGGGTGCTGTGTAACACATACACTAAAACAGATGATATCCTATGGAGTAAAAAGACCCCATAGCCCATAAGCACACAATAAGTCAAAGACATGCTCAAATCATGCCTAAGAGTCGGAGGAGGAAAACAAACCCCAAAAATCCAGGAAAGCTGCTGGGGGACTCACTAGGTTTGGGAAATTAGCCTTATAAGAGAATTCTTCCTAACACGGTACCTGCAGGATCGGTAGCCTATTTGCAGGGACCCCTCTGTACCCGCCCAATGGGAATACACAGGACTTTCTCGGGTTCACCGCTATGCCAGAGAGCCCGTGAATCGGTCCATCCCCTCCAGTATGTATTGGAGGTTCTCCTCAGGGTAGCGTAGGTACAACAACATATCGTCTGTGTACAGGGAGATGAACTGCGGCTCCCCTCCCAGGGGGATACCTATCACGTCATACTGCTGCCTCAGGTATATGGCCAAGGGATCTAGTGCCAGAATGTACAGCATAGGGGACCACGGGCATCCCTGCCTGGTACCCCTGCTTAGTTGCCACCTCTGTGATATAACCGCCCTTGTCTTTACCCTGGCCAAAGGCGCACTATATATGAGCTTAGCCCACTGAAGATATCCCGGTCCTATTCCATAGCCGCTCAGCGCCGCAAGCAGCCAGGGCCATCTGACAGAGTCAAACGCCTTAATTGCGTCCAGCGATACCACCGCCATCTCCTCTTCATCATCCTTCATATGCTCAATAATTCGGTGCAGCCGCCTTGGATTATGCGATATGTTCCTGTTAGGAACATACCCTGTCTGGTCAGGGTGTATCAGCTTGTCTATGACCCTCTTCAATCTGTTTGCCAGGACGGCCGTTAATATTTTGCTATCCTGATTTAGCATTGAAAGGGGCCTATACGAGCCGCAATCGCTTCCAGTCTTATTAGGTTTAGGGAGCTGTATTATAACCGCTTCCCTCAGGGAATCTGGCAGTTTTCCGGTCTCGTACGCTTCGTTCAGCATCTCTAAGAGTGGGGGGAGAACCTCTTTTCCATATGTTTTATAAAATTCTCCTGGTAGCCCGTCGTTCCCCGGGGTCTTACTGGTGGGTAACTGTCTCACCACCTCCTCCAATTCTTCCAGGGTAATCGAGGAGTCAAGTTCTTCTCTTTCTTTTGCGCTGATCAGCGGCAACCCAATATCTTCCAATGTTTCTCTAATTTCCTGGTTATTGCTCACCCCTTGATCGTCATACAGAGTCCTATAATATTCTACAAATTCCTGGTTAACCTCTTCCTGGGTATCTGCTGTGCTCCCGTCCCCTCTCTCAATCGTCCTGATGGTAGGTCTGGGGTCTCATTTTTGTACAACCAAGCAAGCACTCTACCGGTTTTGTCCCCCCCCCCCCGCCTGCGTGATGTCTCTCAATATACTTCCTGTAGTTTAAGGTGCACAATCTCTCCCAGCATCCCGCACATTTTTGTTGCAGCTCAAGCACTGCCTTTGCGTCTTCTGTGGTATTCCCTCCCCTCTTCGCTATTTTCTCTATCTCTGCTTCCATCGCCTGTAGTTCCGTTACAATCCCACATTGCAACCCTTTGGACTTCGCTATGGCTATCCCCATCACCACCACTTTGAACGCTTCCCATAGCGTGCCCGCCGCCTGGACGCTGCCCTTATTTATTTCAAAAAAGCTAATCATTTCCTCCCTCATATCTTCCCTGTACACATTCTCCTTCAGAGCCTCAGCCCTTAAGCGCCACGTTGGTATTCTTGCCCTGTGGGGCCTGAATTGCCATACTACAATCATTGGTGAGTGGTCTGAAAGGACTCTCACCTTATACTCTGCATGTGTAATTTCTGTCGTCTGTTCCTGTGTAACAAATACATAGTCTAGTCTGGTATAAAGGTTGTGCGGGGCTGCGTAGTGAGAGTATTGTCCCTCACCTGGGTGGAGGGTCCTCCATACATCATCCAACCCAAATTCCGCCACCAGTGATTGCAATGCTCTAGCCGCAGAGGTAGGCCTATCTTGTTTAGTATCGGATCTATTAAGTTTCGGGTGCAACACGCAATTTAAAGTCTCCCTTCCCCCCAAAATCACCGCCCCCCCCCCTGGGTCCCGCCTAGTTTACCATATAAGGATCTAAAATACGCTGCTGTGTCCTGGTTTGGGGCATAAGTGTTTACTATACAGATCTCCCTATTTTCTACTAGCCCTTTCATTATCACCATTCTCCCGACCGGCTCAGCCGTGTATTGCAATAGCTGGAACGGGACATGGGGCGCCACCCATATGATGACCCCTCTTGCATAAGCCGAATACGCCGCCCCACAACCGTCCCCTTCCATTTCTTGCACACCATTTCCAGCTTTTCCGGCGTTAGGTGCGTCTCCTGCAGCAGGGCTACATCAATCTTCTGCCTGCGCAGGTACATCATCACCTTATTCCTTTTCAGATAAATGTTGAGTCCCCTAACATTCCAGGTGACTACTTTAAGGTCTCCCATGGCTCAAATCTATTCCAGGTGCGTAGGCCCCCACCCCAACAATGTCCCAAACTATCCCCCCTCCCACCTGACCCCAACTCCAAAACCCCACAACTCCAACTCTCCCCCCCACCCCCCATTGCCCCTGCCCTAACTTCCACTGCACTCCCCTTCCCCCACCCACCACTCCCCAACTGTTGCCCAGCTCCATCCCTGGATCTGAGGCACCCCCGCATCTAGCTCCTTTCCGGCCTAAGCCGTTCTAGCAGCACAACAGTGAATCCTCACCCTAGTGGTGACCCAACTATTCTACTTCTTGGGGGTAAGCCTCCTCCACCATATAGCTCCTATTAATTACATCGAACTGAGCGCCGTGTTCGCTGCCCATCCTGCATTTTACTTTCAATTGATTATATTCAAGTCCAACATGTCCAAATGCCATTAGTTCTAACTTAACTTCTCACATCACTATACTATATCACAATTCAATTGCTCTTTACCTGCAGCTTGCTCCCATCCCACCAAATGCAGTGATACTGCATTTGGTGGGATGGGAGTGCAATACTGTCACTTATCGCGTTCACGTTGGGCCTGCTCCTCATCACGATCCGGACAACCATGCACATCCAGCCACGTTGCCACCTCCTGCGGGGTGTCGAAAAACAGCACCTTATTCTTGTAGACAACCTTCAGTCTCGCCGGGTACAGGAGCATATATTTGTATCCAGCTGTGCGTATTGTCCTTTTAACTGCCACGTAGCTATATTGCTGCCGCTGCACCAGCATGGTATAGTCTGGATATGCCGAGATGGTCGCCGATCCTCTCTCCATTGTCCCTCCTTTCTGAAAAAATTCTAATATCTTCTCACAGTTCTCTGTAGTTTAGGTTTTTTGCTATTATTTTCCTGGGAGGAGCCCCAGGTTGCGGCCTTCTCATCAGTGCTCTATGAGCTCGCTCGACCACAAACCCCTGGGACAGCACACCAGCCCCTATCGCCTGCAGCAGCATGTTCTCCACATATGTCGTGGGGTCCTGCCCCTCTTCCCCCTCCGGCAGTCCAACAATCCTGACGTTGTTGCGTCTCGCCCGGCCTTCCGCCTCCTCTGCTCGGCTCTCTAGGTTTGCCACCTGCTGTTTCAGTATGTGAACCTCTTTGGTGGTGTTCGCTCCAGTGTCTGTGTTGGCCTTCACCGCGCTTTCCAGTTTGCTCGTTCTCTCCGCTAGGGCCCTCACATCCTGCCTCAGCAAATTCACATCAATCCCCCCCGCATCTATCTTATTCTCAAGTGCCGTTCTCATGTCCGCCATCGTTATGCCCCATGCGGAGTTCATATCTGCTATGGCTGTTAGAATAGCGCTGTCTTTGCGCGGGGTGCCCGTCTCCCTGGGCGTACCTACTGCCCCTTGCACTGGGGTAGTAGGGGTTTGTTGGGCCTTCACGAAGATGTCCATCGTGGGCTGTTTGCTCTTGGCTTTTCCGCCCCTCCCAGTCATTGTTCCGCAGCTATCCTGCCCCAAGGCCTTTCCTCGTCTGGGATGGCTGTCACAGCCCGCCTTCCATCTTATGCCTGTGAGGCAAGCTCTGATGCACCCCAGTGGTAGTCCTTCCGAGTCCTACCTCCATGTTGGAGTTACTGCAGCCTCTGTGTGACACCCAGGCCTTTGTCCACGGCCACAGTCACCACTGCTGCAGCCGTTACTTTTCGCCTTATCCGTTGTTCCGACTTGGCCATGCCCTCCTTGCCCCCCAACTCACTTATCACTCCAATGATCTGTGGTATGCTTCCCTCTGGCCCCTTCTGACCGGTGGCCAGGGTGCATGCTCCGGAATCACTTGCCCAGCAATTTGCCCCACAACGGCATCCCAGGGGGAAAGGTGGGGGGCTTTGTCGCACAGCTCTCCGTGTTGGGTGTTGGAAATCCAGGGGATGTTCACGGCCTGTGCCTGCCCCACTTGGTTTGGGCAGATGGGCGGTGCGAGTGTGCTGCGGCGAGTATGCTGTGGCCAGGGTGCATGTCCCGGGGTCACTTGCTCAGCAATTTCCCCCTTCTCAGTATCCCAGGGGGAGGGGAGCTCTACATCACTCAGCTCACCGTATTAAGTGTTAGTGTTCACTGCCAGGTTCACCGGGAATGTTTTGGGCCCTGCTGGCCCTTCTTAGCATGGGCTGGTGGGCAGCACCAGTGTTCTGTGCCGCCTGTGCATCCAGACACTACAGTGCTATTTAGTCATCCCCCGCCGGGCTCCTCTTGTCTGCCGCGGCTTATATTCGCCGTGCCCAGCTGTGTGTTCCATGATGTTGTTCACGGGCTGCCGGCCTCAGCACATAGCTATGCCCGCGGGTGTTTCTGTTTGAAGTCAGGCCCGCCCGCGCGGGCACGGACTTCTCCACCTTCTTCACTTTTGCCGTGCAGGGGGATTCCCGCTCCCCGGGTGCCCGTCCCGGTCCAGGCCGCGGTGCACCCCGTGCGCACAAGTACACCCGCAGTGCATCCGCGCCTGTAGTCCCTGCATGCCTCTGGGCTCGCCAAAATCCTCCCAAATCCTCTCCCGTTCCGGGTCGTGCAGAGGAAAGCACAATATGATCTCCCGGCACACGTTTGTTTCAATAGATTGCCTGCCGCTCCTCGACACGCTGCACTTTCCGCTGTGTCTGCTCACAGGCCCCCCTGCCTCGGCCTCGCCGCCATCTTGCCTTTGTTCTCCCTGTCTTGGCAGATGCGAGCCCGCAACAAAGTTGCAAATCCGGGGAACGCCTCGGATTTTCAGCCTGCGGTCGCTCGCATATTATTCTGGACGCCTTTATACACCTCTGGTGCTATTTTGTTGCTGAATGTAGCCGGCAGGCAGCTCTCGCTCCGTAGGATCTGCAGACGGATCACGGAGCTAGATGAAGATGCAGCCTACTCCATGGCTGCCCGGCCACGCCCCCTGTCTGCCCGGCCACGCCCCCGGCCTGCGCGGAGTTGTGCGTGATTCTCTTGGTTTCTACGACCGTGCTCAATGTAGTGATTGCATAAGCAGCAGTGGATGTACCATCGGGAGTTTGAAGCAGGAGCTGTCTGTTACGCTCACCTGGCTCCCACAGGGGTGTCGGTCGGACCCGGACTGCTGCGGCCTCCACTCACATGATGTGTAGTGCAGCAATGACTGACTGGATCTGCCCTCCTAATCTTGTCTGCTTGACCCGTAGAAATATTCTCCTACAAGTGGAGAGATGGATTTAGCCACTTGTGGATTCAAGTGATAGCACCCCCACTGTCCTCCCCACTAATCGCCTCTGTGCCCTCTCAGCAATCTCACCTTATATTCTTGAAGGATGAGCCCTCCATCCTGCGAAGCACGCAGGGGCGCGTTGATGACCAGTTACTTCACTGGCCTGAAGATATTGGAAGAGTTGTAGACGAATCCTGACTCCAAAAGGTCCTGGCGAAGAGCCGTAAGTATATAGTTCGTAAGAGTTCAAAATGTCTGGAATTCACTCCTGCCCAATTCCTATTTTTATCTTGCAACTTTGACCCAATAAGAAGATTGACAGCTGAAAGCGCTCCGGTAAAAGTCTGTGTTACCCAACACTGTCCGGTAAATAATGCCAAGGGTTAAACTTGCTGCTTTCTCCTTTTCTTACAGGTGCGGCATAAGAAGATGTGGCGTGCTGATGTTAATACCTCCGGCGGTAAAATCAGGTAAGCATATGGCGGCTACAGAGATTCTCTCTGTCTGTTCTCTCTGCTCACCTCGTTGTTTCTTGTCGCCCTTAGGTGCCGGGATTCGGCGATGTAAAGATGGATACAGCGCCGGTTTGAAGAAATGCTGCGTGGAACGGTGAGTATGGCGCGGCGGCGCTGCTGCTGCGATGCAACACGTTTAAAACAAAGTCTTTCCTCTGGTTTGAAGATGCGATGAATCCGGAATCAGGTAAGAAATCAGGTAATACTCTTGTTCTAACCTTTGCTTCTTTCTAGGTGCTCCAGGTTCGAGGCGGGCGTGGCAAAAGGCTGGATGCTGCTGCTGGCACGGTGAACGTTACGCTGCTGGATGCAGAATAACGCGAAGCTTGTACTGCTCTTCGGGCATGGTTTAAATAGCCTCCAAAGTAGTCCCAGTTAGGTATTCCTCCCCGACCACCACCGAGTAACAAAATAGTCCCTAAGGTAAAGTAGTCCCTTCCAGGCCTCACATGGGTTTGGATCTTCTTGCAGCATGGTCTGCATCAGGTAAGTGTGCACCTATGAGCCTGGAGCCTATGGCACCAGGACTGATGTCCCGTATGAGCCTGGCGCCATAGGCGCCAGGACTGAACCCAGACAGCCCCTAACAGGGGTTGCTGGGTTTTCTCAAGGCAACATAATGCCTGCTCCCGGGGCTGATGGACGTGGTCTGGATGCCCGGGGTTATGCATCATGACATTGTCACAAAACAGCTCCCCTTATGGATTGTTCAAAGGAGTGTCTTTCAGATCAATTCTACCCTTTGTCTCTTGTTCGGTAGTATACAGACAGTCATGTGACTCTTCGTCACTGCATGCAGTACCTTGCGGGAAAGGTAAGAGTTCAGCCGGATTAAGAACACACCTCTTAATTTGTATGTGAGGAGCAAATAAGATCAATTAATATCTCGTCAACCGTGCGGAAGTGAGGTGTTGCGTTTGGGTTCTGTTCAGTAGAACATCTACAGAGTGAGGCACCATCAGGGTTAGATCATGGCCTAGGACCATTCCCTCACTCTGTTTTACAGACGCAGCAGCAGCGACAACTCGCAAACATCTTGGCAAAACACATGCTACAGGATCAAGGGCGGAAGAAAAGTAACCGCACGGCCTATTCTTCCCTTCATGTTCCTGCGTTAATACAGCCAAAGCACATCCATCACATTCATGCACAAACAACACAAAGGACTTTTCATAATTTGGTGTGCCCAAAACTAGTTCCGAGCATAATGCAGTCTTGAGCAAATCAAATGATTGCTGGTGTTCCGTGTTCCACGGCAATGGCGAAGAAATGCCCTTCTTCATCAAAGCCAACATCGGTTTAATCACTAGTGAGAAGTTTGGGATCCACAACCTACAGTAAGAAGCCATACCTATCAAGGCTCTAACTTCCTTCTGTGTATTTGGGACAGACATGCCAGAAATTAGTTTTATCCTTTCAGGTGTCAATCTTCTTCCCTCCTTTGACAAGAGATAGCCCAAATAGGCGACCTCCTGACAACAGTATTGAAACTTTTTAAGCAAAGCTTTGTGACCATGTTTAGCCAGGTGAATAAGTAACAACACAGTGCCCTCCTTACAAGCGCTCTGAGTCAGCAGCTAAAAGCAGGTCATCAACATATTGAAGCAGTTTACAAGTAGAGGGCAATTCAAGAGTATCAAGCGGTTCTTTCAAAGCCCTACTATAAATGCTTGCACTTTCCGTGTAACCTTGCGGTGCACGGGTAAAGGTGAACGAGCCTCCCCCTAAGGTTAAGGCGAACAAGTATCTACTGTCCTTGTGTATAGGAATACTAAAGAAAGCATTCTTCAGATCCACAACACTTAAGTAAGTAGCTGTAGCCGGAATCATAGTTAATATTGTCGTCACATCAGGCACAATTGGAAATTGCGGAGTGACGACCTTATTAATAGCACGCAAATCAATTATGAAACAGAATGGAATTGCATTATCGCCTTTTTTGTACACTGGTAAAATTGGACTATTGCACAAACTGCCTGCAATTTCCTCAATCACCCCGTGGTGCACAAAATCGGAAACGATGCATTTCAAAGCTTGCTCGCCCTCAACTGAAATCCTATATTGTGGAATCCGTGGCAGCTTTATTCCATGTTTCAAGACTATTTTAACAGGCTCGATCTGTAAAACACCGACATCATTGTCGTCAATTGCCCATAAATACTCTGGTACATCACTGAATTCTGGTGGCAAAGGTCTGGTTAGGAATTGAGAGACAGAAAGTTGCTGTGGTGAAATCGTCAAACGCACTCCATCAGAAGAACAATGAATTACCGCATTTAATTCTTTCAACAGATTCAACCCCAGCAAATTCTCTCCACAATTCGAAGTCAAAAGGAATGGACAATGGTCCGTGAAGGGACCCAAAGAAATAGGTTCCGGAGAAGAAACTGGGCAAACAACTGGTGTGCCAGAAAACCCTATGGAAACATTGGTTTGCCCTGACAGTTGAATGTTTGGAACCTGAGAATGATCAATGGAACACTTCTGTGCCCCAGTATCTATCAAGAATAGATGTTTCCTGTTTCCCACTACCATTTCAATGTAGGGACCTTTTTTGATTAACAGGAATAGGTGTAGGTTCCAAACCCTACTTCGGGCAGTCCTAACGAAACAGAATGTCATCAAAAGGAAGTTCTTCAGATAGATATGCAGCAGAAGGATGATCAAATATGTTTCTAGTATCCACGCTCGGAGTCTGATTATCCTGCAAAAAAGGCTGCTGAGGATCCTGTGCAAAATGACTTCTACCAGAGCCCCCTACACCCGGGCGACCTCTGGATCATCTACCCATATTTCCGAATGTGTTGTTCGACATTTGTCGAAGGATGGGGCATTGTGCACGCCAATGACCCTCTTGTCGACAATAGGCACACTGGTTAATGTTCACAGGACCCAAGGGCACATTCCCTTGTGGAACATACTGACCTCTAATCTGCGAACTACCCCCTCTAGGGCCTCTAACAATTTGTTGTAATAATACTTTAGTCTTCAAATCACCTTTTCTCTTCTCTACTCTTTCCTTTTCATTATTGACACGATTCTCGTAGTACTGAGCCATGTGCAGTACTTCTGATTGGGACTTCGCCTGCCAAGCACTCTCAGAAGACATCATTTGTGACTGGATGTCAGGCAGCAATCCACGCACAAATGTGTCCACAAATAACCTTTTCCCAGACTCTGTGCCTAAGTCTTGTCCACTGAAATCCGAGAATACCTGTTCGAACCGATTAAAGAACTCGGTAGCATCCTCAGACTTCCCTTGGACAGAGGCCGTAAGCTTGTCCCAGATGATCCTCTTTTCGGGAATTTTGGTTTTCAATTTTGCAATGATTCTATCAGGCAAGCTTAGTATCACCTGGGGCGGTCACTCACCAGCTGGCCTTTCTCCATCAAGTCTAATTATGTTAGCCCATGTATCTCCCAACCCTGGTACATCATCTATAGTCCTATCCTGTTTCCACAAATCTACGGGCAGGAGTACAGGAAATAACAGATCAATATCACCCAAGGTGAATACTGAGGACTGCAAGACAGACTCTATTTCTTTATAGAATCCTGTCGGATTTTTCCTAATGTCAGGAATAGACTGTCTAATGGTATTCACTTCCTGTCTCGAGAAAGGGACGTGAACAAACTGTGATACATAATGTGCAGGCATGTTCACAGCAACTGCATTCGTTGCAGGATTAGCCGCAATCTCAACCTTCGGTACAAATGTCGGAGGAACCTCTCTCATAGGCAACTGAGAAGTAGGCAACTCCGAACGCTTACTAAGCAACAGAGCCAAGTCGAGCGCTAAAGCAGTCGAAGAAGTATCTTTCTCTTTACGCATTCATCCTGCAGGTACTCTATCATTACCGTATCACTTTCCTCTGCATTTCTGGAATATACTGACTATATGTGTCAAATACCTCAACTCGAGTTATCGACATATCCGAGATCCATCTAATCGCGTCTTTCGTACAAATTCGTACTTCCTCAGATATCGATTTACGACAATAAAGGAACCGTTTCTGTACATACATACTATCTCCATCGTTATCCTAATTCTGTAACCTTTCCAACTCATTTCTATACTGAAATATCCTTTCAACATGCTCATGTACATTCTCCACAGTATCCCTTAAAAACGCTAAAGTGTTTAGATCCCTCAACCCTTGTGGTAGATCTGCATTATTTAATTTGCCCCACATTACACATAAATGAATCCCTAAACCTTCAATGAAAACATTTTTTTCAGGAAAATTATCCATAAAGAAAGTGTGGCAAGAACATTAGCTCGATCATCCCTCTCTATACAATGCTTAGCCCATGCAGTCAAATTCCGCTTCGTCTCTGGAGATACAGTATTACGAGTGACAACCCTTGACCCCGCACCTTGATCGACTACAAGCGGTACAAGACCACTTGGAAGAGGGGGAGAAGGTAAATTCAATGGAGGTACTGTTACTGGTGCAATAGGAAGAGGCGGGGGAGCAGGTGGAAGAACAACAACTGGAGGAAAATGAACAACAGGAGGAGCAGGAACAGCAGGAAGAGGCAAAACATACGGAGGTGGTGTAGTGGCACCAGGCCTTCGCTCATTTAACAATTTGTCAATAAATTCATCGGAAACATGGAGGTCTTTGGAAGGATAGAGTTTCTGAATGCCAAGTGAGAAAGCCCTATCCATATTCCTAGCTGACTCAGGCTGTTTATCTTGGTCATATAACAACGCTTTTTCGGCGTTCGATTTATGACGGCGCACATGTTTTGCTGCAAAGCTTCTTTTTTCCAATTCTGCAAAACATCGAATGCTGCAGGTCTAGCCTTTTTCTTTAACAAAATTGACTCTAAATACTCAATACGAGGGATTTCAAAACTACCATTGATTGGCCACTGAAGTTCGGAAGCATGTCTGGTTTGTCTGTGCCAAATATCATTAAACACTATACTACCAATGCCATGCTTACAGTACGTAGTACAAGCCGGCGACCGCTCCTGTGGTACCAGATGGCTAAATTCCAAAGATTGCCTATCGCTGCGGAATAACGCCCTGAAGCAGGTACACAATTTCCCAGGCATATCAAAATATTGGTGTTACCTGGTCAATAATTGTATTTGCAGATACAATGTGCCAATACAAATGATCAGGATACTTAAGAATCGGGTCACAACTTACCTGATCAATCCTAAGGAGGTCCGATCGGATTTCAAAATTATTTTCGAACGAATATTACCTTGTGTTTGGTGATTTCGGCAAAACTGCCCGCCTCGATAAGTGGACCCTCGTCAAGATGCCGTCTCGGACCACAAGCTAATCGTCCAGGGATCGGGTCGTGCAGCGCTGCTGAGGTGTCACGTCTCTTTCAGAAAGGGCCCCTTTATTTTGTCACACCGTCCGATCCCGGTCTGATAGCGTGTGTCAACCTTCGACAATCCGGCATCAATCTTGAGGGTCCCTATTCGGGCGCCAACTGTGAAAACAGAGAAAATTTCAAGGCTGAGTACCCCCAAAAGGAAATACACCCAACACGGGTTACAAAGGAACATACAAAGATCTTTATTTTATACTGAACAGTTTCAAAGCACAGAACAACAGATGGCTATCGGCCCTCAGTACAACACAACGAACTCCAGCATGGTTCGGTGTGCTCAGTGAGTGGGGCTGTACATTAGAATAGTCGCACCTTATATACCTTTGAAAACATGATGTCCAACCCTACTGTGGGTTAATACTGGTTAATACATTACGGATCTAGGGTTCGTGCCGAGTTCACACATCTGTACACTTTAGGGTTTGCCTTTAATACATTCGCCAACAAGCCTCAATGGCAACAGTGTACATTAGGATTTCTTATAGAGTCATTCTCAAACATCTATACAGTTTAGTTTAAACAAATGTTCTCAATTCAGTATTTTAATACATTGTTCGCAACATATGCTCGCGGATTAGCTTCATTGGCACGAGTAATACTTTACACACAGGTCAACGAAGGACAAGGTCTCAGTTCATGACCCCAACAAGTGGCCTGCAGGCAGGTTACACATTAGTTTATCCATAAAGGTCAAGACGGTCATGTTACATTTTCGGAATGACACTGTCCACCATTTTAGCTCACAGGGTGACTTTGCAGAGAGAACCTAAAATGGTGGATTGACCTAAAATGGCGGTTTACATTGATTCTAAGGTCGGGACTTTGCAACACTGATTTCTTCGCAAGTGGCTTACAAGCAGTTTGGCGTAGGCCAATATACATATATTCATCACAATAGGAGGCACGATATAATTTCCCATTTGACAGAGCAACCAAATGCGAATCAATACAATTCGAGTGTGTCTAACGTTTATATTATGAATTCATGAAGAATTAAGATGATGCAAGAACTTAATATAATAGACCCCACCTCACCGCCGCTCCGCCGAACAGCCCAATAGCCGAGACACTTCTGTTGGCACTTCCGGATGTGCGTGCAGCAGAGTTTTATGCAAGGCTGTTAGGAGGTGGGTGGGTCAACAGGTGGGTGGGTCAGCAGGAGGGGTTAGTTCATGAAGTAGGAGCAATTTCAGTGTTACGGCAGCCAGCAGCTCTCAAGCCTTCCTCTTGCCGACTACCACTGCAAGTAAAATTCCAAAACAATCGCTGGAGAAACGCATGTCTGTGGCATCAGCCCAACAGCCAAGACACTTCTGTTGGCACTTCCGGCCAGCATTTGGAAAAATAGGTATGCAGTGATTCAGAGTGGTACTGTATTAAAGTATGTGTTACGCTCACCTGGTATCCACGGGGACGCTCTTATGCCCTGGTTGCCGGATTCACCCTGGACCCTTCCCGATTCCGGATGGTGCCTTCTATGGTGGTCGGGCCTTGTTGTGATGTCTGGCGTGCCCTCCGTCCTGCCTTCTGTGCAGGGGCACGCAGTTTTCTGCGGGTTTGAGCGACCGAGTTAACTTCAGTGGTGCTAACCCATTCAAGTGTCTTTAAGGAGGTAAGTCTGGTTAAAGCAATCTTAAAATGTCCTTGCTTTCCTTTCTTGCTATTAATGTCTTTTCCTTATTCATTCCCCCTTAGGTGCACAGAGGTTAGGTGGATTCGCAGCTTGGATCGGGCTCCTACCCGGATGATGGACGCAGGAGCGTGTGATGGATGGTAGGTTAAGCGCGAAGTGCGGCGCGGTAAAGTCTTCTTTTGAAAACCTGTGTTCTTTATTCCTTTTTCAGGTCGCGATGGTCTTTCTGGGCGTGTGAAGATTTCCGGAGCGGAGGCGGCCAAGAAATGCCCAGCCAGGTGAGGTTCTCGTGATTACTGCCGTAAATGCCGTGAGTAACCTGTTTTAACATTGTCCTTCTTTCTCTCTTCCTCCAGGTGCTTCGTTCTGGTGCGTGCGTGATGTCCCGGTGGTGCTGCCGACAGGATGGAAGACCGCGAGCTGCAGGAAGACGGATACTTGACGGATTGGAAGCTGCAGGTAAGCAGAGACTGCTAATGATGTTCTTTTGTCTCCTCTGCAGGTCTGCTGTTCAAGGATCGCCGGATCTGGTCTCTGGACACGATGAGCATCACGCTGCTGGCTGCAGAATAACGCGAAGCACATTCTGTAACTTGGGTGTGGTTTATATAGCCCTCTAGTAAAGTAGTCCAGGTAAAGTAGTCCGGGCTACCACACCCAAAGGAACTGGGCTGTGTGGGTGCCTCCATGTTGGCTACAGGCCTCCAATGAAAAGTAGTCCCTTCAAGACTGTGTCCCAATCTGAACATGAGCCTGGCGCCAAAGGAGAGTCCATGAGGATAGTGCAAGGACCTTGGGGCCCTAAACGAACCTGAGTCTTAAACCCTACCTTGCATGTGACCATGCCAGTGGGGATTTGGGTTACGGGTCGTGACAGTATGTTGGCATATAGGGAAGGGACAGGGACTGAGGCCCTCCCAACTGTCACCTCCCCCTTCAAGGTAGGACTGGCTCTGGCTTCTACCGTGGTAGGCCTTCCACCTCAGACTTATAGGCATACCCATCCCTTCTTAACAGGGTCAGAACACTGTCCCTATCACAGCACATACTTGCGTATGCCTTACAAAACAGTTTAGCTATGTTCTTTGCTACTGATCGGAAGAGGTAGCTCATAGATCCCCCTAGGAGATTGAGCTACTCAGCACAAGGAGACACTCTACATTGACTTAGACCTATGAACATTATCTTCATTCACCTGTTAAAGTCTATAAAAGTAGGCTAAACTGCTATATGTATGATTAAGGACTGAAACATTAAGATTGTCCATAACCAATTGTAACCATAGTTTTGCTAATCTGTGACAATTGGTGTTGTATGCTATTTCTTCGATCAATGGGCAGAAGAATTTGCCCATTAGTTCCCGTAGTTGAAAGATATCATTTTCACGATTGCCCCTAGCAGGACAAACACTGGTTCTTGTAGCAACTGGGCATGTGCCACTCCTTTGATCAAATCCAAGACTTCATTCCAAAAGGTATGGAGTTTTGGAAATCCCCACCTGATGTTTATTTAACATGTTTTTTGGTAAGCTGCAATTCCAATAACATAGAAGAGAGATGCTGGTGTAAATTCTGTGGATTGCCATCAGGAGAACACTTTGTAAAGGTTTTTTCTAAACTTGGCTGCTTTTTCCCATATCTGGGCCCAGGATGACTCTGGAATTTCGAAACCTAGCACTTCATCCCATTGGTCCGTATATATGTAAGACTATTACCACTATTAATTACATTTAGTGACTTACCAGATGATGGAGACCAAGCAAGGTGAGTAGTCCTCTTGCAAAAGCTTTTCAAACAAAGTTAACTGTTAAGAACCTCCTTTCCTAATCTGCGTTTGAATGACCTTGCGTCTCAGTTCGGTCTAACTAAATCCGTCACCCTCTAAAATCGCCAAAGCCTCCTGATATGCCACAGAGTCCAGGAGGTACCATCAGGAATCGCATTTGATGGAGAAATAACACCTCCTGATTGCCAACGCTCAAATGAATAGCTCAGAAGACCTGGAGTTAAAAGGAACGGGGGGTGGCTCCTAAAGACTGCTGATAGTGGTAAGATGCAGAAAGTGGTCCTATTCTGTGAGATTGCTTTCCTGCAATAGATTAGTGGGCACTGTGATGTGTACATTTCAAGTATGGTGTTTGCTGCACCTCAAAGAAGTTTACGGATTGAATTTTGTACTGCATGGTTTTCGAGTGTTAGCCAAGGTTTGTTTATGGCTGCCAGTTTCCATTCTATGACTGTTTTAAATTGTGCTGCAAAAAGTGAATTTGCAATTCAGGAGCTCACAAACCTCCTCAGTCACACAAGCACTGCAAAATATTCCTTAAGGTTTGAGGGCAAACCTTCAGAGAAAAATGTGAGCATTTTACTCTGGATTTGTTAGAGATGCTGCTCGGGTAAGTCTACTGATAGTGCCTGGAGCACACATATCAAGAGGGGCATAAAATGCATTTCTAGACTGACCGATCTGCCTTTCCATGAGATTTTCACCTGCATCTACCTGGTTATCGGTTTGATAAATATTTGGGTATGTGATTCTTGAAGGTGACATTAACCCCCTAGGTATCTTATACATTTGTGTTCCCAGGTGACAAGATACATTTGTAAGTAAATGGTTCTGTCGTGTTTCAGTTAGTTATTTGCTTTAGTTTTGGAGTGGTTACTTTTAAATCCAAGGCAGCTAAAATGTGGGGCATCATTTGCATGGAATCCTTCACAATGAAAATACCTTTCCAGTGAAGCGAGATCGATTTTGTGATGTTGGAAAGAAGTGCTGAAGATGTAATCATTTGTCTAATTATTTGTGCAAATGGCTCTATCGTTAAGGCAAAGATCAAAGGTAGTAAAGGGCACCCAGACCTCCGACCCCTTCATAGAGCAATATGGGATGGCACCCGCCCGTTAAGCGGCATATTTGCAGAGGAGTGTTGTTTGACATGACCAAGGCCAAATATGATTTTAGAAAGGACATTACTCAGTTATGACCAGTTGAGGCAAGCAAACTTACTTTTAGCTTTAAGAGTAGGAGACATTGAAAAAAAATCCAACACCCCTTTAAGATAGGTTATAATTTTATCAACGGGTTGTCTATTACAGAGAAAAGGAGCTCTGATCTGGTCGAACCTGTACAAACAAGATATGATTTAGCAGCATTGCTAATATTTTGTATTAAAAAAATGTTATTGATTGTAAATTAGGGATGCAGAACATTTACTCACTGTGATAATATGAACACATTAAATATTTCTCAAAACCCATCCTGCATCTTGATTTGTTGTCTCATATACATTAAAAATCCGCCTCCACCCACCGAATGGTCGTAATCAAAGATGCTCAAATATATTTGTATGTAGAAGCGCTTTAGAGAAGTGGTCCTCCCCATACCATCACACTCTCCATTTCCTAACCTTAAAGAAATTAGCTAAGCTTCTCCACCATTTCTACCCCACTATGCCATTCCATTCATGTGTTGGGGCTTTGCCCTAGTCCTTCCCTCCACCACCTCACCCCTGTAAGATGTAATGTACTCAGTGTATATGTATTACGTCAGGTGGACACCTTGATCTAATGTCTCCTAATTATAAAGCCCCAGCCCACAAATGTATTTAGATAACGAAATTAAAGGTGAAATTAAGGCAAAGGTGGCCTCTAGCTTTATGCAAGGAAGTCACCACAATGTTACACAATCTCAGACAGCTGGTGTAAAAAAACTAAAATGACATGCCTGCATTTATCTCCCTATCTCTCACACACAACCATTAACATCATCAATTATACATCTATGTTAAGTTCTACATTACAATAGGTCTTCTAATTTCACTTCTGCCGCTTTGTGGTCAATATGTCAACACTTTGTTTATATTAACACATGTCCAAATGACAACTGAAGTTACATTTGCAAATGATGAAAAATCGTTGCTTTCCACAACCACGTCTACACATGCTAGAATCAAAGAACTGTTTCAGGTCCCTTGGTTCCCTTGTAGAAATGGTGCTGTATGCTGCTAACATGTGTGCAGTTTACAATCTGCTTCTAATGACATTCATTAGACTTCTGTAGGTTTTAGGTTAGGGAAGTAATGATTTCAATTTAGAATGCACAGGCTATTTTGAGTCACCAAACCTGAGAAAATGGTTTGCACACTGTATTGAACAAATATAAATACCGTCCCCTTTCAAATCGCATATGAATCTCACTGTAAAACTTCAGAATGAGGGTTTGTATGGGGTTTACAATTGCACTATTTTTATGGGAATAGAAATGAGTACTTTCAGCCCCCTGCCGTCCCTAAATATCTTTTATCTATGGCGAACACAGGCTGAAAATTAATAATACATTCTCTGTCAGACTGAAACGCCAGCCCTCGGTTCACGTTCTGAAGTACCAATTATACCTGCGGAAACACATGGGGTTCAATTTTATTGGCCTAGCTTTACAAAAAAAACTGCGCTTACGTTTCACAAGAGTGCTGTCAATTTTACACTATACAAACGGCACAATACAATCGGTATTCTTCAAAATGACAAGGCTCCTCATTTCCAAATATTCCATGCTCACCACTCCAAGTTGAGAAAACAGCTTGTTAGTCATAAAAAAAGTGGTCCTTTTCAGCAGCTTTTTGCAATGTGTCAATCCTATCCCCTCTGTGTGACAGTTTTTAAAGTGTCTAGAATTACCATGTTTATGTCAGTTACGTTGCACTATTTGATTGGCCCGATTATCCAATTGGCTTACCCAACAGTCAAGCTCCTCCTACCCGACTGAATACACCCCCCCAAGCTTCATTGGATATTTGGTATTTCTATATTTTTTTTACATGAACAAGGGATGGGGCCTATTTCACTGCTACAATGCTGAATGCCATTTAGTTGTTTCTCCATAATTAGTGGCAGCAACATGCCAATTCAATTAAATCTAGATTGGAATCTCTACTTGCAGAAGCATGCCTGGGTATGTGACATACTGATTTGGCATATTGGTTCATAAAATGATTTCTTTTCTCGTCTGATTACAGTATACAAGTCACGTTTGCTATAAAATGTCAAGGAGGTTCTGCTCTATGAAACACTGTTTCATGGTCCTAGGTCTTCTTGTTCCACAATTATGACTAATATCAAATTAATGGTAAATAATATGTGATCTTTAAACTAATAGAAATGTATATGACTGGACACACCCTATAATTCAACTTGAATGTTGTGCACAGCACATGAGTTATGCAAACAGCTGTTTGTGAAGCCTGTATTAGTGATTGATTGGGCATGTCATTCTTCTTATTGCATTAGTCCCAGCAAATTGTTTTTAAATGAGATCAGGGTCAAAAGTGCCAGCCAATAGATACACTTGCTTTGAGGCTGGCTCATGAAATGGACCCGCTGACCACACTACATTTTAATCTTCTGTGCAACCCACAGATTTCATATTCCTGGAAATTCAAAGTATTTTTCTAAAATTCTCCCCTGGAGGACTCCCAAAGGAGGGCTAGCTGGCTTGTAGTTAAACCTCAGGTCAACTTCAAGTTACCACAATATCAGGCTGAATAAAACAATGTTATTCAAACCAACACTAAAGAATCACTGTTTTTCAACATGTTTTCACTGTAGGATATTATATAAGTTCACTATATTATAAGTGTGGACAATATGGGAGTTGTTGGACAAATAAAATATTACATTAGAAAGACTCTCTGAATGAATGTTGATACATTTCCTTCACTTGATACACATCATGGGCAATCTAAGTGTCATGGTTTTTAGGTGGAAAGCCTGCAAACATCTTAGCCTGCAAACATCTTAGTAAATTTTAGGGGGTCCCTTTGCCACTAATGTAGGACTTTCAAGTTATGTTCCATCACAGGATTCGAAAGATTACTATAGAAGGTAACCTTCTATATCTTACCCCACATGGGTCCTCATCACGAGTTGGGCGGTATCCCGGCTGTAATACCTCCCAATTGTAATTGCGTTAGTGGCAACCGGTCCAGCGCTATTAGCACCCCATCATGGGTTGGGCATGAACGGTAAATCCCCATTCTCCATTGGAACCAATAGGGGCATTTTCAGCACAGATACTGCACGCTAATACAGCCAGCGGTAAATTCTGCTGAAAACAGGGCGCTAAATGTCATTTTCACCTCCAGAATAAGCTGGAGGTAAAACAGCCCATTTAGCACCCAACTCGTTATAAGGCCAGCCCTTAAATGCAGCGGTAATACCGTTACCACCACATTTAAGTGCTATAGCTGTTAGGCAGAAACCTGTGCAGTTCCCTCTGGGACCACTGCAAAAGATTTAAGACTACAGGTGTCTGGCAGTAAACCCACTTGGTAGCAGTCTGTACCACACAGATTCACTTGGTAGCTGTGGCTGAGCAGTCAGACTTCCCTCAAGAAGAGTTAGGCAGTATACAGAGTATTCACAATAGGTCAAAAGAACACAGTAGAACAAGTAAACACTGACCAGGGCTTGGTGTAAAAGAGATATCATTATTTATTTAAAAACCACATCTAGAAAAACACACAGGTACTAATAGTAAGCAATTCAAAAACACGGTCACTAAAAGATATACACTCCCTTAGAAGAATATTAGACAAGTCTTAAGTAAAGCCCCACTTATTTTCAGACAGCGGTGAGCGCTGAACGCAGATGGCACTCTAATAATTCGTTTTAAAAGGGAGAGAAAAGCAGAGCATAATGTGAAACAGATACCAACACTTTCATAAGAACAAAACAAGAGAGGAAGCAAGTAAAACCGTGAAGTTAGAGTTCAGAAAGCCGGATCCACTTTAAGAGGATCAGAACGAAATGTGTCCAAGGTCACACGGTTGAAGTGTACAAGAGTCTTGCAAAGGTTCAAAAAGAGTTGGACCAAAAGAAAGGGACCAGTTAGAAGGTCAAGGCGGCCAGCCCAGTCCTGAAGGTTAAGGGATTATTATTACCTTTTAGCAATCTTTAGAAAGGGAGGCCTGGCGGACACAGTACCTTAAAGTGGTGAGAATACTCCAGTGGGGGCAGTTGTTCCTGGCAGCGGATGCAAGTCGGTGCTTCGTCCGGGGGAAGAGAGGATCTCGTCGGGGAGGAAGACAGGAGTCAGTTGCACTGCCAGGGAAGAAACCAGCCGCGGAGTTCTCAGGTAAAAGGAGCGGTCCTTTTATTCGCGGTCGAGTGGTAAGTGGCTATCCGGTTGCCGGGGTGCTTGGCACAGGCAATTCGACCACAAGATGTCCTGGGATGCGAAGAGAAGAAGGTAAACTGGTTGTGCCCACCATTCAGGGGAAGAAGCCTCTCCAGCCGGGAGATCTTCTCTGTCGTCGGGAAGTGGTGAGTCGGTTCCGCAGGGCTCCACCGGTGGTGTCGTCGTGGTAGGTCAGCTCAGCTTCTCCCTCGTCGGATTCTCATGTCCTGTGGCGACTTCTGAAGTTCCAGTCCCCAAAGCCCTGCTTTTATGCAGCACACCCCCATTCACTCAGCCTAGCTGTCAATCAAACATGCTAAGTGGTGAGCCGGCCGGCTCACCACTTGGGCCAATCGCACAAGAGTGCGACTTGAGTTACCAAGGTAACTCAGTCCAGGGTGCCTAAACCCTCTCCCACACCCCCTGTCGTACCCAGACAGAGTGGCACCACTTTTGGAGGCTTCAGTGGCTCGACTTGGGTTGGAGTCACAGAAGAGAACACCAACGCCATTTTAGAATTGAGTCCTGGCAAAAAATACCAACCGGCGAATTAATATTAAATAAGTAAACCGGCGGTATGTTGGAGGCTATGAGAATTAAATAATTAAAGTTGGTAGCCTCGAACAATGGGAAAATCCCATAGGGATATATTCGCTGTCAAATATAAAAAGTAGTATCCACTGACACCAGCCAAAACTCGATCAGGGGGGATGGAGACGTGCCCCCTCGACTAATAGACCCCGGGGCAATCGAATTGCCCCGACCAGTACGTCCACAATATGATGGTTTGTACCAGTTTCTATTAATAATTTGGGACTAGTAAAGCCAATGGTGACTTTACATGCCCTGGGAGACAGTAGTCAGTCCCAGGGTATGGAGTCTATGGTGGGATGTCACTATGACACCCCTGCGTTACTGCACGGAGGGTGCTGTGTAACACACATAGTAAAAACACATGAGACCCTATGGAGTAAAGGACCCCATAGCCCATAAAACACATTAACAGTCAAAGAACCACCATAAATCATGTCCAAGAGTGGGAGAAAGAGTCTCACTCTTGGCAGGAGAAAAAAACAAACTCCAGAAATCCAGCAAAGCTGCTGGGGGACTCACTAGGTTAGGAAATTCAGCCTAAAGAGAGAATTCTCCCTAACAATAGCCCAACTCGTGATGATGCCCATGGTGTTAAGAATCATATTTCCCATCACCCCTTCCCAATATGCTTTAAACCTTTGCCTGCCATCCAGACAACACGTGACAAGTATCTTGTGTAACCTTGATATATTGTTCATTTTCAGGTACGTTACAATATCCTTGAGTCTAAGGTACTCAAAGTTCCCTATATTATCTTGTTCCAGCTTTTCGTGTAATACTTTGTATTCCTTAAATTTCCCTTCAAGGACATGGTGCCCTACTCTTTCAAGACCCAAAACTGACAATTGTTTTGTTAGTTTTGGCACCAATTGACCAAGATTAAACAGAGGCCCCCGTACAGAACTAATTGGTGAGGGGCAGGTGGCAATGAATGTATGTATCTTTTTATTCTTAATCCCAAAAGACTCCCAAGGCGAGATGAAACCGAATCTCGCAAGGAAGCGTCACGTTTTTCAGATGGGCAACTCAGTCCTCTAGATGGGACCAGTACATTCTCAAATGATCCTGAACTGAGCCGCTTCATAGTAATTATACAAGCCAGGGAATCCAAAGCCTCCCTCCTCTTTTGGAAATGTTAGGGTAGATTTATTTATTACATTTGTTATACGCCCATACCATGAGGTATCACGGTGTAGTTACAGACAGAAGCAAAACACAATCTTGGTGAGGATGAAAACATTAATACAACAATACAGGTTTACCTTATTACATTATGTACATTATATGCAGGTGCTCCGTTGGTCTGGAGTGCAAAGTATCTGGGATCAAGTAGAACTGGTTAAATAACCACGTTTTAAGTAGTTTTTTTAATTGTGGGAAGGACTGTTCATTCTTAATGTTAATGTGTAAGGCATTCCAGTACCTAGGAACGAGTACTTTGAAACTACTGCCTCCTGCTTTTTCTCTTTTGTAACTTGGGATTTCAAGGTTTTCACTGTTGTTCGATCTTAGGTTGCTGGTGTGGGATTTCTTAGTGACTATGTTGAGAAGGTATTTGGGAGCTTTAGTGATACATTTATGGGCGATGCTGAGGGTTTTGAATAGTATTCTGGCTTTGATGGGAAGCCAGTGATTTTGTCTCCTGATATTGGAGATGTGCTCAGATTTCTTTATGCCTAATGCACCATGGAGGGCTTTATTCTGCATGAGTTGGAGTTTGGAAAGGTTGGTGTTGGATGTACCTAGGAAGAGGATGTTACAATAATCAAGTTTTGATAGTATAAGCGCTCTTGTCAGTGTAATGCAATTTTCTGGTGTGAGGAATTTGCAACTAAGAGAGATCAGTTTGGCTGTGTAGGAACTGGATGAGGCAAGGGTGTTTACTTGCTTAGTCATGGTGATTGTTGTATCAAGTTAAACCCCTAGAGTTTTTACTTGTTTAAGAACTGGGATTGTGGTGCCATTAATGGTGAATGATAAGTATATAGGCTGAAGGGATGCGATTTTGGATGATGTTCCTAGTATGAGTAGCTCCGTTTTGTCATCATCGAGACAAAGGCTATTATTGGCCATCCAGTTTTGGATTAGTGAGTACATTTTATTGATAAGTCTTGCTCATGGTTACCTTTTAGTGAAATAAGGATGTGTGTGTCATCAGAGAAGTTGGTATAGATGACTCCCATAGCGTTCAATGCTGCGAAGAGCAGCTTGGTGTAGGCGTTGTATAAAGTCGGGGAAAGACAGGAGCCTTGAGGGACCTCTATTGGGACTAGTGTGGAATCTGCTGATTCTTTTCCAATGGCTGATTCTTTTCCAATGGCAACTCTTGAAGTCCTATCTGCGTGGAAAGATTTGATCCACTCTCATCTCTTATCCACATTGTTGGATAAGTTGAAGTTGTTGTTTAGGGTGGTGCAGAGTTTGTCGTGATCGACCAGATCGAATGCTGCAGAGAGGTCTAAGAGCATTAGCAGACAGAGTTTGCCTGACTCTCTTGAGGCGTCCATTTGGATCTTCAGGTCAAGTAGGGCTGTTTCTGTGCTATGATTTGGGCGGAACCCTGACTGTCGGTCCCCTAGTAATTGATGGTGTTCTAAGTGGTTTTGGATTTGGGAGTATGCTATTTGGTCGATGATTTTAAGTAGGAATGGTTTGGTGGTTATGGGTCGGTAGTTAGTGGGGATTGAGGGGTCCAGGGTTGGTTTTTTGAGGAGGGGTGTAACCCAGGATTTTTTTATGCTAACGTGTACTGTGTTTGTGCTGAAGGAGCCGTTAACAAATGGTGATAGGGTGTGGGCGCATAGTTTGACTAGATGTGAGGGGAATTGATCTTCTTTACAGTTGGAAGCTTTGAGTTTCATTGTAATGTCTAATACTACTTTGTTGGTGACTAGGGTGAATTGAAAAGGGGTGCAGGTGGAAGTAGTGGGTGGGTTGGAGTCTATGTTGGGAAGTGTTTTTCGGCAAGGAGGGTTTTTTGCTGTCGATTTTCTTTTATAGTAGTACAATTTTAGAAGCTAGTGCGTCTTGGATTGCACCAACCCAAAATCTTCTAGAAGCATTCTCTTCAAACCCCATTCCACTTGATCAAATGCCTTTTCTGTGTACATCGAGCTCAAACGGTCGTTGGTCGCTCTTTTCTGGGCAAGATGCATCAAATTTAACATCTTTCTAATATTATCTGAACCTTGCAGGCCCTTAATACATCCCAGCTGGTCCACATTAGGGGTGTAACAGTATAACGGTATACCGTTATAGATACCGCAAACAGCTTAATTGAACTAGAATAACCATCACGTTGTTTATATCGGTATACCGTTTTAGGGCCTGCAGCTAATTAAGTGAACTTTTCAATCTGATTTGAAAAAAAGTAAGCAAGTGCTGCGCATTCTGGATCTTGCCCTGTGGATGGTGGCGATTGGCAGACAACAGCATAGGGAAAGTGAGGCTGCATTAGTAAATACAGCTTTGATGCTGTGATCGCTCTTTCTCTGTGATCAGTAGAGTCGGGTAAAGATCAGCCGATATGTAGTTTTCCCAACAGTTTGAAAGATGGGGAACTACACATCCTAGAATTCAAAGGGGGAATGACCTGGATGCCCTTCTGATGCATGTCCACAAGAAATGTTAGCTCTGTAGACTGTATGAACACTGGGCCTATCAGTGCTTTGTGCTAGTATATAAACTGACCCCCCCCCCCACTGTCCTCCATGTAGATTTACACATTGGCACTAGAGTTGTTGCTTCGCTTGATCCTTCACCTGCCTTCTGCATATGTCACTGGACTCAAGCAGGCAGGACAGATTCTACATTCAATTTGGAAGTATCCAGAGCAATGGGGGTGAGATATTTCTCAGGTCTATCCTCTATTTGTGACACCACCCATGAAAGCATTCCTCCGTCTCAACTCACATGACAAGGGTCTTAATGCGCTCAGACCTGGGGAAAATGGTAATGATGGGGCTATGGTGATGTGGTGGTCTAGGCCATATTTGTGTCGATATGTATTTCATCTTTGTCATTTTCAAAATGTTTTGGTGCCACTATCTTTAAGAAGGTAAATGAACATGTATTGCAAGAATCAAGATCGAAATCAACAGCGCCCACTGAACGCTGTCCTGTTCGAATTACATGGTCAGTGGTGACTCCAACATCAGTCCTTTATAATACATCAGGCAGATGGTAAACAAGGTATAGTGATTTGATCAATATGCAACCTTTCGGTGAGTGTCATTTTGACAAAAGAAACACAATGACATGGGTTTCAGACCTCACAAGTGACTTTTCTCCCTTTAATGGGATAAAGCGTTATCAAAACAAACTTTTATGACTGGTCGCAGCGAGGGGTCATGATGCCCATGCCATGTGGTACCAAAATAATGCAGGTCGAGGCCAATTTTCAAAGAGATGACGCGTGACTGAGCAGCAAGTTCATTGCTCAAAATGTGCATTTTAACACTTCCATGAGTCACTCTTTCATTCAAGGCGATGAACGAGTGAGCGCCATGAAAGACCAAATCTTCAGCCGCCTTTATATTCCTGGAGGATCAGCTAAAAATGTGCAGAGACCAGATTCAAAATGCTGACAATTTATGACCTTTAAGAAAATATTTGTTAACATTAGTTAGCTCCACCTGCTATACCGCCATAAAACCAATGTTGTGACACCCCTAGTCCACATGTATCAGCAAAGAGATGACTAATCTATTGCCAAGGATTTTAGCCAGAATGTTTAAGTCTGTGTTCGCTATGGAGATGGGCCTATATGAAGAGCACAAAGTTGGGACCTTACCCTCCTTGGGGATCACAGTAATGATCACCAACAGCTTAGAATACGGCAGGGCCTCAGTATTTTGTTGAAAGGTTTGGCTAGCGTAGGGGGCAAAAAGAGAGCGAAAGATCTTATAAAATCTCACCTGTAAACCCATCATCACGCAGTGATTTGACACTTTCATACTTTTTATGCTTGCGATTAATTCTTGTTCAGTTATTGGGTAGTTGAGTAAGGCAGCAGTGGCCACATCCAATTTAAGGACGTGTAATCCACGAAGGAATAAATGTACACGAGTAACATCTACATTCCACTATGAGGTATACAAGTGTTCATAGAATTGTTTGAATTCATCCACAATATCCCCCTATGTCCCTCATGATTGAGCCCGCTGCATTTCGGATAGAGCTCACCATTCTAGAATTTTTTTTTCCTCCTTTAGCCTCCAAGCCAAGCGTCTATCTTCTTTTTTACCCTTTTCATAGTATTTTTTCTTCAGGAATTTGTTTCCATTCAATTTCATTGAACTCCAAAGCTTTAAGTTTTGCCCTACAGGCACGAAGTTCCTTCAACCTTACCAAGCTAATATTTCCTTTACCATCATCCCCTGGCCGAAGGTCTTCCAATCTTACTCGGAAGGATAATTACTTTTGTTTTTTCCCTCTTTTACTTGGCCCTTATTTTTTTTTTATCAATTCACCCTTATTTCTAACCATAAATCCTTCCCACATGGTCGAAAAATTGCTAGTAATTCTCCCCCCACTTGCTTGTCTTTCAATCGAAAATCATTGCATACCCACTTAGCTCTCCTGGGCCCATGTTTCCCCACACCCATAGCCACAAGCACCATGTTATGGTTGGACCAAGTGAAGACACTAGTTTGTACATCCTGAATAAACCACAGCTTCACGCTATCTGCAAGTATCGATTCGGGAGAAAAAGTAATGCGCATATAAATAGTGAGTGAAAGAAGAGACACCATCCATTCTAACTTGCCAGCCGTCGACCAGGCCCAACTCCTCATTGATTTCCTTAAACTTAGCTGAATCCCTACCTTGGACAATAAATTGAGACTATTGTGATGCTGGCCTCTGGTAGCTCCCTTTTATGAAAACATCCATCCTGGTCACAGAGGGTTTTGATCACCCCAAACCTCCCAGGAAGATACCCACCCCAGTTTTATCCCCCCCCACCCCAAGTGGCATAATAGGACTCATCCTATTCCACCTCCCCTGAGAGTAGACTCTGACCCCCTGATTAAATGTGTTCCTTGCATACATAGGATGTGAAGACTTAGCATCTTAAATTCTCTCTTTACAAGCGATCTCTTAACGGGGAGTTTAACTCTTAACGTTTAAGTGGCACAACATAAGTGCGACATCCAATCTTGCAATTTCTACCTCTGATTGGGGATAACATTTCAACACTCAATAAAACTGGCTTCCTTCTTTTCCCAAGAGATCAGAGTCCACACAATATATATCCCAGGTTACCTACAAAGAAGCTGGAGGGAAGAGGGGATAAGGTCATAACACCAAACACATAAAACAGAACAAATAAAACGCGAACTGTTCTCAAATAATTACTCCCCACGTAAAATCCCCCACCCTCAAACCCTCTCCCATCTGTGCTCGATCCCGCTCTTCCACTCCTCTACTAGCATGATCGAGCCACTGGGGGATCCCCCACCACTTGCCTTTCACCTACCGCATCCTTGCGTATGTAGCCTTCTCTCCAGGCCACACTGCAAGCTGTTAAACCCCACACCTTCAGAGAAGTGCCTTCAAAATGTCAATTTCAGTACAGCCCCAGGCGTCTATACCCCTCCCTCTTGGGACCACTCTATCGAAATCCCTTATTGATCACTTCACCATATCTGGAAGTCCAAACCCTCACACCCCGCCCCCTCACCTCCCTCAAATCACTGAACTCCAAAACCACAAACATAGCCACGGTCACGTAGGCAAATCTTATCCAGAAGGCTCTCCATTGTATATTTGTTTTTGTTAGCCCTGTGGACCAAATAGACAAACAATACTCATCCCATTCATTCAACTCGCTTGCTTCCTCAAAGAGAAGATGTTAATTTGTTTACGTTTTCCAAAACCATAGGCTCTACTCCTTTCTAAGCTTTTGTCAGTCCCTGCGTGCTTTTCACCATAGGGTATTTACTTCAGGAAGACACATCATTCTACACCAACTACTCCGTAACTCTCCAGATGTCCTCTTCGGTGACTAGATGTTATTTCATGCCCTCGTATTCAAAAGAGATGGTGAAGGGAAATCCCCACCTATACCGTATTCCTTTCAGTCGCATCCACTGTGTGAGGATGTTGCACAATCTAACCAGGACTGGAGGTGGTCACCTCCCACCTCCGCCAGCTCTTT